>NC_064617.1:162982826-163293382 GCF_023898315.1 Schistocerca nitens | reverse complement strand
CGTTCGCCGAGAATACTCCCGTTATAACTTTATGGTGGAACTGGATTCATGTACAGTACTGGAGCGCATGTGATGGTTTCGTACACCATCTCAGAAAATATTGATAGCAGTCTCGAACATTTTGAGGAGCTGCACTTGTCTACAGTAAAGCACAATCTGAAAAAAATTTCACAGTTCTTCAGGACGACTTTGCTAAGGTCAAAATAGTACAAACATTGGTAACTCGTTTTAAATTATCGGGTATGTCTGAATATGTTTACTATGAACAAAACGTATGAGGTGAACTCGATAAGTATGTGGGTACAACAAATTATGGTGGTACAAAAAATACATTAGTCGAATGGGCTCAGTCGTGCGTGAAATAACTGGAAGACTTGTGTACAGTGCTAATACACTGGCAAAATGCAGTTTCCAATGGAGGCTGCCTACTAAAGGTTCTCGCGACCCACCATAGAATATGGTACCAATATATGGGACATTTATCAAGTATCTCGAACGGTATACACTCAACGCATTGATATAACGGCAACGAGATTGGCCAGATATCCACAGAGAAGCTCACCTACATGCTGAAAAATTTTGTACCAAAAGACCCGTGAGGATAGGCGTCACCTACCACCCTAAATCCTACTTACTCAGTTTCGGGAACCAGTATTAAGTCTCAAATCTATGAATATACACTCCTGGAAATGGAAAAAAGAACACATTGACACCGGTGTGTCAGACCCACCATACTTGATCCGGACACTGCGAGAGGGCTGTACAAGCAATGATCACACGCACGGCACAGCGGACACACCAGGAACCGCGGTGTTGGCCGTCGAATGGCGCTAGCTGCGCAGCATTTGTGCACCGCCGCCGTCAGTGTCAGCCAGTTTGCCGTGGCATACGGAGCTCCATCGCAGTCTTTAACACTGGTAGCATGCCGCGACAGCGTGGACGTGAACCGTATGTGCAGTTGACGGACTTTGAGCGAGGGCGTATAGTGGGCATGCGGGAAGACGGGTGGACATACCTCCGAATTGCTCAACACGTGGGGCGTGAGGTCTCCACAGTACATCGATGTTGTCGCCAGTGGTCGGCGGAAGGTGCACGTGCCCGTCGACCTGGGACCGGACCGCAGCGACGCACGGATGCACGCCAAGACCGTAGGATCCTACGCAGTGCCGTAGGGGACCGCACCGCCACTTCCCAGCAAATTAGGGACACTGTTGCTCCTGGGGTATCGGCGAGGACCATTCGCAACCGTCTCCATGAAGCTGGGCTACGGTCCCGCACACCGTTAGGCCGTCTTCCGCTCACGCCCCAACATCGTGCAGCCCGCCTCCAGTGGTGTTGCGACAGGCGTGAATGGAGGGACGAATGGAGACTTGTCGTCTTCAGCGATGAGAGTCGCTTCTGCCTTGGTGCCAATGATGGTCGTATGCGTGTTTGGCGCCGTGCAGGTGAGCGCCACAATCAGGACTGCATACGACCGAGGCACACAGGGCCAACACCCGGCATCATGGTGTGGGGAGCGATCTCCTACACTGGCCGTACACCATTGGTGATCGTCGAGGGGACACTGAATAGTGCACGGTACATCCAAACCGTCATCGAACCCATCGTTCTACCATTCCTAGACCGGCAAGGGAACTTGCTGTTCCAACAGGACAATGCACGTCCGCATGTATCCCGTGCCACCCAACGTGCTCTAGAAGGTGTAAGTCAACTACCCTGGCCAGCAAGATCTCCGGATCTGTCCCCCATTGAGCATGTTTGGTACTGGATGAAGCGTCGTCTCACGCGGTCTGCACGTCCAGCACGAACGCTGGTCCAACTGAGGCGCCAGGTGGAAATGGCATGGCAAGCCGTTCCACAGGACTACATCCAGCATCTCTACGATCGTCTCCATGGGAGAATAGCAGCCTGCATTGCTGCGAAAGGTGGATATACACTGTACTAGTGCCGACATTGTGCATGCTCTGTTGCCTGTGTCTATGTGCCTGTGGTTCTGTCAGTGTGATCATGTGATGTGTCTGACCCCAGGAATGTGTCAATAAAGTTTCCCCTTCCTGGGACAATGAATTCACGGTGTTCTTATTTCAATTTCCAGGAGTGTACTATTACAAGATTAGCATAAGTATCGAGTGTACAGAGGTATTTAAACAGTCTTTATTACCCCCTTCCATACGAGAATGGAATTGGATGAGCCTTTAATACGAGCTGCTATTTGGAGACTCCCTCTGCCGTCCACTTCACATTACTTTGCAGAGTACGGATGTCGAAGCAGATAAAGGACCCCGTGGTGTGGTAGAAATGACTACACTGTTTGAAGTTTATTTATCCTTCGCCATTTTAGAGGATTAATTAGGCATTTTTCCTTGTTATTTCCAATGTAACCCAGCAAGAATTCTCATACATTTTGATTCTGATTTATATTCCAGGTTTTTAATCTCCGGTGACTACCTAATATTGATGGAATATGAATGGAGAAACTCTCGTTGAATACACAGGTTGTAATCACGAGAATGGTGTAATTTCAGATCTTGCAATGAAAACAGTTGCATTTATATTCAAACTGGCAGTATAGAAATACGTTCTTCGCATGTACTGATGAATATGCTTTTCGTTTCGATGTCAAAGTAACCTACCTTAAGTCATATAAGTTCTAACATGCCGTATATCATGTAGCTACTGTGAAATTCTTGGGGCTCTTTACATTCTTAAACTCACCACATTAATTACTTCAAGGATAAATGTCTGGCCGGCTGGGGTGGCCGTGCGGTTCTAGGCGCTACAGTCTGGAGCCGAGCGACCTCAGATGTTAGGTCGCATAGCGCTCAGAGCCATTTTTAATAAATGTCTGTCGACGCCTCTTGGGATCTCATTTGAAGATAACTGCTCAATGTGCGTCTTGTAATTAAATAATAAATTTTAGACTCGTCGGATGGAACACGTTTTCGCAACACGATGCGTCGTATTAAGTCACAGCAGATCTGGTACGAAAACGTAATCTATGCTGTGCTTGGCGTTGCAAGCTGCAATCAGACCGACGTTCGGCGGGACCAAGGCGTTTTAATCGGGTTAATCATCCAAGTTCACTTGGAAACTTTATAGAAACGTGTTTAAACTTGTTATTCGAAAATTATGTATTACACAAATTGCACTTGATGAACTAGATTCTCACTAAACTTCAATAAGAAGCTGCGGATTTACGCGGGTACTGTTTAGCTAAAAATCTTGCAAATTACTAGCGAGAATATACCAGCAAGCCTTTTTTGTTAGTTATGCAAAACTAGGTTTCCGACAGCAATATTGTGGGATACTTTCGTAATATGAGCAGAATACCACAGTCGGACGTAACACGTAAGAGAGTTTGTGCACCAGCTAGTAATATGTAACATGTAATTTACTAAAGCAAAATTCGATGAAGTCTTTTTAAAAATTTCCAAAACACATTTCATGACTGTGTAGTAATTTTCAGTCCTTGAGCATAAATAATTTTTAAATTTACAAGTTAAACTTGCTTACGGTTAATTTTCGTGCGAGAAATGATTCAGTAGGGATGCGTCATCGCTGACAGCACTGATTCCGTGTGCAGCATCTGGCTGCATGATCAACCTACAAGCTAATATTTCAAAAATCCGCCTCAGTAGCGAAATGTTACTGGTCTTTACCCACGTTTCAGCTAGAGTAATCTAGCCTTGTTCAGAAGCATAAAATAAAATAATACTAGATTCCTCTAGCTGAAACCTGGGTAAAGACCAGTAACATTTCGCAAATGAGTCGGATTTTTGACACGATAATTTATCACAGTTGCTGACTGGGCTGCAACACGTTAAAAATGATCTACAAGCTGTTTAATTCCTTGCAGGCATGTTCACAACCCTCTGGCGTTTCCGTTGTGTGTACTATTTGCCGGCGAGAATGCAACGCCAGCAAGACTTATGATATTTATAACTATTGGGACTCTGCTTACGGATACAACTGTTCGATATATAGGTGCTTCCAGAGTTCTGGATTATAGCCCTCGAATGAAAATTCCTCACAACTTCGATTACTACAGCGATTATTATTACATTTTAGTTCTTAATTTCATCCAAATACAGCCGGCCGAAGTGGCCGTGCGGTTAAAGGCGCTGCAGTCTGGAACCGCAAGACCGCTACGGTCGCAGGTTCGAATCCTGCCTCGGGCATGGATGTATGTGATGTCCTTAGGTTAGTTAGGTTTAACTAGTTCTAAGTTCTAGGGGACTAATGACCTCAGCAGTTGAGTCCCATAGTGCTCAGAGCCATTTGAACCATCATCCAAATACACTCCTGGAAATTGAAATAAGAACACCGTGAATTCATTGTCCCAGGAAGGGGAAACTTTATTGACACATTCCTGGGGTCAGATACATCACATGATCACACTGACAGAACCACAGGCACATAGACACAGGCAACAGAGCATGCACAATGTCGGCACTAGTACAATGTATATCCACCTTTCGCAGCAATGCAGGCTGCTATTCTCCCATGGAGACGATCGTAGAGATGCTGGATGTAGTCCTGTGGAACGGCTTGCCATGCCATTTCCACCTGGCGCCTCAGTTGGACCAGCGTTCGTGCTGGACGTGCAGACCGCGTGAGACGACGCTTCATCCAGTCCCAAACATGCTCAATGGGGGACAGATCCGGAGATCTTGCTGGCCAGGGTAGTTGACTTACACCTTCTAGAGCACGTTGGGTGGCACGGGATACATGCGGACGTGCATTGTCCTGTTGGAACAGCAAGTTCCCTTGCCGGTCTAGGAATGGTAGAACGATGGGTTCGATGACGGTTTGGATGTACCGTGCACTATTCAGTGTCCCCTCGAACATCACCAGTGGTGTACGGCCAGTGTAGGAGATCGCTCCCCACACCATGATGCCGGGTGTTGGCCCTGTGTGCCTCGGTCGTAAGCAGTCCTGATTGTGGCGCTCACCTGCACGGCGCCAAACACGCATACGACCATCATTGGCACCAAGGCAGAAGCGACTCTCATCGCTGATGACGACACGTCTCCATTCGTCCCTCCATTCACGCCTGTCGCGACACCACTGGAGGCGGGCTGCACGATGTTGGGGCGTGAGCGGAAGACGGCGTAACGGTGTGCGGGACCGTAGCCCAGCTTCATGGAGACGGTTGCGAATGGTCCTCGCCGATACCCCAGGAGCAACAGTGTCCCTAATTTGCTGGGAAGTGGCGGTGCGGTCCCCTACGGCACTGCGTAGGATCCTACGGTCTTGGCGTGCATCCGTGCGTCGCTGCGGTCCGGTCCCAGGTCGACGGGCACGTGCACCTTCCGCCGACCACTGGCGACAACATCGATGTACTGTGGAGACCTCACGCCCCACGTGTTGAGCAATTCGGCGGTACATCCACCCGGCCTCCCGCATGCCCACTATACGCCCTCGCTCAAAGTCCGTCAACTGCACATACGGTTCACGTCCACGCTGTCGCGGCATGCTACCAGTGTTAAAGACTGCGATGGAGCTCCGTATGCCACGGCAAACTGGCTGACACTGACGGCGGCGGTGCACAAATGCTGCGCAGCTAGCGCCATTCGACGGCCAACACCGCGGTTCCTGGTGTGTCCGCTGTGCCGTGCGTGTGATCATTGCTTGTACAGCCCTCTCGCAGTGTCCGGAGCAAGTATGGTGGGTCTGACACACCGGTGTCAATGTGTTCTTTTTTCCATTTCCAGGAGTGTAGATTACTTGAGCTGACAGAACGTATACCTACCTAGGTGGGTCGCTTGCCGCACCATAAAATATTTGTATGCACTATGTACAAAATAGGATTATTTGTAATTCTTCAATATTATTTTCAGACATTTCTTAAATAAATTAAACTTAATAGCTGAACTACTGTCCATCAATCGCGACAAAGCCGTAAAACTACTGCCGATTTTAAGTTGAAATATAAGAGGAAAGAAAATCAGTGGAAAGTGGCAACCAGAAGCAGTATGATAGTAACAGCTAATGTTCATCGCCAATGTGGCGGCTTCACCAGTTGACGCATGAACATACTAAGATACATCTGTCCTTCGTCTTCAAATTAGCAAATGTTCAACACAGTGAATTCAACGCTCATGAGAGTTGTGAAACTCATTAATGTGCCGGCCTACTAAAACGGACGATCACACCCGTCGCACAACCAGAGCCTTAGAAATGGCGAACTGAAGTATTCCCAATGACCCAAAGACATATGAAAAGCTCTGAAGAAGCTTTCACGAAGTTTACAAGAAGTATACTTTATGTGAAAGGAAGAAAAATAAGTCTGAATATAGGAAACATTTTGTTACTATTATAGTCAACACAACAATGATTCTCGCAGTTACAAGTATGTTTGTTTTATTTTATAATAACGATGGACATAATCAACAATTCGTGTACTATAGTAGGTTTCTATTATAAGCCGTGTTGAGGTCTTCAATTTACCACAATGTGTTGAGATGGGGTGTGCAACATTATTAAGGCCTGTGTAGGTTTTGAGATATCTTTTATAAGCCATAAGTCATAATGAGGCCTAAAATTCATCTTAAATGTGGTGTAGCGCGGTTTGCAATTTGAATTGTGTGGCGTGTGGCTAACATGAGGTCTCTACATGTCATTGTTAAATGCCTAATCTAGTGCCTATGCACAACGCTAAATGTTAATTAGACCCATTATAAGCTATAATACGGTCCACAATTCATATCATGTGTGGTGTGACAAGGTCTACAATTCATATCGTGTCTGGAGCACCTTGGATGAGTCCTATATGTGTCATTATTAAATATCTGACCTGTTGCCAATCAAAAACGCCAAATATTGATGAGATCTATTATAATCCGTGCCGAAGGCCTTGTAGCAATGATAACACCTGTTCCCGTCAGATCACGGGAGTTAAGCGCTGCTGGTCTGAGCAATCACTTGGATGGATGACCGTCCGGTCTGCCGACCGCTGTTGGAAAGCGGGGTGTACTCAGCCCTTATGAGGCGAACTGAGGAGCTGCTTGAATATGTAGCAGCGGCTCCTAATTAGTAAACTGACACGGCTGGGAGAGCGATGTGCTGAGCACATGGCCCTCTATATCCGCAACCAGTGACGCCATTCGGCTGACACGGCAGCTGGTCGGTATCATTTTACCTTCATGGCATGTTAAGGCGGAGTTCTATTTTCTTTATTATAAGCCGTAATAAGGTCTACAATTCATACGGTGTGTGGTATAACTAGGTCTACAATTCATATCATGTGTTGCGGTGTACCTACGATGAGGCCTGTATATGTCATTATTAAATATCTGACCTGGTGCCTATGCAACAACGCTAAATATTGATGACACCTGTATATATCATCATTAAATATCTGACGTTGTGGTACCTAAGCAACAATTTCAGAAGTATCTTCAAATGTCGAGAAGTGGGAATACGCAATACTCCCTGAAAGTTGATGAACGTGATCGTTTTGACGGCCCGTGTGCTATTATGTAGGAAGGCATATGTTGCACGGGAGCATTGAACTCAAAATCCTAGAGCACCGTCATTTATCGGTCAACATTATTGTGACATTGCTCTCCATCCCCCACGTGCATTACTTTAGGAGTGCATTTAGTCCTCAATTCACTCTTGTAGATGACAACGCGGGTCTGCATCGAAGTGCGTCCGCGACCGCCTTGGTAGCACGCTGCAGAGCTCGCGTTGCCCTCCTCGGTGATCACACACTGTGTTAAGAACCATGTAACGCCGGTTAATAATGTCCAAGGGGACACCATGAATAGCGGTGGCTCTAGTGTAGTTACTGTCTCTTAGTTATTGTCTCTGAATAAAATTATAATTTCTGTTCATCTCAATGCGCGTATCGGTTAGTTATCTGCTGTACTACACTACAGCAGTTCTCCCTATGTAGGGTCCAAGTTTGACAGAGCTGTGTTACTTGCCAGTAACATAACATGAGAAAGTTACATACGTCCTCAAGTTTAGCACACTACTGTAATAAAAACAAGTACTGGGAGGAAGACACCAGAGTAGAAAGTGAAAAAAGAAGTACACTGATTAAACACAACAGAAGGATCTATTTTTTCTCCCTTACTATTCACCGTGTACACGGAAGAAGGAACACAAAAGCATATGTGGAACGTTCAAGAGTGGACTAAGTTCGAGATGAATGGACGTCAATGATGTTGCTACTCCCAGCGGAAGTGAGGAATACTCAGAGCAACTGTTACATGGAATATTTGCTTCACGAGTAAAGACAGTGGATTGAAAATAAACACAAAAAAAGACGAAAGTACTGATGAGCAGCACAAATGAGACTGTCGATTAATTTGACATCATAATTAGTGATATGGATGAAGCAAGCATGACTTATAAAGCAGGCTAGTACGTGGAAAATATTTATTTACTGCAGTGAAAGAAAAATGTAGAAATAGGAAGATATGATGATACCCTTACCACTTCAGTCTGTAAACTGATAACTGAACTTCATCTGCAGAGTGATGTAGGGGAAAGGGGAAACGTAGTTTTATTTGTTTGTGACCAGTTTCATTTAATATCTAGAAAAGGACAATAAGGAGGCAATTAAAAAGGGTTTGGTTGACTAATGTCTGATTTTAATTTTTCGTCTAGTTTAAAAGAGATAAACTTTTAAATAGTATGTAATTGACGCCAAAAATGTTAATGTAAAAATGAAATACATCCAGAATGGTAACCATCCATCTATCGATATATTCGTAAATTAAAGTTTCATGTCAACAAAATGTGCATATTGTTTGGGTGTCATTTAGATTGCGGAGAAATGAAATTACTGAAAAATTTTAGGGACGATACCAACATTGTGTTTGTTAACAGAGCGCAGTAACTTCAATATTGATCTTACAAAGAAGGACTAACGTATACGAATTGCCAGTAAAGAGTAATTGCATTTATTTTCCCTGGTGGAACCACCTGACAAATTGTCCTGACATGACTATCCAACTGGGACGTCATGCTTCACGTCATGTATTCATGGAATAACCTAATGGTTTAGTACTGAACTTACTGAGATGATCGTCTTGCTGCTATTCATTCTCTCCGACCGTTGGTGCGTTCTCTTGCCATATTATTCGGGATAATAGGTTTAGTTCGTTACAAAACTATTTTATTTAGTTTCTCTGAAATACTCAGACATCTTCCCGACAATGAATCACGATGTGGAAACTGTGAGACATGACAGAATCACAAATCTAGGTTCGCTTAGATCAAGATTTTCCTTTATAGAAAATACAAATTTACTTTTTGACGTGCCTGGTGCCGCCGCTGACATTCAGTAAAATGTATCTAAGAATTTCTAAAATGCTAAGCCGTGGCCTCACGGCTAGTGACACGCGAGCGTTTAACTTTAATCCGGGACTTATAATTATCATATTCGTCTCTCACTGAAAAACGGCTAAGATTTTTGTCTAAAGAAAACACTAGGTAAGACATGCGTTGCAATACGTTAAGTTACAACACAGTGGTCCTAAATACTGAGCACAAGCAGGTATTTTATAGTACCCCCTCCGCCCTCCGCAAATCCCTCCACCATTATACACATTGGCGCCTATCTAAACTTTAAAATGAAAAAGATTTTCCTTTGAACTCTTAGATTTTAAAAATTACGAAGTTATATGATGTTTAGTTTTCATTTTTTTTATCATTCCTCGAATTAATGAATCTTTGAGACAACTGATACTGCTTCCTTCTAATAATTTTTTTACATAAATTCTGTAGCAGTTCTTAGTGAATCGAAAGTGCTACCTACTAATCCTTATCATCAAATAAGGCTAACTATTCACATTGAGGGTATACACTTGTTGTAAAACATACCTTTCCTGCAGCACTCCTCTGCCTTCACTTCACAGTTCGAACCACCATTTAAAACTAACTAAGTTAAAAGGTGTATATAGTACTCTCTGTCGGTAAATCACTGGATTAGTGCACTCGTTTCTTCTGAAATGGGGAAACTGGAAAATTTAACTGTCAGTATTCCGTGTTTGAAGGTGTAAACATAATGGGTTACTCTAAATGAATATCTATATTTGAAGGCTTTGTAGTGTCTATTATACGAGTATTTAACTTCAAGTTGCGAAAATAGGTCAAATGAAGGAGCAACTGTGTTTTCTTTGCGTAGCTCTGTGTATGTGCATCCATTTTACCCTGCGTCTTCCTTTAGGAAGCGCTAGTAGGAAAGGTAACAACTTGTGAAAAGCAAGATTTCTTGTGTTTTAATGTTTGCAAGGATTGAATTTGTTGTTACACTAACCCCAAGCGTTTCGTTTTAAGCTCTGTTATACATTGTGTTAAGTGAGTCGTGGTAAGATTAATCAGTATAAAAGTTTATTTAACAAGAAATGAACAAAAGATAAATGGAGTTAGAATTAATAATACGCACAGTAACGCGTAGCGTCGACAACTAAACCAATTTTTCCGAATATTGAGGTGGAAGAGACCTCCAAGTGCGTCGAATCTGCGCTGGCCACTATTTCAAGGAATAGATCTTTTTTTCCTTGCAACACCTTTTTGATTTAAGACCACACACTTTCAACGGGATTAGAGTCAGGCGACTGTGAGGGCCAGTCAAGTAGCTGCAAAGTTTGCTACAGTGCCTCGTATAATTGACCTCCTGTAGCAGCCAATCTTATTTTTTGTCGATGAACCAACGTTTGGAAGTCGGCTCCGATCATCTTTCAAAATTGGTAACCTGGGCATTTAAATTGTCGGTAAATATTTCCACCTTTCAGTCAAGAAGTCAAAGTAAACTATTGCTTTGTGGACAGTGCATGAAGGACAATGCTTCCCTCAAGTAAGCTGCGACATAACTACGGCGACAACTTTTCCCATATGCGTGTAATGGCGACCACACTCTTACTTAACAGACTGCAATCCTCCATGTGGTAATAACAGTATGGGACGAGCAACTGTGACTGAAGAATGTGTCGACCGAGTGAGATGGTCTTTCACTCATAGCCCCAAGAAATCTATTCGGGAGGCTAGTCGTGAATCAACAGTTCCACTGACGTCTGGATGAAGACTAGCCAAACTCTGGAATGATAAATATTTTCCTTTCAACACTTACATTTCAAAAACTACGAAGGATGCATGATAAGCAGACGCTTATATATACGGTCCTATCGTTTGCTGCTGTTACAAGCTCTAAGGCCTACATGCCAAATCTGAATAACAAAATGTTGCTGCATGGCAATAAAGATTTTCTGTGTGGCTTCCTCATCAGTGATGGACGGAAATTTCACCTAATTAGCAATTTTGAAAATACGTATTGTACGCATCTGGGGGTCAGGAGAACACCACGATGTGGTAGAGTTGCAGCGAGACCCCTTAACTGAATGATTATTTTGAGCTGCGTCCCAACAGGATGTGTATGAGCCTGTCTTTCTCAGTAAAGCAACTCTAACTGGTGTTTCTTATCTTGATGCTCTAGAGCTATGACATTTGCCTCAACTGGAAGAAGCTGAGGCACAGAACATTATTTCGCAGCAAGATGTGTTTCGCAAGGCCTCCATGTTCACTCGATTTGAAGGTGAGGGATTTTTAGCTTCAGGAGTTCATAAAGGATCATGTCGATCTGACTGCTCTACCAGCTGATCTACCCGACTTACGACACGACATTATAGCAATCGTTGCAACAGTGACCTTAGACATACTGATCAAGATTTGGGAAGAAATCACCTGTCGACTTGATGTGTGCAGAAAAATCGCTTTGAGTTCCCCTTTCATTTAATATATTACTTAGAGCTGTAAGTTGAATATAATAAAAGCTACAAAGCCTTAAGACCGTGATATTCATTTTGAAACACCCAGTACTATGTAGACCCTACGGTAGTGGAGCTGTTATTACAAAGTCGTGTTATGCTGTGAGGAACTTTATTGTTTTGAAGTGAATAATGAAGCAACTTTTATTTCCGGGAAATTTGTACAACACGGAGAAAGCGTTTTCAAGAGATATTTAAGCCTATGTAACACGTATGTATCGATTTTATTGCCATTGATGCATGATACAAAAAGTGTAGTGAGTCGACTATGTAATGAAGAGGTTCCTGTATTCGTTTCACAAGCTACATCCTCCACCTTGGCCGCACGGGATTAGCCGAGCGGTCTGAAGGCGCTGCAGTCATGGACTGTGCGTCTGGTCCCGGCGGAGGTTCGAGACCTCCCTCGGGCATGGGTGTGTGTGTTTGTCCGTAGGATAATTTAGGGTACGTAGTGGGTAAGCTTAGGGACTGATGACCTTAGCAGTTAAGTCCCATAAGATTTCAATCCTCCACTACATAGGATTAGACTTTAACCATAGTTGCTGTTGTGATCTTCAGTTCGAAGATAGGCTGGATGCAGCTCTCCATTCTACTTTCTCCTGCAAGCCTCTTCATCTCCGAGAAACTATTGCAACCCACACTCTTCTGAATCTTCTTACTGTATTCATCTCTTGGTTTCCCTCTACAATTTTTAACCCCCACTCTTGCCTCCAGTACTAAATTGGTGATCCCTTGATGTCCCATAATGTGACGTACCAATCGATCCATTCTTCCAGTCACGTTGTGCCTATTCTATTCAGTGCCTCCTCATCAGTTACGTTATCTACACATTTAATCTTAAGCATTTATCTTTAGCACCACATTTGCAAAGCTTCTATTCTCTTCTTGTCTAAGCTGTTTCACATCCATACATGGCTACACCCCATACCAATAATTTCAGAAAAGAATTCCTGAAACTTCTTCAGAAATGCTTTTCTTGCCTTTGCCAGTCTGCATTTTATATCTTTTCTACTTCGATCACCTTCAGTTATTTTTCTGCCATAATTGCAGAACTAATCTACTACTTTAAGGATCCCATTTCCTAATCTAATTCCCTTAGCATCACCTGATTTAATTCAACTACATTCCATTATCCTCGTATGGCTTTTGTTGACGTTCATCTTGTATTCTCAATTTAAGATACTGTCTATTCTGTTCAATTTTTATTATAAATCATTTGCTGCCTGTGACAGAAGTACAACGTCATCGGCAAACCTCAAAGTTTTTAATTCTTCTCCCTGGACCTTAATTCCTACTCGTATTCTTTTCTTGTTTCCTTTACTGCTTGCTCAAAATACACATTAAATAGCATCAGTGATAGGCTACAAATCTGACCCTCCCTCTTCTCAAGCACTGCTTCCTCTCCATGCCCCTCGACTCTTGTAACTGCCATCTGGTTTCTCTACAAATTTTAAATAAGCTTTCGCTATCTGTATTATACCTCTGCCACGTTTAGAATTTGAGAGTTTTCCAGTCAACAACGTCAAACCTTTCTCTAAGTCTATAAATGCTACAAACGTAGGTTTACCTTTCCTTAACCTATGTTCTTTGAGCAGTAGAAGGGTCAGTACTGCATCACGTGTGACTACATTTTTCCCGGAACCCAAGCTGATCTTCCCCGAGCTCTGAGTCTACCAACTTTCCTATTCTTCTGTAAGGAATTCGTGTTAGTATTTTGCAACTGTCACTTATGAAACTAACAGTTCTGTAATTTTCACAGTTGTCAGCAACTGCTTTCTCCGGAATTGTAATTTAAGTCTGAGGGTATTTCGACTGTCTTATACATCTTGCATATCAGAGGGAAGAGCTTTGGTATGGCTTGTCCTCCTCAGGCTACCAGTTGCTGTAACGGGATGTTGTCTTCTTCTGGGGGCTTGTTTCAAAATAGGTCTTTCAGTGCTCTGTCAAATTCTTCACGCAGTTTTATATTTCAGTATAGGTATTTCAGTAATGTGTCAAATTCTTAAAGCAGTCTCCCATCTCACTTCGTCTACGTTCTCTTTCATTTCCCTAATATTGCCCTCAAATACATCTCCCTTGTATAGACACTCTATATTCTCCTTCTACATCTCTACTTTCCCTTTTTTGCTTAGAGTTGGTTTTCCGTTCAAGATCTTGATATTCATACAGCCGGTTCTCTTTTTCCCAAAGATCTCTTTAATTATCCTGTAGGCGGCATCTAAATTTCCCCTACTAATATATGCTTCTAAATCCTTATATTTGTTCACTGCTTCTAAATCCTTATATTTGTTCACTAGCTATTCGTGCTTATCCATTTTTCACTTCCTGTCAATCTCATTCTTTAGACGTTTGTATTTCCTTTCGCCTGTTTCATTTACTGCATTTTTATATTTTAGCACACTATCACAAGCCATTTATAATCAATCAAATGCATCTCCCTTCATAATGCTTTTATTTTCTCTGTTATCTGCTGAAGGCAGAATCACTCTATCTGCTGCTCTGTTCTTTGTTATATGATTGATCAATAGAGCATTCCTACACAAGCCGTTAAGTCTTGTTTCACTACAGACATTGCTGTTTCCTTTATCCTTTATTTACGTACTGAACTGCATAATTTCGTTTCCACAGGAATATTCTCCTCATTCATAATACTGCTGATGATTTACGAAAGTAATTCAAATAGTTCGAAGGGGATATATTCATCAGCCTCATGGACATTTCTCCTGCACCAGAAGCTTTGTTATTCTTTCTATATTTACGATATCTCCTCACATCTGGCGCTGTCATGTCATTATCTTTTTCCTCACTTCATAGTTAATATCCCCGAAGTGCTACCTTGATTCTGTTAGCATGGTGCGTTGACATATACAAAATTTTTATACAGTCTCTTAACAAAAGTAAATGGACGCGCTTATGAAATGCGGATTTCCTCACAAGATCTGGACCTGTCAGTATAAAAGGAGGCAGGGAGTTTCCTGTTTCCACACGTGATGCAGAAACAGCAGAGCAGGTCCCTCAGAAGAGCTCAATGAATTCGAACATGCACAGGTAAATGGACGTCACCTGAGCGATAAATCCCTGAGAGATGGAACCGCTCACGATTACCCTGATACAGGGTGTTTCAAAAATGACTGGTATATTTGAAACGGCAATAAAAACTAAACGAGCAGCGATAGAAATACACCGTTTGTTGCAATATGCTTGGGACAACAGTACATTTTCAGGCGGACAAACTTTCGAAATTATAGTAGTTACAATTTTCAACAACAGGTGGCGCTGCAAGTGATGTGAAAGATATAGAAGACAACGCAGTCTGTGGGTGCGCCATTCTGTACGTCGTCTTTCTGCTGTAGGCTTGTGCTGTTCACAACGTGCAAGTGTGCTGTAGACAACATGGTTTATTCCTTAGAACAGAGGATTTTTCTGGTGTTGGAATTCCACCGCCTGGAACACAGTGTTGTTGCAACAAGACGAAGTTTTCAACGGAGGTTTAATGTAACCAAAGGACCGAAAAGCGATACAATAAAGGATCTGTTTGAAAAATTTCAACGGACTGGGAACGTGACGGATGAACGTGCTGGAAAGGTAGGGCGACCGCGTACAGCAACCACAGAGGGCAACGCGCAGCTAGTGCAGCAGGTGATCCAACAGCGGCCTCGGTTTTCCGTTCGCCGTGTTACAGCTGCGGTCCAAATGACGCCAACGTCCACGTATCGTCTCATGCGCCAGAGTTTACGCCTCTATCCATACAAAATTCAAACGCGGCAACCCCTCAGCGCCGCTACCATTGCTGCACGAGAGACATTCGCTAACGATATAGTGCACAGGATTGATGACGGCGATATGCATGTGGGCAGCATTTGGTTTACTGACGAAGCTTATTTTTACCTGGACGGCTTCGTCAATAAACAGAACTGGCGCATATGGGGAACCGAAAAGCCCCATGTTGCAGTCCCATCGTCCCTGCATCCTCAAAAAGTACTGGTCTGGGCCGCCATTTCTTCCAAAGGAATCATTGGCCCATTTTTCAGATCCGAAACGATTACTGCATCACGCTATCTGGACATTCTTCGTGAATTTGTGGCGGTACAAACTGCCTTAGACGACACTGCGAACACCTCGTGGTTTATGCAAGATGGTGCCCGACCACATCGCACGGCCGACGTCTTTAATTTCCTGAATGAATATTTCGATGATCGTGTGATTGCTTTGGGCTATCCGAAACATACAGGAGGCGGCGTGGATTGGCCTCCCTATTCGCCAGACATGAACCCCTGTGACTTCTTTCTGTGGGGACACTTGAAAGACCAGGTGTACCGCCAGAATCCAGAAACAATTGAACAGCTGAAGCAGTACATCTCATCTGCATGTGAAGCCATTCCGCCAGACACGTTGTCAAAGGTTTCGGGTAATTTCATTCAGAGACTACGCCATATTATTGCTACGCATGGTGGATATGTGGAAAATATCGTACTATAGAGTTTCCCAGACCGCAGCGCCAACTGTTGTTGAAAATTGTAACTACTGTAATTTCGAAAGTTTGTCTGCCTGAAAATGTACTGTTGTCCCAAGCATATTGCAACAAACGGTGTATTTCTATCGCTGCTCGTTTAGTTTTTATTGCCGTTTCAAATATACCGGTCATTTTTGAAACACCCTTTACGATTGCCAATGGAGGAGCGTAGGAACAACCAGTGGTAGACCACGTCCAGGCAAAGCTCATGTAGTGATGGATATGGACCGTCGAGAATTGCAATGGATGATTTTGAAATGTATCATGAAATCAGCATAAGGCATCACTCCTGAGTTGCCAAGAGGCTCCAGCAATACAATGCAACCGATTTAAAAAGCACGGCTCACAAAGGTTGATCAGCTGCTTGTAAGCTACGCATTTCTGCAGCCTAAACAAGGCGTGAGATGGAAGACTGGAAAGCAGTGGAGCTATTAATGGCGCCTATGGCAATCCTACCGAAGCGTTTGGGTTTGCCGAATGCTTGAGAAACGTTTACTGATATTATGTGCAGTGACAACAGTGAATTACGGAAGAGATTACAGTATAAGGTTTACAGTGCAGGCTCCTTACTGCACTTAAGCAAACACTAAATACGGGAGGATTTTGCAGTGTAGGTACAAATGACAAGTGTATGTCACAAGGGGGATAAGCTGGCATTTAGGCAGCGCTGGTTTGCCGAGGTAGTAAGGTAGAAATTTTCCCTTCAAACAGTTTGTTTGACTATTAACTTAAAAGATAACTGAGATGTCAGACCCTTTACCGTTTCTTCTGTATACGGTTTCTTACAAGTCGCTACTGGATCAGCCAGACGTCTTCTCTCGACACTGTTCTGCTAACTACGGAATCGCTGGCCCCTTGGCGTAAATAATCAATCAATGGCCCTTTGGCCTAACTATTTAATCAATGGCCCCTTTGCGTATTTCGCTCTAACTGGGAGACAAGTAGTAACCAGTGACTGGTTTCTACTACCAAGTGAAACTCTATATGAGAGCTACTGGAGACAAAGACAGACTGTCTCTGTTCAATACAGTTCAAATGAAAAGGTGAAGTTGCTACTTGTCTAACAGTTGCATTGTGCCCACGCGCGTAACACCGTCTTCCCGTGGCTGAAGTCTTTATCATCCCATTCGTATCGGCTGCTACCCTCGCGAGACTGCTCGGTATTCCACCCACTTGTGCTCCAACTTCTGCGGGACTCTGCTTTTCACTGCTATAAGATGCCCTTTTTATGCACAGCACCTTGCATCCCCTTTCATTTAGCTTATTTCATATGCTGAGCGGTTCTAGGCACTTCAGTCTGGAACCGCGCGACCGCTACGGTCGCAGGTTGGCACCCTGCCTCTGGCAAAGTGGGGTGTGTTGTCCTTAGGTTAGTTAGCTTTAAGTAGTTCTAAGGCCTAGGGGACAGATGTCCTCAGATGTCCCACAGTGCTCAGAACCATTTGAACCATTATTCATACTCATCCTCCAAGGTACTAGAGCTTCACTGATCATGGCTGCCTTGATGTTTACCCGTCCGTGCTATTCGCCGCTGGCTACACTTCCTCTAGCCGTGCGCTCGTTCGGCCGCGACGCGCTGCCCCAGAATTTGCAGCTCAACCTTTACAATATGCTTTATTACATCTTCGTAATATATAAAACGTCTGGGACCCTGAAATTGTGTACTGCGTAGTAGGGGAGCAGTTCGGAGACGACGATCGTTTGTATCAGCATGACTATTCTTCACCCTGCCATACAGCTTCAGGCTGTGAGGCAATTGTTTGTAGACGAAATCATTACTGAAATGGATGGTATTACAGTAAATGTTGAATCTTTTGAGAAGTGTTAGTACCCACCAAGACAGCAAAAAATCCGAGTAAACAGAGGTTTTCAAATGATTACGTTAAGAGTTATAAGCACTTGTTCAAAAGAAATAATGCTATAAGCTCTTAAGGTATACATTTTAGAGCCCATGCTTATTGGACGTTTTATATTCTTGTTATTGTGCGTACTACCACCTCTCAAAATATTCGACACTTTCTTGACACCCTGTAGTGACCTGACCAGCAACCTGACCTGAACCCTATGGAAAACCTCCGAGGTGCTTTAGAATGTTGACTTCGATCGAGACCCCTCCGTAGAACATCCCTATCTCCTTTGGTTTCGGCTCTTGAACAAGAATGGGCTACCATTGCACCACAGACATTCAGACTCTAGCACAGGTCTCGATATTGAACCCCCTGCAGTCCTGCTACATTCATCACAGAAACTTCACCAACAGATAATTTCTTCAGTCTTTCATCTTTAATCACATATTTTAATCCATTATTCATGTTTTTATCCTCGAAGTATCAGGTTGTTAAAATGTTTTGTGCAGAAAATACCGCAACTTGTCTACTTAGTGCTTTCGTTTCATCCAATAAATTCTTTTCGTGCCTCATGCTAGCCTTTGCAAAGAATTTCCCGATTACTTCACTGCCCCACGGTATCAGACTTTACAAAAAATGGTTCAAATGGTTCTGAGCACTATGGGGCTTAACTTCTGAGGTCATCAGTTCCCTAAAACTTAGAACTACTTAAACCTAACTAACCTAAGGACATCACACAAAAATCCATGCACGACGCAGGATTCGAACCTGCGACCGTAGCGGTCGCGCGGTTCCAGACTGTAGCGCCTAGAACCGCTCGGCCACTTCGGCCGGCCAGATTTTACAAGAAGGTTGTAGATTCACTGTGGCAGCTTTTTACAATACCAGTGGGCCATTGGTACACATATCCGTTCCATTCCTGATCACTTTGTTCGGGAATTGTAAGGCTAAAATAAGCATCAGCTGTTGCTGGAAACTGTTCACATTCATTCGATGTTCCTCTCTTAGACGGAATATATTTGTGTACTCCTTAGCACAGTAAAATTTTTGTGATATTCTGAACTCGAAGTGATCTGACGGTTCTCTTAATCCATGGCCTTCTACTATGCCCTCTTCAAAAAGACCCACTATTTTATATGCCACTTGCTACTAGTACGATAGTTCATATTATTCAAAAGACTGGTTTCTTCTTTTCCCATTTTTATGAAGTATAGGTTTCATCGGTTAAAGACTCACCCTTCCCTCCATTACCTGTTGGTGCATAGAAACCAGTCATCGAAATTCTTGAGGGTATAGACCAGGACCAAGGGTTATTTCATCGACAGTCCCCCACTCCTCTTCAAATGTTTTTGCTTTACTTAGTGTGCAGAACCATAGAGGAGTCAAATGTTGTTCTTTTAACTGATAATGACCACTGAAAAATGTATGTTACCTATTTGTTTAGATCTTTGTTCGAATGCTATTATAGATTGTGTGATAGAGCAAAGCAGAACGTCTGTCTTTGCGGATTGCTCCACAACACGAAGGTGAAGCAACATGGGTCCAAGAAACTCATCAAAGGCGCCAAAATCGAAATATCTAACATTGACAACAACATTGATGTCAGTTCTTGTGTGTGAAGAGTTTTTTATGGTCACATTTCAGGTTAATGATGCCTGTCTTTATAAAATATCTGGTAGTACAGAACCATCCGCATGTATTGATTAAAGAGGCCATTGGCCGCCAACAAATAAGATCGATGTGACAAAAGTAAAAGAACACATCGAATCGTTTTCCTCTTATGAAAGTCATTATACACTCTCTGATGGCCCTAATCAGAGATATTTTTAGTCTGATCCGAATATCATAAAGATGTAACAATTGCCAAATCCAAAAATCCATTTCTGGTCACAGAGATGAGTCGAGAAAAGTTTCTTTCAGCTAAAAACCTGGAAGCTTCAGTTTCCAATAGGAAAACCACTACTGAATGGGGAAAAGTGAACTGGTTGAAAATGAAACTGCTAAGATACTGCAAAGGCCAAGAAATTTCTATTTTCTACAAAGAAACATTGCTGGAAATGGTTCAAATGGCTCTGAGCACTATGGGACTCAACTGCTGAGGTCATTAGTCCCCTAGAACTTAGAACTAGTGAAACCTAACTAACCTAAAGACATCACAAACATCCATGCCCGAGGCAGGATTCGAACCTGCGACCGTAGCGGTCTTGCGGTTCCAGACTGCAGCGCCTTTAACCGCACGGCCACTTCGGCCGGCATTGCTGGAAGATATTGTATTTAATGAGATCAACATTACATCAAATTTAAAAGGAAGGCGTCCACATTTGATCAATATTGTTCAAGATCCCCTGTATCGTGATCGTCAAACTGTTAAAAAGCTGGAACGAAAGCATATGCAGTAAAGCATTCCTGCACATTACCACTCATTTTATCGATGGTTACCTTCAATAAACCAAAGAACACGAGCATCATCCTGAAGAACAAAAGAAATCAAGAATCCTGCAGAGTATGGCAGGGACAATGATGAATATATAGATTAAATTCATCAAAAAGTGCAGTGGGCACTGACCATAAGTCAAAGCTTTTGTGTTAAATTATAGTTATGTGGAAAATTATTTAAGTTACAGTCTTCTGTATACTCACAATAGGAGGATTGTTGTACTAGGTTTCAATAAAAGAAAGTGTTATCATTGTATTAATCACCTGTATTTTTCTGTGTTACATATTGGAAATATCTAATTATTTCAGTTTAATTACATACTGACTTACACTGATTGGCGTCTGAACCATCCATATGTGACTATGTGGGACTGTTTACGTTAAATGCAAATACACTGAAGAGCCAAAGAAACTGGTTCACCTGCCTAATATCGTGTAGGGCCTCCGTGGGCACCCGGAAGTGCCGCCACACGGAGTGGCATGGACTCGCCTAATGTCTAAAGTAGTACTGGAGAGAACTGACGCCGTGAATCCTGCAGGACAGTCCATAAACCTGTAAGACTACGAGGCGGTGGAAGTCTCTTCTGAACAGCACGTTCCAAGGCATCGCAGATATGCTCAATAATCTTCATGTCTGGAGAATCTGGTAGCCAGTGGAAGTGTTTGAACTCAGAAGAGTGTTCCTGAAGCCACTTTGGACCTGTGGGGTGTCGCATTTCCTTGCTAGAATTCCCCAAGTCCATCGGAATGTACAATCAACATGAATGGTTGCAGGTGAACAGAAAGGATGCTTAAGTATGTGTCACCTCTCAGAGTTGTATCTAGTCTTATCAAGTGTCCCATACCACTCCAGCTTCACACACCCCACATCATTACAGAACCGCCACCAGCTTGAACAGTCCTCTGCTGAGAAACAAGTGTTAGAGTTAAGATTTCGCCTATAAAAGAAAATCGCTGTACATCATGTAGCACTGGTTCAGTCTGTGTACTGAAGCCTCCGAAATTAATAATTTTGTCAGTTATGAACAATTGTCTGCATCCAGAAATTCAGCCATGTTCTAGCAGATACTGACAACACTATCTAGGTTGCATTAACAGAACTCGATGATCAGTCGTTTGTTCAACTAGCTCTTTATATTGTGACAAACCTGGTGTTGGTCTTGATAAAGTACCTGCTACAGTATTGTCTTTCCCAGATATGTAAAACATCTTATATTATACTCTTGAAGAAACAAATACCAGCGTGATAAGTGAGCTTGCAGTAACTTGCATGCCACTTGAAAACTCAGAGTTTGATAGTAATAATAGGTAACAATTTTCTTTCCATAGATGTGATGCGGTGGTGATCAGTGTTTAACGTCCCACCAACAATGAGTTCATTAGAGACAGAGTACAGGCTCAGTTAAAGGGAGGATGGGGAGGGAATTGGCCAGTCCCACTCAAAGGAACTATACCGCCATTTGCTGAAGCGAGTCAGAGATATAATGAGAGACCAATATCAGGACCCCAGAATCTGCTCTGAACTGTCGTTCTCAGCCGGTAAAAAGTTATCTGGATCTCCTAGAAGATAAGGATTAATCAGATATAGCGTAATTAATAATGGTATTATTAATGCAAATGCGATTCAATCCTGGAATGTGAAATATGGGTGAAATGTAATTTTTTCGATGTCCCCATTTAGTCCTAAAGGATTATTAGATCCTGTTTGATGTAGAAAGAATAAATGGAATGCGAGTCCAGTGTGCTAACCGCTGCGCCACTTCGCTCAGCTTTCCATAGATATAATAGTTGTATTTTCTAAGTGCCCAAACCACTGCTAAAGTTTCTAGCTCGGTGCGAAGTATGAGAATTTGCGATCAGATAAGATACTTATCATTTTTCATTTTCCTCACGAATTTTAAATAGGTTCGCTTCTAATCCAGCAAATGATGTGTCAACAAGTAGACATCCTTATTCATGCCAGGGCATGAAAAATATCGTAGTGCATTATACACTATGTGATCAAAAGCATCCGGACACCCCCAAAAACGAACGTTTTTCGTATTAGATGCATTTTGCTGCTACCTGCTGCGAGGTACTCCATCTCAGTGTCCTCAGCAATCATTAGGCATCGTCAGAGCTCAGAATAAGGCGCTTCGCGGAACTCATGGACTTGGAACGTGGTCAGGTGATTGGGTGTCACTTGTGTCATACGTCTGTAGGCAAGATTTCCACCCGCCTAAACATCTCTAGGTCCACTGCTTCCAATGTTATGGTGAAGTGGAAGCGTGGAGGGACACGTGCAACACAGAAGTCTGTTGACAGCCGCCAGTTGAAGAGGGTCGTAATGCGTAATACGCCGACATATATCCAGACCATTACACAGGAACTCGAAACTGCATCAGGATTCACGGCAAGGACTATGACAGACGGGAGGTGAGAAAACTTGGATTTCATGGTCGAGCGACTGCTCATAAGCCACACATCACGCCAGTAAATGCCAAACGACGATTCGCTTTGTGTAAGGTGCGCAAATATTGGACGACTGAACAGTGGAAAAACGTGGTGTGGAGTGACGAATCAAGGTAAACAATGTGGCGAACCGATGGCAGGGTGTGGGTATGGCAAATGCCCGATGAATGTCATCTGCCAGCATGTGTAGTGCCCATAGTCAAATTCGAAGGTGGTGGTGTTATGGTGTGGTCGTGTTTTTCATGGAGGAGGCTTGCAACTCTTGTTGTTTTGCGTGGCGCTATCACATAACACGCCTGCATTGAAGTTTTAAGCACCTTCTTGCTTCCTACTATTGAAGAGCAGTTCGGGGATGGCGGTTGCACCTGCCCAGTGACGGAGTGGTTACACGACAATAATATCTCTGTAATGGACTGGCCCGCACAGACTCCTGACCTGAATCCTATAGAAAACCTTTGGGATGTTTTGGAACCCCGACGTCCTGCTAGGCCTCACAGACCAACATCGATACCTGAGCGCAGCACTCTATGGAGAATGGGCTGCCATTCCTCCACAAACCTTCCAGCACCTGATTGAATGTATGCCTGCGAGAGTTAAACTTGCCTTTGAAATTTTCTGTAGTGTCTATTATAGTAATGTATATGTTCTTCCCATAAATGCCTGGCTATGAGAATAACTTCGTCAAGGATTTCAGGTCCCAATACTGTGTCTGGTGAAGTTATGAATACTCCTGAGCTTACATTTAAGCCAAATGGCAGCACAAAGAATTCATAACTACTAATGGCGACTGTAAAGGCAGTGTATTTCTTAGACTATCCTGTTAGTTTCACCTGATAGTAGGAACATCGTAAAATCAATACCAGTCAGGAATCTAACTCCAAAATTTTTCTGCAGTTGCTCTTCGAAATTCTATGGACAAGTTCATACAAGAATGGTAACTTTGTTAACTGCCGTTGCATCCAAAACCTAACGAACATTGCCTCTAAGTTTCGTAACAGCCAACAGTGGACTGCAGTATGGTGACAAAAATGGTGAATTATGTTCCATTAGAGCATCTGCTTTACTTCACTACTAACTGCAGCTTTCTTTGTCCATGGGATGGAAAGTCTCTTGTGGCAATAAATCTGATGGGGTTAGACATTTACATGATACTGCTAATTGTTTGTGACTCCAGTATTTTTACTAATGTATAAACTTCCACAGTACTCTCTGTAATTGAACATCTTATGACGAGTTAATAAAGAGAGACTCAGTTACCTTATTATTTATGTAACTTTCTATACCATCAACTTGACTTATGTCTGCAGATTTCTTCCAGATGGTGCAGTTTTAGTTTCTATTAACTGACTTAAATATCTTGGCAGTACTTAGTTTTGTTCTCTTTTGCCTTTATACGATTCATACTGATTCTTTGTCTACAGATGTTCGAACAGTATTTGTCCATGATGAAGTCTATTGTAGCATCCTTCCAACACGTGCGACTATTAGTCCATTTGTGATTCAGAAGAGGCATCGTATTACTCTATTTCCTAACCTTTTTCAATTGGCTGGAACCTAACATTCCGAGACGACACTGATAGCGTCGAGAGTTTGCATTTATGGACAGTTAATAATGGTAACTCTGGAACCTCTGTTATTTCGTTATATAACCTCGTGGACGTAATACTTACCATCACATTCTTTGGTATACCACCTACCCCGTCATGTCTAGTAACTTGTACAGTTTCCTTGCTTTGAACGTGATACTAAAACTGATTCGTTACTAATTCTTCCCTGACGTTGTTATCATTGTATATTAATATATTAACTGTATTTGCTTTATTTTCTTTATTGTCTTCAGACAAGTCCACATACAGAATTTGAGGGCTTCGTGTAACCAGGTTTTTTGGTTTGAGGGGTGTGGCTGACGTGCCACTTCAGTTATATTTCCAGTAGGATGTCGAGTCTGCAGTCTCTTTTAATAGTACATGTATGCACCGGCGACTCCTGCATCTCAGGTCCATTTTCATTATCGTGGTTCGGTGTTGTTCATCATTTCCCTAAGGTGAGTTCCACCTGTCGTTGTGGCTATTATTGTTCGAGCTATTATAGTCATTTAGCCAGTGGTCTAGTCGATTTCCTTAGCAACCGAGAGACGGTTTATTACATCGTTTTCTTTCATTTTTTCTTGGCGAGCCGCTATCTATTTGCCGGCAATTTCGCATATGTTGCGGTCCTCACTGTGCCATGTAATGTATTCTCTTATCTCTTGGGCTACTGTAGTAGTCCCATTGCGACCAAGGCACCGAAGGTTGTGCAGCGCCATTATTGTTGTGAGTATACGATCTTGAATCTTCTTGTATAAGGTCAAGAGAATTCGAGATCGACGTAAAATAATCACGAACAGTTTCTGCGACTCTCACTAGTTTATCACATGTACCTCCAGACAGTGTAGCTTTCAGAATTTTGAGTATATTTCGGTTAAAAATTAGGTTGTCCCACTTCTTGGTTTTGTTTGTGTAAATTTTGAGGCGTGGAGGCTGCCCTGTTTGCTGTTGGAGGTTTTCGGCTACCTCCTTCCTAAACCTCTCTTGAACATAACTACACCAATTTTCTGCTAGAAATGCCCGCTCAATCCAAGCGTAATCAAGGCAGCTCTCAGCTGTTGGCCTAAAAGGCACCTCCGCACTATATGAAACCTGTGGAAAAGGAAATGAGCGTTTGGCGTCATTGGCCGGGAGGCCCCTTACGGGGCAGGTCCAACCGCCTTGGTACAGGTCTTATTGCATTCCACGCCACATTGGGCGACCTGCGCCCCGGATGGGGATGAAATGATGATGAAAACAACACAATCCCCGACCCAACCAGGAATCGAACCCGGGCCCGTAGGATGGCAATCCGTCACGATGATCACTCAGCTATCAGGGCGGACTATGAAGCCCCTAATACTCTGTGTTACCTGTTAGCCAGTCCGTGACCTGTATAATACATTTTTAAAAGCATTAATGAGCAGAACGGGATGTATATCCTTTTCCTCAAGAGTGTCCACCTGCTTAGCTGAGTGGTAACGTGGTTGCCTACCATGCAGCGGACACGTGTTTGATTCACTGCGTTGGTGGAGATTTTCTCCGTTCGTGGACTCGGTATTGTGTTGTCCTCATTATCATCTCATCATTGCCAACACGGTCCTGCCCCGGTAGCTGAGTGATCAGCGCGACAGAATGTCAATCCTAAAGGCCCGGTTTCGATTCCCGGCTGGGTCGGCGATTTTCTCCTCTCAGGGACTGGGTGATGTCCTAATCACCATCATTTCATCCCCATCGACGAGTAAGTGGCCGAAGTGACATCAAATCGAAAGACCTGCACCCGGCCAACGGTCTACCCGACGGGAGGCCCAAGTCACACGGCATTTACATTTTACGGCCAACACTCGATTCCCCCAAAGTGGCGTTACCTGAAATAAGACTTGCAACTCGGCGGCCGAACTTCTCCGGAAGGGGCCTTCCGGCCGTCAACGCCATACGATCATTTCATTTTTTCCGCAAGAGTCAATACTTGGGACTGCATATGTTTAAGTAGTTTTTCACCCAGTAGGACCGATAACAACTTGGCATCAAACCAGTATTGTAGAACACACGATTAGACGACATACTACTATGATTCAACTCACTCTCGTACACTTGCCTACGAGTCGTAAGACTAGCGTCTCCGTGAGCTCTAGTCATAGTACGTGACGAAATATTTTCATTATTGCTTGATGTAGGGTAGTTCTCATTGCATTTCTTTGACTTGTGATGTGCCACTGCCTCACAGTTGTTGAAAGTGTGTATCTGCAATGATCTCTAAACGTTTAATTATGGAATTTACAACTTCGCCTAGAGTACTCCATTGTGATTATAGCTCATTTCCAGACTGGTAAACTAAGCGTGACAGTTTAGAATTAAAATGTCCATTTACAAACTTATTATTCCTGGAAAATCACTATAAATAATCTTTATCAAAACTGTGTAGCTGTGCTTGCAACTGAATTTCTGTTCTGTAATATTCAGTGTAGGTACAAATTTGCAGTATTTTTGTGCTCTTGAGACAATCGTTTCGTTTCGTCAAGCAGTGCACTGTGTACATCTTTCAGGTTAGCTGTATCAGCACTCATTTCGTTTTGTCGGATCACCATTTTATTTTGTTGCAGTGTCAAATCTGCAACATCAGCTAAGGGGATACTGTACTATAATGTCAGTTTTGACACGTCCTCTGGCAAATTCGCTATTTCAGTAGAAAATTCGTTAAGAAACACATCATGTTTCACGAAAATTAAACTCGATAATTTGGTGGATAGTTCATAAAATATAGGTGTCATATCGACATACAACTCAATATAGATCCCTTATGAGGTTTCATTACGTAAGATGGGCATTTCATTTATAATAATGGAGATATCAGACGATAATTTGGTGGTCATTTAATTGATTTTCTGTAACACTAGCTATATCATAGTATTTTAATCAGGTGTTTGCTGCTAGTTGGTGTTACCTTAACATTAATTGTATGACTAACCTAGTATTAACATATTCGTCATTAGCTTCTGATTCATTTCCACGCACTGCTCATATTGTCTACAGCTGCGTCATCAAACATATTCCCATCGCAATCAATTCGGTATTAAGATGTGGTGCTGAGTCCATATCAGCTAATTTTCCCATCTTTCCTATAACAATGTAATATTATTCAATTTTATGTGTTTAAGATATAAGGGAATTAAGTGAATTTAATCTCGTAACAATAAGTTTCAGCGGGCAAGGAGGTTCTCGCAATACAAGATGGGTAAGGGAAAATTGTCAAATATCACCACTCCATTACACGTTCTCACGTCGTGAATTCCTTCGGCCTGCACAGTGCATTACATGCTAGTATTAACCACTTCAAAATGAAATTATTTATGCTTTTTTTATGAGTAAACTACTGAATGAATACTGATTGCAGTGATCAACAAAATCCTTGCGATGTTTTAATAGACTGTTTTGTTTCTACCTGACTTGATATATGGAGAACAGTCAGCAAAATTTCTTATTTTTTGAGTATAACTGTTTAGATTGGGCTCCAACAAAGGTTTTACTTTTCCAGTTTCTTCCCCTTTCACTCGCTTTTCATTTCTATCGTCGTTTTCCTTCAACAGTATGCATTTACTATTTGCGCATAGAACACAAACAGATAGCAAGAATGGAACGTCGTGATACACATAATTTACATAATGTATTGCACTGTGTCGTAAGGGTCCTAGCTATGGGTGACAGCTGCAGTATATCATGTAGTTTGTTAAATTACTTTGTTGAGATAGGTTGTTAGGGATATATCACAGGAGATGCAGCGTGTAAGGAAATGACTTGGGATATTTTCAGAATCAATTATGATGGTATAAAATTCCTCTGTTGCAGTTTCTGCACGCATTACCGCTTCTTTTGCCATCGTTTTGAGTAGACAGGCGTAGAATGGGCTGTTTGTTAGGAATAATTTGGGTGATATGCAGCTGTGTGGAACTGCTGTACAATGCGATGAAACATATCGTACTGGACGGCAGGAAGAGCTGGATTCGAATAGAAGGCAAATCACAGTGTAAGTTCTATAATAAATTAAGTGATTAATCATGCAACAGCACGCAAGTAGCGCGTAGTCATCACATGACTGAATCTATGCTTCACGGCGAAAAGTGAGTCTGAAACACAAACTGTGATCACACCAACGATCTGGGATACAGGATAGATATATGAAATAAATCTAAATTGAGAACACTGCAAAGTAATGGTAATTATTAGCATTTAATTTACGGGTTACAATATCTATATGTCTTACATTTGCGACAGTTGACGGAAAAGTAGAAAGATGTGTCTGAAGGCCGTGGACGCCCATCGTTTGTTTAAAGGAAAAGAAAAAAAAGTAATTACGGCAAAGATATATAAGACATACTCTCACAATGAAAACGAGAGTGGTATATTCTAAACTACAAAGTCGCAAGCGTCCTTGAGACAGAGACTGAATAACCAACGAAAAGGTCACGTTCTATTAGTTAGGGATGCATAGCCATACCTTTTAGTGTGGCAGGTCGGTTATAAAATGGAAAAGTGAAACGCTAAGGCTGCGATGATGACGTGGGGCTCACTGAAAATTGGCAATAAAATTAAGATTTACGGTAGAATACAGAGGAATTCCAGCTACATCTGAAAATTTTCTGTAGTAATCGTTGGGGCGAAAGAGTGTTACAGTGAAGAGTTTCGAAGTAGCGTTATTACTACCTGAATCGAAGCCAAATTAACGCCAAGAATGCAGTTCAAGTACAGAAACAGAGCTCACAAATAAATAGTGACTACACAGGTGTTTGAAATGGGAGAAATACTGTGTATCGTGAAATAAGAATCGGGCAATAATGTGATTGTGAATGCTTTAAGAGGGGGAGGAATAGTAGGGCAGAGTATAGGGAGAGTGGTGTCTCAGCCATTTTAT
The DNA here is from genome assembly GCF_023898315.1 of Schistocerca nitens. NCBI lineage: Eukaryota > Metazoa > Arthropoda > Insecta > Orthoptera > Acrididae > Schistocerca > Schistocerca nitens. The sequence goes on along the minus strand of NC_064617.1, from coordinate 163,263,881 downwards.
TATGTAAAAAGCTCTGTGGGAGCAATAACAAATGTCAGTGGTACAAGCACAACGAAAATGTCAAGAGACTGAGGTACATTTTCGGATACGTAAGAAGAAGAGAAATTACAATCATAAAAACTGCATGGGACCCAGAGATTCCTAGGTAAGATACTGGGTCGTTGTTATATCATAACACTTAATAATGGGAACAAGATCCAGAAAAATTAAGACAATGTCATACAGTATGTTTTCCTAAAACAACATTGGGATAGAGCTGATATTTTTAAATCCTTGAAACAATATGTATACTCCTGGAAATTGAAATAAGAACACCGTGAATTCATTGTCCCAGGAAGGGGAAACTTTATTGACACATTCCTGGGGTCAGATACATCACATGATCACACTGACAGAACCACAGGCACATAGACACAGGCAACAGAGCATGCACAATGTCGGCACTAGTACAGTGTATATCCACCTTTCGCAGCAATGCAGGCTGCTATTCTCCCATGGAGACGATCATAGAGATGCTGGATGTAGTCCTGTGGAACGGCTTGCCATGCCATTTCCACCTGGCGCCTCAGTTGGACCAGCGTTCGTGCTGGACGTGCAGACCGCGTGAAACGACGCTTCATCCAGTCCCAAACATGCTCAATGGGGGACAGATCCGGAGATCTTGCTGGCCAGGGTAGTTGACGTACACCTTCTACAGCACGTTGGGTGGCACGGGATACATGCGGACGTGCATTGTCCTGTTGGAACAGCAAGTTCCCTTGCCGGTCTAGGAATGGTAGAACGATGGGTTCGATGACGGTTTGGATGTACCGTGCACTATTCAGTGTCCCCTCGACGATCACCAGTGGTGTACGGCCAGTGTAGGAGATCGCTCCCCACACCATGATGCCGGGTGTTGGCCCTGTGTGCCTCGGTCGTATGCAGTCCTGATTGTGGCGCTCACCTGCACGGCGCCAAACACGCATACGACCATCTTTGGCACCAAGGCAGAAGCGACTCTCATCGCTGAAGACGACACGTCTCCATTCGTCCCTCCATTCACGCCTGTCCCGACACCACTTGAGGCGGGCTGCACGATGTTGGGGCGTGAGCGGAAGACGGCCTAACGGTGTGCGGGACCGTAGCCCAGCTTCACGGAGACGGTTGCGAATGGTCCTCGCCGATACCCCAGGAGCAACAGTGTCCCTAATTTGCTGGGAAGTGGCGGTGCGGTCCCCTACGGCACTGCGTAGGATCCTACGGTCTTGGCGTGCATCCGTGCGTCGCTGCGGTCCGGTCCCAGGTCGACGGGCACGTGCACCTTCCGCCGACCACTGGCGACAACATCGATGTACTGTGGAGACCGCACGCCCCACGTGTTGAGCAATTCGGCGGTACGTCCACCCGGCCTCCCGCATGCCCACTATACGCCCTCGCTCAAAGTCCGTCAACTGCACATACGGTTCACGTCCACGCTGTCGCGGCATGCTACCAGTGTTAAAGACTGCGATGGAGCTCCGTATGCCACGGCAAACTGGCTGACTGACGGCGGCGGTGCACAAATGCTGCGCAGCTAGCGCCATTCGACGGCCAACTCCGCGGTTCCTGGTGTGTCCGCTGTGCCGTGCGTGTGATCATTGCTTGTACAGCCCTCTCGCAGTGTCCGGAGCAAGTATGGTGGGTCTGACACACCGGTGTCAATGTGTTCTTTTTTCCATTTCTAGGAGTGTATATGCTGTAGCGCTGACGTCTCCATTGGCAATGATTTCGGGCTGATTCTCCATTCGGATTCCTGGGAGAGGACTGCCGACGAGGAGATGGCCATGTATCCAGAGTGGATAACAAACGAAACCGTAAATTCTGTCAGTCGGAGTACAGTGCGTCAGAGGCCTGAATGTGGCATGGAAGCTAGGAAATCAGATCAGGGAAATGCAACAGCTCGAATTATAAGGCAATCCATTGAGTGAAGGGGAAAGTGGACTTGAAAAAAATTAAGTAGTCCTGGTCAGCTAGGAAATCAGATCAGGGAAATGCAAGAGCTCGAATTATAAGGCAATCCATTGAGTGAAGGGGAAAGTGGACTTGAAAAAAATTAAGTAGTCCTGGTCAGATGAATCAACAGCAGCAGGAACAGGTGTAGGATTGGCCGTGAATAAAACAATATGACAGAGGTTAAATGACTGTGCAACATTCCGTCAGCAGCAGAAGAAACATGTGTAGGATTTTCCGTGAATAAAAGGACAAGGAAGAAAGTAAATTGCTGTATTCAGTTCAGTGATAAGATTATTATGATCAGAATCTACAGCACACCAACGTCAACATCAGTATTTCAGGTATGCATGCTGACGTCTCAGAAGATGAGGATATAGACAAAGTGCATGAGGTTACTGGATGAGTAATGCAGTACGTAATTGGAGATCACTTCCTTATAACCGTGGAGGTCTGGTACCATGTGGTATGGGATGAAATAACTGACTGCACTACGGAAGAGTATTGACTACTAGGAACTAGTACTCAGAAAGGAGAAAGATTAGCTGATTACTACAATTAATTTCAGCTACTAATAGTAATGTGCTACCCAAATAGACAAGTGGAAGATGTAAGCTCAGAAACAGCCTGGAGATACGAGGAGCGTCGCGCAGAATTAAATCATTATGAAACAGAGATTCTGAAATAAAATACTGGATTGTGTTTCGTACCCAGTAGCCGGTATAGATTCTGATAACAAGTTAGTAATTATGAAGAAAAGAATGACGTTTAAAAGAATTGTCCGGTAGAATCACTGTGGAAAGAAATAGACTACTAAACTGTTCAGGTAGGTTCGAAGATCTCTAAGGCCATGAAGTAGGGATGACTCTGGTACTCCGGCACAACGCGTTTGAAGACCCACCGGACGGTATGGATATCAATGACGGCTGCTGGGCGGGATTGCTGTAATTGCAGGCTCTGCGGTCGCCGATGTAAGCGCCACAGTTAAGCTACACCTGTTCGGCCGGCCTAACAGAGCTAGCGGTCGCCTTTTAAAGCCAGCAGTGAGGCGGCTCCGGCCATTAGTTGCGGTTTCTGTGCATTGTCGTATAGATCACGCTACACGTCGTTGCCTTTGTTCTGAATTCGCTTTGTCTTAGTGTTCGATCTTGGTTTGCCCTTTGGACGTGTTATTCTGCAGTGCTGCGGCATCTCCGTCGTCTGACCACTCGCTGCCGACGGTCTCGGCCAGTCAGCCAGCCACTGCTGGTTCTGAAGATATTCCTGGTCTCCGACGATGATGCACATTTGAAGATCTCTGAAGCTGTACATACTGCGATAGTGAATACCAACGTACGCAGTTCAATTGAAGGAGAGACGGAAGTTGGATCGACAAGGTGAAGGGTCTCTACATGAGCCTCTTCATCATTTTGTTTAACATGTAACTTAATGTACCCACCTCTGCCACCTCAATTATGGGCTCCAATTGTAAACTACATAAAAAAAGAATGATCAGCCAAGTGTATGTATAGTGGCCACATGGTATATTACCGTTATTTACTTCACATTTCACTAAGATTTCTAATAATTACCGGAGCCCGACATCCATATTACATACATGTATGTGCAGTACGTCTGTATATACATCCTTTCCTCCTCTGACCTGATGAATGAAAAGTATGAAGGAGAGTGTACGAGGTAAATTTCTAGATCCGTGGGAGTAAAAGTAGTCTCCTACTACGGCACAACCCTACAAAGCACGTACCAGGTAGCAAAAGAGGTTTCTATTCGCCTTGGACGAAGCTCTTGTACAGGTTGGCACCACTCAATAGGGAGCTCTCTGGGCACTTCTGGATGAACGGAACGCGTGGGTTCCAAAAGGGTCCACTCGGCAGTGTTCCGGGAGAAGCGAGACACCAACTGAGTGTAAGTGTGCTGTTTCATAGTTGATTCATTGTCTTATTTTTGTACATTTCAGCTCAAGTCAAAATTAACGTCTTGTTCTCATCTCTCGTTACTCGTTAAGTGGGGTACAGAATTTTTCTTGCTATTTTCGGAACGTTGTGAGCAGTTGCATTTAGCCACGCATCCGAGCCATTTTTCTTATCCCACCTGTATAGGCTGTGCGTGGGTCTGCTCCTGTGAGCTGCTTCTATAATATAGGTCGAGATTGAAGGAAGCGAGTAGGAGAAGGAGAGGTGAAGGCACTTCGGTACTGCATGTAACTTTAATACTTTTAATAGAGTCAAAAACACAAGTAATTATCATATGCATACATAACTTTGGTTAGGATGAGCACATAGGTGTGAAGCCGTAGTCAATGTCTAATCCTGTGAAGTTAGGGTGACTATTCTGTATAATCTCAAAAGTAAGAAATACTTGCGGCTGCTTAGAGTTTAACTGAACGTAACTAACACAAAGTCTCAATAGCAAGTTAGCCCACTCAGTTCAAGAAGCGATATCTCCAGGCCGTCTGCTCTTGATTCAATGGGGGGAAATCAAGACGGCACTCCCTGAGCTCCACAGCGGCGGCCAGAGGGCGCTGTGGTCGGCTTAGTTAGTCTTCTCTCGCAGTGCCAACTTACGAGAGCGTGCACCTCCACTGTTCTGCTCTGCCTCTGTTCAAACCTGTTGACTCGTGATGTATCTTCTCAGTTCAGTCTGATTTGTGGCTGGCTGGCTCTGAGCACTATGGGACTTAACATCTATGATCATCAGTCCCCTGGAACTTACAACTGCTTAAACCTAACTAACCTAAGGACAGCACATAACACCCAGCCATCACGAGGCAGAGAAAATCCCTGACCCCGCCGGGAATCGAACCTGGGAACCCGGGCGTGGGAAGCGAGAACGCTACCGCACGACCACGAGCGGCGGACTCAGTGCGATTTAGTTCGTTGGTGACCTCAAGAGTATAGCATAATTGAACAGATTTCTAAAACTCGGCTGATTTAGATTTCAATTGTTGGTCTAATTTCCCCATGTCTTTGTAGTCGCAGCACTTGTCAAATACGGATCTGAGAGCCTTATGTTCCCAGATCGTATCTCACATCAATATATCATGTCTAATTTTGTTAGCTGCTCTGAATTTTAGCAATCATTCTATCCAGAATTTTTGTTTGTGACGACCACGTACTCACGGATTGTGGGAGTCGTTACATGTCACAGTTACTAAATATCGGGGTACAACTTCCAAATTACTTTCATGACCTCTTCCATAGTGCAACTATTAACACTTCATTCTAATCAGTGAATTTTTGCTGACTTGCTTCGTGCACTCAAGACAAGGGAACGACCGTTTGCCAACCATGTGCATACTGGTGAGGTGTTTCTTCATTCTTATATCTGTGCTAAAATGAAATGAAACGTCGTGTGGCTACTGCCTCCCGTCGGGTAGACCGGTCGCCTGGTGCAAGTGTTTTTAGTTAACGCCACTTTGGCGACTTTCGTGTCGATGGGGATGAGATGATGATGAACACAACACAACACTCAGTCCCTGAGCGGAGAAAATCTCCGACCCACCCGGAAATCGTACCTGGAACCGTTGCATGGCATTCCGGCACGCTGACCACTCAGCTGTCGGGGCGGACTATATTGTTCCTGAATTTCTATTACATAAGCGCTTGAAATTAAAGATTTCTCTGGCCTTTCCATAATTAATAATTAATGATAAATCTTGAATAAAAATCTCTCGGTGTACATGCCCCGTCAATTCTAGATAAAACTCCAAGCTTTCGACCACTACCTCCATGGTCGTCGTCAGGGCTACAACTGACTGTCGTGAGCTAGCGAGGTTCCCACTTTTATATGCCAAGGACGGCTTCTGATTGGCTGGAATACCTCATAGCAACAGCGATATGGCGCTGTTGCTATGACGTATTCCAGCCAATCAGAAGCCGTCCTTGGCATATAAAAGTGGGAACCTCGCTAGCTCACGACAGTCAGTTTTAGCCCTGACGACTACCATGGAGGTAGTGGTCGAAAGCTTGGAGTTTTATCCAGAATTGACGCGGCATGTACACCGAGAGATTTTTATTCAAGAAATTCGTCGCGAAAGACTTCGTAGCCAATGATAAATCTTGCTGGGGTTTTCAAGACGCAGTTGTAAATGTGGCTTTGTAATTCAGCCGAAAGTGTTATGAAGAACAGGAACCATTACTCATTTATTAGTTGTTTGCCTATTATTTTGTTCAGCTGTTCTTGAATAAACGTGTTATTTTTACCAGAGCACATGCTTATGTATTTCCACCCAAACTTCTATTTTTCGTCCTACTACTATCCGTTGTGCAATATATAAACATGTCCCAGATATTTACTTAAAAGTTTTGATGTGGCCTGCCGTATTTCCTCTCCTATGCCAGTCTCTTAATCTCGGTCCAGCATTCCTCATCCTCATTTATTCAAAAGACATTTTAAGTAAATGAAGCTGACGAGTGATAGTGCTACTCTGAGATGAAGAGCTTGGGTAGATGCCAGTCTCTTCGTTCCCCTACAGTATTAACTCTGTACGAGTCCCTCTGGTATCCGGAAGGTTATTCCCGCACGCGTAAATCTTATTCAACTATCTTAATTGTACTGATCAATCATCGACAGATATCCTTCAAGGTACAAAGAAGGTAATTTCAAAAACTTTGGGTAACTGGAGAGACACATCCATTGACTGATGAAAGAAATAGAAAGCAATGCAGTGATATAAGTCATTTAGAAAGGAAATAGGTAGGAAGCTCAGGAAAGATAAGGTGACGTTACTGCAGGAAAGATTTGAAGAAATAGGTAACATGTCGAATAACATTCTGTGAAATTGAAATCAAAGATTCTGACATTAAGACTGCGGGAGGAGTTTCTCTGCAAAAAATAGGAGAGTGAAGGGGTAGCAGAAACAAATACACTGACGACCCTTGCAGCGGGTATGGTTTCTGATAACATTGGCGAGAATGTCAACAAAATGGATATTAATAGTTATGTGTATTATCTGTGATACCGGAGGCACAGCTTCATATTTTCGAAAATGTATAATCCACATAATCCTGAAAATAACAATGGTATAAAGGTGCATGAAATACCATAGAATCAGCTAACGGTCCATGTACGAGAACTGTTGAGAAGAATAATGCACGGACGAATGGAAAAGAAAATTGAGGATCTCTTAGCTGGCAATTAGTGTGGCTCTAAGAAATGTCAAGGCACCATAGAGGCAGTTCTGAAGCAGCGGTGAAAACTGGATGCAAAACAGAAGGAAAAAGGAGACACTTAAATAGAATTTGTTGATCTAGAAAAGGAATTCGACAATGTGAAAGGCGCAAGATGTACGAAATTCTCAGAAAAATAGTAGTAAGCTAAAGGAAAGACGGGTAGTATTTGATATCTCCACTGAAGCGCCAAAGAAACAGCTATAAGCCTGCGTATTCAGATACAAAGATATGTAAACAGGCAGAATACGGCGCTGCGGTCGGCAACGCCTATATAAGACAAGGCCCAGTTGTTAGATCGATTACCGCTGCTACAATCGCAGGTTTCCAAGGTTTAAATGAGTGTGAACGTGGTCTTACAGTCGGAGCACGAGCGATTGGACGCAGCATCTCCGAGGTAGCGATGAAGTGTGGATTATCCCGTACGAAAATTTCACAAGTGTACCGCGAATATCAGGAATCCGGTAAAACATCAAATCTCGGACATCGCTGCAGCCGCAAAAATGTCCTGTAAGAATGCGACCAGCGCTGACTATAGAGAATCGTTCAATTTGACAGAAGTGCGACCCTTCCGTAAATTGCTGCAGATATGTGTCGCGACGAATCAAGGGATTAGCGACCACAAGGCAGTCGCTGCTAGGCTGATTACTGTAACACCTACCATCATCAAAAGAAACCCCAAATGTATCTATTTAAAAAAAAGCTGATAAAAAGGCTCTTAACGCCTTTTCAAGAGACAGTCTTCACTCCTTCCGATCTGATCATTTAAACGTAGAAAAGATGTGGAACGATTTCAAGGAGGTATTATCGACGACAGTTGAGAGATGCATACCACATAAATTAGCAAGTACACAAAACGGGTCAAATCGTTGTTGCACGAGAAACGAAAAAGCATGCAAAATTTAAAAGAACGCAGAATCCCCAAGTTTGGCAGAAGTTCGAAATATAGCGCGTGTTTCAATGACAGATGTTTTTTAAAGTTCCCACAACGAAACTCTGTTTCGAAATCTGGCAGAAAATGCAAAGAGATTCTGGTCATACATATAGCACACCAGTGACAAGACGCAATGAATACCTTCACTGCGCGTTAACAACGGTGAAATCACTGATGACAGTGCCCCTAAGGAAGTGTTACTAAAGACAGTTTTCCGAAACTCATTTACCAAAGAAGACGAAGTAAATATTTCTGATTTCCAATCAAGAAGAACTGTTAAGATGACAAATATAGAAGTAGATATTGTCGGTGTAGAAAAGCAGCTTAAATCACTTAATAAAGGCAAGGACTATGGTCCAGATTGTATACCAGTCAAGCTCCTTTCGGAGTACGTTGATACAATATCTCCATATTTAGCAATTATATACAACCCCTCTCTCTTAGAAAGATCCGTACCTAAAGACTGTCAAAATTAGCTAGAGTCACACTAATACCCAAAAACGGAAGTTGGTGTAAGCGGCTGAATTACAGGCCCATATAACTAACGTCGATTTGCAGTAGCGTGTTGGAACATATACTGTGTTCGAACATTATGAAGTACGATTTATTGACACATAATCAGCACGGATTCAGAAAATGTCCTTCTTGGGAAACACAGATAACTCTTTATACTCATGAAGTAATGAGTGCTACTGACAGTGGATGTCAAATTGAGTCCATATTTTTAGATTTCCAGAAGGCATTCGACACGATTCCTCACAAGCGTCTTCTAACCAAACTGCATGCCTATGGAATATCGCCTCAGTTGTACGATTGGATTCGTGATTTCCCGTCAGAATGGTCACAGTTCGTAGTAATAGACGGAAAGGCATGAAGTAAACCAGAAGCAATATGCGGCGTTCCACAAGGAGGTGTTATAGTTCCACTATTGTTCCTGGTCTATAATAACGACAGAGGAGACAATCTGAGTAGCCGTCTTAGGTTGGTTGCAGATGATGCTGTGATTTACCGTCTTCTAAAGTCATCAGATGACCAAAACGAATTGAAAAATGATTTAGATAAGATATCTGTATGCCGCGAAAAGTGGCAATTTACCCTGAGTAAAGAAAAGTGTCATGTTATTCACATGAGTACTAAAGGAAATCCGCAAAAATTCGATTACGCGATAAGTCACACAAATCTAAACGCTGTAAACTCACCTAAATTCTTAGGGAATGCAATTACAAATAACCTAAACTGGAACGATCACATAGATGATGTTATGGGTAGAGCAAACTAAAGACTGCAATTCATTGGCAGAACACTTAGAAGTCACAACACGTCTACTAATGAGGCTGCTTACACCACGCTTGTCCACTCTATTTTGTAGTACTTTTGTGTGGTGTGGGATCCGTATCAGGTGGGACTGACGGATGACATTGAAAAAGTTCACAGAAGGGCAGCTCGTTTTGTATTATCGCAAACTAGGGCAGCTTGTTTGGTATCATCGCAAAGTAGGGGTGATAGGGCCACAGACATGATACGTGAAATGGAGTGGCAATAATAAAAACAAAGGCATTTTTCGTTGTGACGGTATCTTCTCATGAAATTTCAAACACCAGTTTACTCCTGAGATTGGAAAACATTCTGTTGACACCCACTTATATAGTCAGAAATGATCACCACGATAAAATAAGAGAAATCAGGGCTCGTATAGAAAAATTTAAGTGCTCATTTTTCCCGCTGCCCGTTCGAGAGTGGAACGGTAGAGAGAGAGAGAGCTTCAAGGTGGTTCATTGAACCTTCTGCCAGGCTCTTTGTTGTGAACAGCAGACTAATCGCGTCGATGTAGATTTCAAGGCTGGGCTATCAAGTTTCAGCGTGCGAAACCAATCAACGAAACATCATCGGTGTGGTCTTTCGGAGCCGAAAGCCCACTCGTGTACCCTTGATGACTCACGACAGAAAGCATTGCGCCTCGCCTGCGCACGTTAGCACCGACATTGGACTGTTGACGACTGGAAACATGTTGCCTCATCGGAAGAGTCTTGTTGCAGTTTGTATCCTGCAGATGGACGAATACGGATAATGAGGCAACCTCATGAATCCATGGACCCTGCATGTCAGCAAGGGACTGCTTAAGTTGTTGTAGGCTCTGTAATGGTGTGGGGCGAGTGCAATTGGAGTGATATGGGACCCCTGATATGTCTAGGTACATCCCTGACAGGTGACACGTACGTAAGCATCTTGTCTGATAACCTGCATTCGTTCACTTCCATTGTGCATTCCGACGGACTTTGACAATTCCACCAGGACAGTGCGACACCTCTGAGGTCCAGAATTGATACAGAGTGGCTCAAGGAACAATTTTTTGAGTTTAAACACCTACGCTGGCCAACAAATTCACCAGACATGAACATTATTGAGCACGTCTGGGGATTACTTCCAACGTGCTGTTCAGAAGGGCATTTTGCCATAGCTAGCTGGTCACGGCCCTATTTCAGCGTCAGTTGCTGTTTCAGCGCTCCATCTTGCGTCCAGGGCTTATTGGTTCCACGGGAATGGGCCGGAGGGGAACAGTGGCAAGACAGAATCGATACTAGAGCGCTTAAGATGTTGCGTACACATGACACAATGTTGAATGCATTGCACAGCCTGATGAGTAGAGAATATGAATTCAGGGTAAATTAACGAAACACTACAGCAATGTGGGCTAGCAGAAGTCACATTAACGTTAAACATAACATCAAAATTGTTGACCACGAAATAGATGAAGGGAAGATATTCTACTAGCCTCAAATCAAAATAGCATATGACAACAAAGTAAGGACAAAGTTGAGTGGAACAGGCTTCCATGGCATTCCTGACCAAAAGGAGACTACCAGACATTCACCTGAGGAACAAACGTCTGGGAATGAACGACTGAAGCACAGAACTTAATGTACAGTCGTGGACAAAACGAGCGAGACCCCTCGCCTTTTCGTTATGCTGACCCGCACAGCTTTAAAGTCTGCTGCACAGCATAATAGGCAAGGCGACGAAGTGCTACCAACATACTATGCACAGGCGTGAAATTGAAAAACTATCAGAAATTTGTCAGACCGTTTTCAATCATGTGTAAGACTATATTAATGCTGATTAGTGTGTTGACGACAACACCTAAATATAAAATACAAATGAAAAAAGAAAAGCAAATTAGTATGAACTGTACTAATAAAAATGAATTTCAGCTTATCGAGATAACATAACTGTTTTAGTAAGACAAAGTACCCGAGATCGTTACGAATTAGGAAAATATTATGCGCATTCTGACGCGAAATGGTCTGTGTCAACGTTCAGACCGAGCATACTGGATTACCGTTGCTGACCTTCCATGAAAGTGTGCAAATTTAGCAATGCGTGAAGATTCATAACGAAATTCAGTTAAAAATCACTCAGTGCCTCACTTAAGTCAATTCAATTATTGACAGAAGCGGAAAAAGTAGTCAGTAGCAAGTATGAAATTCTACAAGAGTCTCATATCGACATCCACAGGGCGCCGGTACAGAATAAAGGTAGCAATAAAACTTATTGGGGGCGCGAGAATTTCTTAAAATTCCTTTACTGATAGTCTATCTGCCTCCACCAAGATTAGAACCGAAAACAAACCAGACCTCCCTTGCAGTAGCAAACACTTTTCACTAAGCTAGCAGATAACACACGCAAAAAGTCCTCTATTATTACCCCAGACATGAATAAGCCGACAATTTCCCAATAAAATGGCAAAATGATCTGCAGTTTCTGTTGCATAAAGCTTTCTGGACTCAAAAACATGAATTGTCTTCGTTTATGTCACCGCTTATGTGACAATCATTCGGGATGTTTATCGAAATACCAAAAAACTGTTATTAGCGAGTAAATTTAGTAGGATAATTCTGCACCACCCCAGGAAATAAACTGTGACGTAGCTGCCACACGTATTCTACAATGTTTCAAATTCTCCACTAGACGTGCCACAGCCAGAAAACGTTTATTAGCCAAAGTGTTCCTTAAGGTAGCTAGCAATGGTAATGCTCGCACATCTAAAACGCGGTGGCATTGATAGTGGGATGTGAATTACCACGTGTATAGCAAAATGGATTTTATTTGCATTCTTGTAAACGTGCTTTGGATCGAAAGCTTAGCTACGATTAATATGCTGCTGTATCGACTGCAACTGGAACATTTCGAATAAAGAGTAGGGGAAGTTATTATGTGGCCCTCATCTTCAGTAACTGTGGTAGCTATTTTTGTTGTTAGGATTTCGTCACGTAAATCGGTAAAAATGGAGCCCTACTAGTCTCACTTTCTTGACCGTCTATCTGTATACCCAACCATTAAAACCTGTTTACCTCGAGTACGGGTGGACATAATAAGTGGAAATATATCGCACTTCCTGCGGTATACGGTCCCTTGGTGGTGTAAAAAAGTGAGCTATGTCAACGCAATCTAAACATACGGCCGTTTATGTAAAGACAATTTACGCGAAAGGTCAAAAATGGTTCTAAGAACTATTCCACCAAACTGCTTAGGTCATCAGTCCCCTAGATCAGAACTACTTCAACCTACCTCACACACACCCATGCCCAGGGAAGGATTCGAACTGACGGCGCAAAGAGCCGCGTGGTTCGCGATATGACGCCGTTGAGCGCACGGCTAACCCGCGTCGGCAAGCTGTTAATATCATCTGATGTTGCTAAAAAGTTATTCGCTTCTGGTGAATGGTTTTCTGCGCGGGTCATATTTGATATTACAGATGAGGAAGGACGCCGAAGTCATTTCCCATTGTCTTTATTCATGATGTTAGATTCGCAATCTGAGCATACGTACTATTCATAACCACACTTTAGATCCAAGTCATAGTCAGAGATATGCGATTACAACACATTGGCTTATACTCGAGGTATTTCGGTTCCCACGAAGTGGTGGCAGACGATGCTGTGGCGTCTTCGAAGCGCGAGTTTCTCCAGTGCTAGCCATCTCAGCACATCAGGTGAGCCAACTTGCATAGTATTTTGGTAGCACTTCGTCGCCTTGCCTGTTATGCTGTGTAGCAGACTTTAAAGCTGTGCGGATCAGCATAACGAAAAGGCGAGGGATCTCGCTCGTTTTGTCCACGACTGTACTGTGGAAAGTGAGAGAGAGAGACTCGAAGCGTTTGATATGTGTTACAACAGAAAGATGTTGAAAATTTGATTGATCAGGTAAGGGGTGAGGAGTTTCCCCACAGAATCAGTAACAGAACCATAGTAGAGCTGTGGCTGCACACCTCTGAGATCGTAGCGCCTACTGCATCCGCATCCCACTTTACATCCAACCATCACAGGATGTCTGCATCACAGGTTGTATATTCACCAGAAAACCTACGTCGTCTGTGTTGTCATATAAAAGACATACCAGTAGTCACAACACAACACACCAACAGGTCTCCACCAACAGTCCGACGCGCTGCTCGGAAGGATACAGAGCTGCCGCACCGGCAGCTACGGCCAGACGCTTCTTCTAGCTGGCTGATGTCATGGTATAGTCGACGAAGCTCTTGATGTTGTAGAACTCTTTGTGTTCGCTCCTCGTGAAGAGTCGGGTATTTTTACTATTATTATTATTTGTTACTTTGTATTTGTGTTGATCCGCAGTTGAGATCGACTCAGTTGTTCTTTTGGCTACTGTATTATTGTTTCGTTCTGGTGAGTCCAATAAATTGTTTTCGGACTTGCTTTTTCCGCATTTCTATTCTTCTAGCACAGATACTTCATGGGGAAATAATACAAGGCGAAAGTAATGGATGGAATATCCGTTAACGGTTTAGAGAATAGCTTCCAAGATATTAAAGGAACTCGTACGGAGTACAATCTGTAAAGGAAGCAAGAGATTGATATCTCCCCAACCTCTTCATCTCAAAATAGCACTATCACTCGTCAGCTTCATTTATTTGAAGTCTTTTAAGAGATTGGCAGAAGAGAGAAAATTTGGCAGGTCACATCAAGCCATTTAAAGACCGGCGACCCAGCAAAAATTTAAAAAGTGAAAGTGGAATAGTTTACAGGCCATAGTAGAAAAAAGACTATGAGTATCTCCTTTTATTGGGTGTGAAAAACATCGAGATACGGAAACAAAGTTTCACTGTGCCGAAAGTGACGAGAAGTATCAGAAATGAAACTTACAGTTAATCGGTATATACTATAAATGTAATTGTACAGTTTGCGTGCCCCTAAAACTCGGGAACGAGTCACGGTACGATCATAAGAGCCATATAGTGCGGTAGCCCTCTATCCGCCATCCATGAAGAAGATTCCCGTTTTTACTTTAAGGGCATCTGTTTGAAGATATAAGGGCTGGGATGTTCTGCTCTCTATAAATTTCTAGAGTATTCGAGAGCATTCCGGAGCATTCGAGAGTATTTGAGAGCATTCCAGAGTGTTCCAGAATGTCCGTGATCTCTTGGAGTGTTCTAGAATAGTCTGGAACATTCGGGAAGATTCCAGTATGTTCATTGTGAAATATTCCAGAACCCTGTCGGATGTTGTGGAATGTTCTGGAACATTGTGAACCAATCGAAGCCTTTTTCGTATGTTCTGGAAATCGCCACTGTTGGGGTTAGCCATTAGCAGGGATATATAAAGCAACACCCGTATTGGGTTCGAAAGTCATTTTCTTATCAGTGAAGACGGGAGGCACAGAAAAATTAGTGCAGTGAGTGAATGAAAACAGTAAATGGTCGGTAGTGAAAGTGATACAGTGACTAAATGTAAATCGAAAATAGTGTGAAACGTGTGTAAGGTGTACTTACTGTATTTATTGATTCGATTTGATTTATATTGTAGACAATGCCAAAACGTAAATGGGGGAGATCTTGGAAGAGGAGGAGATTATTGCTTAATGTCCTGTCGACAACGAGGCGAGGTTATTAGAGACTGAGCATAAACCGGATTGGGGAAGGAGAGAGAAGGAAATCGGCAGTTCCCTATCAAAGGAACAGTCCCGGCAGTTGCTTTAAGCGATTTGGGATCATCACGGAAAACCTGAATGAGGATGGCCAGACGCGGGTTTGAACAGTCGTCGCCCTGAATGCGAGTCCAGTGCCCTAAACAATTAACCACCTCACTGGGTGGGAGGAGATCTTGCCAGTTCTGAAACAAAACGGGATCACTAAACGAGCAGCGAAGAACTAAAAAGGCGAAGAGCGCGAAACACATCTAAGTTCCCAGCGAAAGATATTGAGCATCGTGAGAAGCATACGAACCGAGAAACAACGAAATGAACTGACTGAAGAATTGACAATGAATGGTGCAATGAGTGAATAAAATGTGAGTAGTCAAAGCGGTAGAGCGGCTGAATGTAAATCGAAAATAATATGAGATCAAATGATTCAACTTCCTAACAAACTTAGACAATTGGTAACTTGAATTTATTCCAACCCGAAATACCCTGACTTATTCCGAGCCTGTGAAGCAGAATGTACGTCCCACTCGTTAACTGTCGTAGAACTTCGTCCTTCGCCATCGTAGCATTGTGGCAAATTGCACTGGATTGTCTACTAATCTGATTTACTGTACGATAACATTGCGATCTCGCGCGCTCGCCGAGCCAGATGTTGCTATCGTGTAGCACCTCGTTGCTACTACTACGAGTCACTGTGGCGACGAACTTGTCGGGTGCGTCTGAAGGTTGAGATGACAGCGTCTCCATCTCGCCGTAGGGACAAACTGCGGATCTAGGAGCATCGCTTCAGAAAATACTGCGAATAGTTCTGACAGTCTCTTTCTGTTTCTTTCTATTAAATGTTGAGACATGGTTTATGACAGTCATATTTTTAAGGAGTAATTTCTTGGTCTCTTACTTCTATTCTTCACAGATCAGAACGTAACCACACTTTTCATTCTTTGAGCATGTGCCTAGGAGCAAAACAATGAGATGCGTGAAGGGGTTCCGCATCGTACATGACGTTCAAATTTCTTACTTCGTTGCTACTAACTCCATTCACAAAACGTTTTGCATATAGTATCCAAATGCACCGCTCAATGTACTTACAAAATTATATCATTATACAACACATAATTCAGGAGATATTCAAATATTCAAATGTGTGTGAGTTCCTAAGGGACTAAACTGCTAAGGTCATCGGTCCCTAGACTTACACACTACTTATACTAACTTATTCTAAGAACAACACACACACCCATGCCCAATGGAGGACTCGAACCTCCGGCGGGAAGGCAATAGTTCAGGAGATATGACGTCACATACAATAAGTACAAGGACTGGCCCGCCCGGTTAGCCGAGCGGTCTGACGTACGGCTTTCCGGAGTGGAAAGAAGCGCCTGGTCCGCGGCACGAATCCGCCCGGCGGGCGTGTGTCGAGGTCCGGTGAGTCGGTCAGTCTGTGGATAGATTTTAGGTGGTTTTCCACCTGCCTCAGCGAATGCGGGCTGGTTCCCCTTATTCCGCCTCAGCTACACTATGTCGGTGATAGCTGCGCAAACAAGTTCTCCACGTATGCGTACACCACCATCACTCTACCACGCAAACATAGGGGTTACACTCGTCTGGTGTGAGACGTTCCCTGAGGGTTCCACCGGGGGCCGAATCGCACAATAACAGTGGGTTCGGTGTGGGACGGCGGAGGGGTGAAGTGGACTGCGGTAGTCGTTGTGGTGTTATGGACCACTGCGGCTGCGGTGGGCACGGAGCCTCTCCGTCATTTCTAGGTTCAAAATGGTTCAAATGGCTCTGAGCACTATGGGACTCAACTGCTGTGGTCATCAGTCCCCTAGAACTTAGAACTACTTAAACCTAACTAACCTAAGGACATCACACACAGCCATGCCCGAGGCAGGATTCGAACCTGCGACCGTAGCAGTCGCACGGTTCCGGACTGCGCGCCTAGAACCGCGAGACCACCGCGGCCGGCCGTCGTCGTTTCTAGGTCCCCGGTTAACATACAACATACAAGCACAAGGCCAGGAGCTGCGCGATATGGGCGTCGAAGCATACCTATAAATGAATACCAGGGCAACGCCGGGTTTCTGTGCTAGTTTACCATAGAAATTACGGACCACGAATTAGAAGAAGTGAAGAAATGTACTACACTACATTACGCATGACGAATGAAGCAGACCAGCCTATGGAACCATTGAATTCCTTGTATAAAACTATGCACTAGTATCAGACGTAGACCTTAACATGAGAAAGAAATATATGATAATGTTGGGCTTTATACAAAAGTAGGTGCTAGATTCTCTTAGGCCGGAAAGAAGATATTCGATACCAGTAGAGTACTTATTTCCAAGAATGCTCTCCTTAACTATACTATTCACATTTTTATGTTCCCCTTGCTTTATTTATTATGTTTATTTTGCTCCCAAGGTAGCTGAATTATTCAATTTGGCTACTTCGTCACACCCAGTTGCTACAATTAATCTCATTTATGCAACTTCCCATTACATTTGTCTTTCTTCGGTTTACCCTCAATCCACAGTGTGGTCTCAGTAGAATATTTATTCAATAGGCTCAGAAAGTCTCCCTCATTTTAAATAACGATAGCAAGACCCTCTTGAAAAATTATTATCGATTTCTTCCACCCGGAGCTTTACTATCACTCCTGATGTATTCCTTTATTGTCGAATTTGATTCTTTGCTGTGTAATTTGAACAGTAGCGGTGAAATGCTACGTACCTTCCTTGCACCAATTCAAATACGAGCATGTTGATCCTGTTCGATTTCTATTTTTCTATTTTCTCGTCATATTGCACAATACCCGCCTTTCCCTATAATTTACACTTCGCTTCCTAAGAGATTAGAACATCTTACAAATATATGTATTTTTACCATCGACAAATACCGCGAAATATTTCGAATTATCCTGGCTTCCATAAAACCAAACTGATAGTCATGTACCAGATCTTCAGTTTACGTAACCATTCTTCTGCATATTATTCCTGTCAGCATGTTGGTTGCATTACGTTTTAACTCATTATGTAATACATTTCACACCTGCTTCTCCATGCTATCTTCAAAATTGCGAGGTTGAGATTCTTCCGTAAGGCTCATAGATTCAACAAAACAACTTCATTAGTAGCTTCAGTCTCATGTTACCCAACCGAATTATAAATTCCGAAGAAAAGATTTTTGGCCTGGTTTGGTAACATGTCTTCCAAATCTCTGATAAACTCCAACACTGAATTCCCAAAATCTTCCATATTGACGCATATTTCTTCTTCTGTCACCTCATTAGACAGTTCACCTCCGTCGCGGACGCCTTCAGTATAGTCTTTCCTGTACTCTTCTACCTATACTTTCTGTACTTAGGGTACAACAATGGAATTCATGTTGCACTCATAACATTCGCGCTTTTGTTTTTAATTTCGTCGAAAGGTGTTTAGATTTTTATAAATGCCAGATCAGTCATTCAGACGTCGATTACTTCGTGTTTTCTAGGCAACCAATTCCCTGGGCTGCCCTGCATATACTATTCATTTTATTCCTATCTGAAGCTGATCTGTTCTCTTAATTCAGCTACCTGCCCCATAAAACTCAGTAGCTCTCTCTTCCATTCCTTTCGCTACTACAGCGTACCAAACACCCATAATTATTAGAATTTCATCTACCTTTAGGCACTGAATTACGTGTTCAGTGTCCTTATACACTTTCTCCACTTCTTCATAACCTTCTAGAGACGTCGGCACGTTTACTTGAAACGTTGTTGATTGCGGTGGTTTGCTTTTCATTCTGATGAGTATAGCCGTATCACTGGACGATTCACAGCAACTCATTCTTCCACCATATCTATTCACGAGGTTACACCATTTGCTGCTGCTGCTGCTGATCTTACCACACGTTTACCTGACCATAAATTCTTGTCTTGTTTCACACTTCACTACACTGACCCCTCCTTATCTAGACTGAGTCTCTGATAATCCGTTTTCAGTTTTTCTAGCTTCCTTACTACCTACTACATTCAGAAACTCCGTGCTCCACCTCGTAGAATACTACCCTTTTGTTGGTTATGCAATCTTTTCCTCGTGGTCTCCTCCCACTTGACTATGCCTTCTGAAAATTTTTGCAATCGAAAGATTATATTAATACTTTTTGTCCAAATTACTGCCAAATTATCTTTAATGCAGTCGTTTCAACTCCGCCTTCATCTTCATGACACTGGACATCACTGATTCTTCTGCATTTCAGCGGTAGTTCCATACTTTAAGGTAAAGAACGTATCCCGAATCTATATTTGATCCGGCACCCACTGCAAGGAGCTTGCAATAACAAGGTAACATCCTATACAATGGTCTGGCACTACCTAAATCGATTACAGTAGGATGGTTTATAAAGGAATATCGCAGTCATTCACGTCAACAAGGAGATTTCCACTATCGTTAATCTCGGGGTAAGGTTCTGAAAGCCTCTCTCGCGGCGGAAATACAGCAGTAACCTCTGCGGCCATCATGGAGACCGAGCGACCGAGATTGCGAGTGTAGAGGGAGATGTACTCCCATCAAGATAATTCGCAGAGCTCTGCACTGCGCCTCGCGCGCTTCGACGCGATTCGATAAACCCCCTGCGGGATGGAGGCCTGCCCGCCGGAATTTAGGGTCCGCCTAAAGTGCTGATGGCCGCTGTTTATTGAGGAGTTCTCACAAAAGCTCGTGACGGTTTTCAGATGCCAGATACACTCCATGTACTTTAATTCTCAGACTCGCAACATATCTCGCAGATTTCGTTGATAGAGAATTTGGAGAAGCTGTCAGTTTAGAGCCGATGTTTTCTGCGAGGTAATTAAATTTAACGTTAGACTGATTCGTCAAAGAAGGACTGTTGCTGACCATTCGCATTTAGATTCATATAAAGTGCAGTTACATTTTCCTACTTTGCTCATAGTCTACTTTAGCATAATGTTAATAAGGTGTATTTCATATTTCGAAAATAAAACATATATCAATTTCGTGGAATCTCTAACAGTGTCTAAGGAGGTACTGTAGTATTTCACTACATTTTCTTTGACAATATAGGCAATGCAGGTAGTCGAAAACATTCAGGAAAGCGTAACTGAGCTTATTAATGGCACAATCAGCATGTCAAAGTTTTCATTTTAATCCTATGGTATGGCACCAAGATGTTAAATTTTCAAAAGTATATTCTTACGAAATGCAACTTCAATCTCTTTCACCAAGCCATTAAAAGGGAAATGTTCTGGATATGGAAGCAACTGTTATGCCCGTATGTTTAGCTTACATTACTCCATCTTCTGTACATTATACTGAATGTTTGTGCGCATCCAAGTGAAATTTCTGTGCACAGTAGTTTTCAAACTAGTATGAACTGATTTCCCAAGCCGGATACAATGAGTAATGTCATGGCTTAAATAGCGTCCCAAGTAGCGTAGTTAAATTGCACGCTACAAGGTGGAATGTTTTTTAGACTGAAAAATATTTTCTGTTTTTCATGGTTCTGTGTGGCTTCATAGCTTCCACCTTCAGGCTGCAACAGAATTTCTGAAGCCCATGAGTTTCTTTCTTTGACATGAGGATAATCCGCTAGACACTCAAAACCTACAGACATGTGCGAGCTTTCGTTTCATCCGCTTAAAAAGGCTACGACAGTTAGGCTTTAAATATAGCTAGTCGCGCACGCGGATGCACGTACGGCGAAATGCTGCCGTAAACAGCAAGCAGACCTCTCTCGCGGCGGAAATACAGCAGTAACCTCTGCGGCCATCGTGGAGACCGAGCGACCGAGATTGCGAATGTAGAGGGAGATGTACTCCCATCAAGATAATTCGCAGAGCTCTGCACTGCGCCTCGCGCGCTTCGACGCGATTCGATAAACCCCCTGCGGGATGGAGGCCTGCCCGCCGGAATTTAGGGTCCGCCTAAAGTGCTGATGGCCGCTGTTTATTGAGGAGTTCTCACAAATTCACGCCTCCTCTGCCGACTGCCCGACACCTCGCTTCCGCGCCGCTGGGTTCAGCCCGCTACCGCTGAAGTGCGGCGTAGCGTGTCCGAATTTATCCAGGGGCCATTAGGCTGACGTCAGGTGCCCGCGGTCTGCTGCGTTCGCCTCTATAGTTAAATGGCTATGACGTCAACGCAGTGCCAGTGACGCTGATACAGCGTAACGTACGGTTCTAACTGTTATCCTCATTTTCTCTCAGAGTAATACGTTTTATTTTCTGTGTACGTCGGTTTCATTCTGACGCTCGCGGTCAAATCAATTTAATGGTCACTTGATTCGTGTAATTGCATAGTATGAAAGATCGGCTTTAAAGAGGTCAGTTCTCACTCACTAATGAATATCGTGCACACCACTGTGCAGTGCATTCCATCGGAAGTTCGTGTCTATATTTTAAATTTTCAGTCGTTTCCCACTCACGTACTGTTTGTAAAAAAAATAATTGTCTGTATGCCCACCTCTGTATATGCCAGAAACGTCCTTGTAATCATGAATTACGAGAGCTATCCTGAATATAAGAGACGCTGTGAAAGAAAACAGTTAACAATCAGCGAAAACCAAATATTAATGCATAGATTTTAAAGGGAATATCTTGTGCTATTTTTCTACATAATCGCCATTCATTTTTCAGCACCATCTCTTCAGAACTCTGCCGCCTGGGATTTGCGACCATTGGTTTATACTGGCACCCAGTTCGGCATCAATATCAAAGCGCTGTGTAGCTAGCCATGCCTTCATTGCTGGGAAGAGGTGGCAGTCGCTGGGCGCCCAATCCTGGCTTTATGGTGGGTGGTCAGAAGTTTCCTATCCGAAAATCTCATAGATACGACTGGACGTGTAGGACGTACGTTGTGATGAAAGACCAAAATTTTTGCGTTAAGCTCTCCCTGACGCTTGTTTCATGTCGCTCGCCTTAAGTTTGTCAGTTTTTGACAACACCTCTGTGAGTTAACTGTTGTGCCACGTTCAAGGGCATCAATGAGAATCTCTCGCTTAGTCTCCAACCACGGCATGAATTATCTTCCTTGGTGACAGCGTTTGCAAATATTTTCTCGTTTTCCTGGGGGAATTTGTGTAACCGCATTCCATCGACCGCCTTTTTGTTTCACAAATATCATGCTTCACCCAAGTCTCGTCCCTGTTTACGATACGATATACAGGGTGGTCCACTGATACTCACCGGGCCAAATATCTGACAAAATAAGCATCAAACGAAAAAACTACAAAGAACGAAACTCGCCTAGCTTGAAAGGGGAAACTTGATGGCGCTATGGTTGGCCCGCTAGATGGCGCTGCCATAGGTCAACTGCGTCTTTTTTAAATAGGAACCCATATTTTATAATACATATTCGTGTAGTGCGTAAAGAAATATGAATGTTTTATTTGGACCACTTTTTTTCGTTTTGTGATAGATGGCGCTGTAATAGTCTCACACGTGTAAGTACGTGGTATCAATTAACATTCCGCCGGACCGTTCGCCGGATAGTTACGTCATTTAAGGAAACAGGAAGTCTTCAGCCACATGTGAAACGTCAACCACGACCTGCAACAAATGAAGATGCCCTAGTTGGTGTTTTATCTCCTGTCGCGGCTAATCCGCACATCAGTAGCAGACAAATTGCGCCAGAATCGGGAATCTCAAAAACGTCGGTGTTGAGAATGCTACATCAACATCGATTGCACCCGTACCATATTTCTGTGCACCAGGAATTGTATGGCGATGAATTTGAACGTCGTAAGGGACGATGACAGATTTTTTGCACGCGTTCTATTTAGCGACGAAGCGTCAGTCACCAACAGCGGTAACGTAAACCGGCATAATATGCACTTTTGGGCATCGGAAAATCCGCGATGGCTGCGACAAGTGGAACACCAGCGACCATGGCGGGTTAATGTATGGTGTGTCATTATGGGAGGAAGGATAATTGGCCCCCCTTTTATCGATGGTAATCTAAATGGTGCAATGTATGCTGATTTCCTACGTAATATTCTACCGATGTTAATACAGGATGTTTCACTGCATGACAGAATGGAAATGTACTCCCAACATGACGGATGTCCGGCACATAGCTCGCGTGCGCTTGAAGCGGTATTGAATAGCATATTTCATGATAGGTGGATTGGTCGACGAAGCATCATACCATGGCCCGCACATTTACCGAATCTGATGTCACCGGATTTCTTCCTATGGGGAAAGTTGAAGGATATTTGCTATCGTGATCCACCGTCAACGCCTGACAACATGCTTCAAAAATGGTTCAAACGGCTCTGAGCACTATGGGACTTAAAATCTGAGGTCATCAGTCCCCTCGAACTTAGAACTACTTAAACCTAACTAACCGAAGGACATCACACACATCCATGCCCGAGGCAGGATTGGAAACCGCGACCGTAGCAGTCGCGCGGTTCCGGACTGAAGCGCATAGAACCGCTCGGCCACCGGGGCTGGCCCAACATGCTTCAGCGCATTGTCAGTGCAAGTGCGAACATTACGGAAGGCGAACTACTCGCTGTTGAGAGGAATGTCGTTACATGTATTGCCAAATGCATTGAGGTTAACGGACATCATTTTGAGCATTTATTGCATTAATGTGGTATTTACAGGTAATCACGCTGTAACAGCATGCGTTCTCAGAAATGATAAGTTCACAAAGGTACATGTATCATAGTGGATCAACCGAAATAAAATGTTCAAACGTACATACGTTCTGTATTTTAATTTAAAAAACCTACCTGTTACCCATTGGTCGTCTAAAACTGTGAGCCATATATTTGTGATTATTACAGAGCCTTCTATCACAAAGCGAAAAAAGTGGTCCAACTAAAACATTCATATTTCTTTACGTACTACACGAATTTGTAATAAAAATTGGGGGTTCGATTTTAAGAAAACGCAGTTGATTCTGTATGTCCTATGGCAGCGGGATAACCATAGGGACATCTGGTTTCCCCCTTCGAGCTAGACAAGTTTCGTTCTTTGTAGTTTTTTTGTTTGACGCTTATTTCGTGAGATATTTGGCCCGGTCACGATCAATGGACCACCCTGTATAACTTTGTTACCATCTTCCTCGTCATCTTCGAGGAAGCTCGGCGTTGCAGCCAGTGTCTGTTTTTTTGTTCTTCCATTAGCATTTTGAGAACTCACCCAGTAAAAATTTTGTGACAACGAAAATTATCAACAGTTTGTCAGTCACAACGTTAGGCTTACCACAGCAGTCATCGTCGTGAAACTGCTACGACCATTCTTGAAATAAGTGCACCATTATCTCACTAGGCTTTCATTCATTGTTCCTTTTCCGACGCATCACAAAGGTCTTAATAAATTTCAGTTGATATGCAGCTTTTTGCCTATAAAAACCTAATCACAGAACGCGCCTCACAAATGGAGGAATTTTCTATTGCAGCTCACATTTTAAGATGTCACAGGAAGTGGAGAGACACACCCACAAGCTTACCACCGCTTGATCCGTAGTGTATGTAGTAAAGGTATGGCACGGAGATGGCACCTGCCGCGGTGGTCTAGCGGTTCTAGGCGCTCAGTCAGGAACCGTGCGACTGCTACGGTCGCAGGTTCGAATCCTGCCTCGGGCGTGGATGTGTGTGATGTCCTTAGGTTAGTTAGGTTTAAGTAGTTCTAAGTTCTACGGGACTTATGACCACAGATGTTGAGTCCCATAGTGCTGAGAGTCATTTGAACCATTTGATGGCGCCTGTAGCCCCTCCCATCGCCGCAGTACACCAAACTACCTCCTATTTTCTGGATTACCCTCATATATATGGAATTGTTCAAATGTTCAAATGTGTGTGAATTCCTAAGGGACCAAACTGCTGAGGTCATTTGTCCCTAGACATACACACTACTTTAAACTAACTTATACTATGTGACTACTGTGACCCGCATGCTTAGTACCGCCGTGGTGGAGCATCTTGTCGTCAGTCTTGTGAATCACTCTGAGGATGGCCGGACGATACGCAGCCGAAATATCAGTGGAGGAAATTTTATTTCCGCGGCTGCATTCCCGAAACATAATGGACTAACTTACACTAACTTATGCTAAGAACGACACACACACACACACGCTCAAGCGTGAGGGAGGACTCGAACGTCCGGCGGGAGTGGCTGCGCAGTCCGTGACATAGCGCCTCAAACCGCGCGTCCTCTCCGCACGGTACGAAAGTTGTTTTTCTAAATTTATAGAGTATGGTTTCACGAAAAAAAGGTAGATGAACTTACATTGATTTTCATTGAATTTCCCGTAGATTCTCTGTTGGAGTTTCGTATGGCCTGCATCAACCTGTTAGAATCCTCTCGCAATTCGTGTGCATACAAAGATGAAATCGGCTGCCATGCTTGCTGATAAGTGTTCCAAACGCGGAGGCAGTACTCTAGTATTAGCCGCGCTAGTGCAGCAACGTAAGATAATATAGAGAGGAGAACGCTTTCCCAGAACCCTTCAAACAAATGTCAGTCATACACCGGCCTTATGTGCCATAGGTTTAACGAATCATTTCATGTCACGTCACTACTTTCCACATTTTAACAATGTTTAAATGCTTCGGCTACTAACAACTAATACAGTAATTAGATATCGTCGGTCAATTCCCCTTCGTTACAGGAATTAGATACTAGAAGATATCATATAGATTATATAATGGTAAGACAGAGATTTAGGAGCCAGCTTTTAAACTGTAAGACATTTCCAGGGGCAGATGTGGACTATGGTTATGAACTGTAGATTAAAACTGAAGCAACTGCAAAAAGGTGATGGGATCTGGAAAAACTGACAAAACCAGAGGTTGTACAGAGTTTCAGGGAGAGCATAAGGGAACAATTGACAGGAATGGATGGAAAGAAATACATTAGAAGAAGAATGGGTAGCTTTGAGAGATGAAGTAGTGAAGGCAGCACGGGATCTAGTAGGTAAAAAGACGAGGGCTAGTAGAAATCCTTGGGTAACAGAAGAAATATTCAATTTAATCGATGAAAGGAGAAAATATAAAAATGCAGTAAATGAAGGAGGCAAAAAGGAATACGAACGTCTCAAAAATGAGATCGACAGGAAGTGCAAAATGGCTAAGCAGGGATGGCTAGAGGGCAAATGTAAGGATGTAGAGGCTTATCTCATTAGGGGTAAGATAGATACTGCCTACAGGAAAATTAAAGAGACCTTTAGAGAAAAGAGAACCACTTGTATGAATATCAAGAGCTCAGATGGAAACCCAGTTCTAAGCAAAGAAAGGAACGCAGAAAGGCGGAAGAAGTATATAGAGGGTCTATACAAGGGCAGTGTACTTCAGGACAATATTATGGAAATGGAAGAGGATGTAGACGAAGATGAAATGGGAGATACGATACTGCGTGAAGAGTTTGACAGAGCACTGAAAGACCTGAGTCGAAACAAGGCCCCGGGAGTAAACAACATTCCATTAGAACTACTGACGGCATTGGGAGAGCCAGTCCTGACAAAATTCTGCCATCTGCTCAGACTTCAATAAAAATATAATAATTCAAATCCCAAAGAAAGCAGGTGTTGACAGATGGGAAAATTACCGAACTGTCAGTTTAATAAGTCAGAGCTGAAAAATACTAACGCAAATTCTTTACAGACGAATGGTAAAACTGATAGCAGCCGACCTCGGGGAAGATCAGTTTGGATTCCGTAGAAATTTTTGAACACTTGAGGCAATACTGACCTTACGACTTATCTTAGAAGGAAGATTAAGGAAAGGCAAACCTACGTATCTAGCATTTGCAGACTCAGAGAAAGCTTTTGACAATGTTGACTGGAATACTCTCTTTATAATTCTGAATGTGGCAGGGGTAAAATATAGGGAGCGAAAGGCTATTTATAATTTGTACAGATAGCAGATGGCAGTTATAAGAGTCGAGGGGTATGAAAAGGTAGCAGTGGTTGGGAAGGGAGTGAGACAGGGTTGTAGCACCTCCACGATGTTATTCAATCTGTATATTGAGCAAGCAGTAAAGGAAACAAAAGGAAAGTTCGGAGTAGGTATTAAAATCCATGGAGAAGAAATAAAAACTATGAGGTTCACCGATGACATTTTAATTCTGTCAGAGAAAGCAAAGGACTTGGAAGAGCAGCTAAACGGAATGGACAGTGTCTTGAAAGGAGGGTATAAGATGAACATGAACAAAAGCAAAACGAGGATAATGGAATGTAGTCAAATAAAGTAAGGTGATGCTGAGGGAATTAGATTATGAAATGAGACACTTAAAGTAGTAAAGGAGTTTTGCTATTTGGGGAGGAAAATAACTGATGATGGTCGAAGTAGAGAGGAAATAAAATGTAGACTGGCAATGGCAGGGAAAGCGTTTCTGAAGAAGAGAAATTTGTTACCATCGAATATAGATTTAAATGTCAGGAAGTCGTTTCTGAAAGTATTTGTATGGAGTGTAGCCATGTATAGAAGTGAAATTTGGACGATAAATAGTTTAGACAAGAAGAGAATAGAAGCTTTCGAAATGTGGTGCTACAGAAGAATGCTGAAGATTGGATGGGCAGATCACGTAAGTAATAAGGAGGTATTGAATTGAATTGGTTAGAAGAATAGCTTGTGGCACAAGTTGACTAGAAAAAGGGATCGGTTGGTAGGACATGTACTGAGACATCGAGGGATCACCAATTTAGTATTGGAGGGCAGCGTGGAGGGTAAAAATCGAAGAGGGAGACCAAGAGATGGATACACTAAGCAGATTCAGAAGGATGTATGCTGCAGTAGGTACTGGGACATGAAGAAACTTGCACAGGATAAAGTAGCATGGAAAGTTGCATCAAACCAGTCTCAGGACTGAAGACCACAACAACAACTACAACAACGACAACAACAGGAATTATCCTGCATCTAAAGACAGCAACCATGTATTTTGCCTAAACTACGTCCAGTCTTTCTGCATGGCCGTATAATCTTTTCCCTCACTTTCGCAGTAGAAAAAAGCTTTATGAGTGCGGAAACAAGAGTGCTGCTGATACCATCTTATAAATTTTTCATGTGTGTTTTTGGAATACGAATTCCTCCTCCGCTGATGTGGGGCATGTCGCCTTAACACTACAGTGTCTTTGTCAATAAATACAACAGCAAACGACTGACAGTAACATTTCTCCGTTTTGCAAACGATGGACATTAATTGATAAACTTAAGGTTCTGCTCACCGTGGAAATCGTGGACATTTTCCATCAGGACCTGCTACCAGAGAACTAGTAACGGACTCCATTCAGCATTGTGCTTCGTCCCACACCATCCGATGCGTAGGCTGTCGCTAATATCATAACATAAGCAACTTCATTTTGAGAGATGACGTGATCGGTAAATATGAATACTGCGGGACCTGGGAAGAAGTTCCATTCTTCTGTTGTTTTGGGAAGGCACGGAGGTGTCTCTACTGGCATTATAGTGTAGAGAGACAACGAGTATGACTTCAAAGTATAATTGGTTGCGGCTGAGGGAACTGTGACGGCTAAACTGTGCTCAAGAGAGATCTTGTGTCTCCATGTGTTACTTCTGATTTGACGCCATCGTGGACCCATTTCTCAAGAAGACAGTACTAATTCACACACGACATGTCTCTCTATGAACTCTCTGATTGATGTCACCGTACTCTCGTACTCTTTTCAGGTGATTAGAATTCAACTTTGCGATATCTCATCGGCACAGTCACTTGAAAAACCCAAATATTGCCGTTGACAGTACGGTTATGAACTTGCTGCAAATGATACGTAGAAACACTAAACTCTGACATCGATTTCTATCCGACAATTCTAGAAAGGAGTCTAGCAGTTATTGAGCAATACTTACTATATGGTATGAGAATATCAGTAGCAGGTCTGAAGAAAAAGGACGTGATAGATTTATAACCTTTTCTTTCTTTGAGGTGGCATGTCTTCATCAAGCTCTACCGTACTACTGTAAATACCAGTTTGGAAAATGAATCATGCCAGCAGCTATGAACGAGATGATGACGACGATGAACTACTGTATGGCATTTAATGCTTCAAGCAACGTATTTTTAATTTTAGCTGATGTGAGATCTCAGCTTTTAAGAATTGTAGTGTTCTGTGCAAAACTAAGGTAAGTGTGTTTTGTTGTTTTGTGTTGTTGTTGTTGTGGTCTTCAGTCCTGAGACTGGTTTGATGCAGCTCTCCATGCTACTCTATCCTGCGCAAGCTTCTTCATCTCCCAGTACCTACTGCAGCATACATCCTTCTGAATCTGGTCTCCCTCTAAGATTTTTACCCTCCACGCTGCCCTCCAGTACTAAATTGGTGATCCCTTGATGCCTCAGAACATGTCCTACCTACCGATCCCTTCTTCCAGTCACGTTGCGCCACAAACTTGTCTTCTCCCAAATCCTATTCAATACCTCCACATTAGTTATGTGATCTACCCATCTAATCTTCAGCATTCTTCTGTAGCACCACATTTCGAAAGCTTCTATTCTCTTCTTCTCCAAACTAGTTATCGTCCATGCTTCACTTCCATACATGGCTAGCCGGCCGCGGTGGTCTCGCGGTCCTAGGTGCGCAGTCCGGAACCGTGGGACTGCTACGGTCGCAGGTTCGAATCCTGCCTCGGGCATGGATGTGTGTGATGTCCTTAGGTTAGTTAGGTTTAAGTAGTTCTAAGTTCTAGGGGACTGATAACCACAGCAGTTGAGTCCCATAGTGCTCAGAGCCATTTGAACCATTTTGAGCCATACATGGCTACGCTCCATACAACTACTTTCAGAAACGACTTCCTTACACTTAAATCTATACTCGATATTAACAAATTTCTCTTCTTCAAAAACCCTTTCCTTGCCTTTGCCAGCCTACATATTATATCCTCCCTACTTCGACCATCATCAGTTATTTTCCTCCCCAAATAGCAAAACTCCTTTACTACTTTAAGTGTCTCATATCCTAATATAAATCCCTCAGCATCACCCTACATAATTCGACTACATTCCATTATTCTCGTTTTGCTTTTGTTCATGTTCACCTTATACCCTCCTTTCATGACACTGTCCATTCCGTTCAGCTGCTCTTCCAAGTCCTTTGCTGTCTCAGACAGAATTACAATGTCATCGGCGAACCTCAAAGTTTTTATTTCTTTTCCATGGATTTTAATACCTACTCCGAAATTTTCTGTTGTTTCCATCACTGCTTTCTCAATATACAGATTGAATATCATCGGGGATGGGCTAGAACCCTGTCTCACTCCCTTCCCAACCACTGCTATCCTTTCATACCCCTCGACTCTTATAACTGCCATCTGCTTTCTGTACAAATTGTAAATAGCCCTTCGCTCCCCGTATTTTACCTGCCACCTTCCGAATTTGAAAGAGATAATTACAGTCCACATTGTCAAAAGCTTTCTCTAAGTCTACTAATGCTAGAAACGTAGTTTTGCCTTTCCTTAATCTTTCTTCTAGGATAAGTCGTAAGGTCAGTATTGCCTCACGTGTTCCAACATTTCTACGGAATCCAAACTGATCTTCCCCGAGGTCGGCTTCTACCAGTTTTTCCATTCGTCTGTAAGGAATTCGCGTTATTATTTTGCATCCGTGACTTATTAAACTGATTGTTCGGTATTTTTCACATCTGTCAGCACCTGCTTTCTTTGGAATAGGAATTATTATATTCTTCTTGATGTCTCAGGGTATTTCCCCTGTCTCCATATATCTTGCTCACCAGGTGGTAGAGTTTTGTCAGGACTGGCTCTCCCAAGGCCGTCAGTAGTTCTAATGGAATGTTGTCTACTCCCGGGGCCTTGTTTCGACTCAGGTATTTCAGTCCTCTTCACGCAGTATCGTATATCCCATTTCATCTTCATCTACATCCTCTTCCATTTCCATAATGTTGTCCTGAAGTTCACTGCCGTTGTATTGACCATCTATATATTCCTTCCACCTTTCTGCTTTCCCTTCTTTGCTTAGAACTGGGTTTCCATCTGAGCTCCTGATATTCATACAAGTGGTTCTCTTTTCTCCAAAAGTCTCTTTAATTTTCCTGTAGGCAGTATCTATCTTACCCCTAGTGAGATAAGCCTCTACATCCTTACATTTGTCCTCTTGCCATCCCTGCTTAGCCATTTTGCACTTCCTGTCGATCTCATTTTTGAGATGTTTGTATTCCTTTTTGCCTGTTTTATTTACTGCATTATTATATTTTCTCCTTTCATCAATTAAATTCAATATATCTTCTGTTACCCAAGGATTTCTACTAGCCCTCGTCTTTTTACCTAGTAGATCCTGTGCTGCTTTCACTACTTCATCTCTCAAAGCTCCCCATTCTTGTTCTAATGTATTTCTTTCCATCCATTCCTGTCAATTGTTCCCTTATGCTCTCCCTGAAACTCTGTACAACCTCTGGTTTTGTCAGTTTATCCGGATCGCATCTCTTTAAATTCCCACCTTTTTGCAGTTGCTTCAGTTTTAATTTACAGTTCATAACCAATAGATTGTGGTCAAGAGTCCACATCTGCCCCTGGAAATGTCTTACAGTTTAAAACCTGGTTCCTAAATCTCTGTCTTACCATTATACAGGGTGTTACAAAAAGGTACGGCCAAACTTTCAGGAAACATTCCTCACACGCAAATAAAGAAAAGATGTTATGTGGACATGTGTCCGGAAACGCTTAATTTCCATGTTAGAGCTCATTGTAGTTTCTTCCACCTACGTTCAATGGAGCACGTTATCATGATTTCATACGGGATACTCTACTTGACCTCCTATAACATGTGCCTTTATAATTAGTACGACACAACATGTGGTTCATGCACGATGGAGCTCCTGCACATTTCAGTCGAAGTGTTCGTACGCTTCTCAACAACAGATTTGGTGACCGATGGATTGGTATAGGCGGACCAATTCCATGGCCTCCACGCTCTCCTGACCTCAACCCTCTTGACTTTCATTTTTGGGGGCATTTGAAAGCTCTTGTCTACGCAACCCCAGTACCAAATGTAGAGACTCTTCGTGCTCGTATTGTGGACGGCCGTGATACAATACGCCACTGTCCAGGGCTGCATCAGCGCATCAGGGATTCCATGCGACGGAGGGTGGATGCATGTATCCTCGCTAACGGAGGACATTTTGAACATTTCCTGTAACAAAGTGTTTGAAGTCACGCTGGTACGTTCTGTTGCTGTGTGTTTCCATTCCATGATTAATGTGATTTGAAGAGAAGTAATAAAATGAGCTCTAACATGGAAAGTAAGCGTTTCCGGACACATGTCCACATAACATATTTTCATTCCTTGTGTGTGAGGGATGTTTCCGGAAAGTTTGGCCGTACCTTTTTGTAACACCCTGTATAATCTATCTGCAACCTGTCATCATCTCCAGGCTTCTTCGATGTGTACAACATTCTTTTATGATTCTTGAACCAAGTGTTAGCTATGATCTGGTTGTGCTCTGTGCAAAATTCTATCAGGCGGCTTCCTCTTTCATTTCTTAGCCCCAATCCATATTCACCTACTACGTTTCTTTCTCTCCCTTTTCCTACTACCGAATTCCAGTCACCCATGATTATTAAATTTTCGTCTCCCTTCACTATCTGAATAATTTCTTTTATCTCATCATACATTTCTTCAATTTCTTCGTCATCTGCAGAGCTAGTTGGGATATAAATTTATACTACTGTAGTAGTTGTGGGCTTCGTGTCTATCTTGGCCACAATAATTCGTTCACTATGCTGTTTGTAGTAGCTTACACGCACTCCTATTTTTTTTATTCATTATTAAACCGACTCCTGCATTACCCCTATTTGATTTTGTATTTATAACTTTGTATTCGCCTGACCAAAAGTCTTGTTCCTCCTGCCAGCGAACTTCACTAATTCCTACTATATCTAACTTTAACCTATCCATTTCCCTTTTTAAATTTTCTACCTGCTCGATTAAGGGATCTGGCATTCCACGCTCCGATTGTTGTTTTGTATTAATACCATTATAGTGTAATTTAAAATTCAGTATTTTCTGCATTATAATATGTTGGTTAGATTTGTAACAAATTATATTACACAAAAAGCTATGTATTTTGCAAGTCGTTTTAATTTTCATTTTCTGGATTTACACACACACACACACATATTGTATATCAGTATACCCCTTACGTGATTCTACCAAGTTGACCTCACTAAATAATACAAATGACTGTATCGAAAAAAACGTTATTGTGAATCTTCTGTCCAATGCCAGGATCCATAGATTGGGATTTTACATACCTTCCATCAATACAATGCAGAACTAGAAAAACGTTTAACAAATATCTTCATCCTAATGGTAAATTAGGGAGAAAATAATACTCCTTGAGTAAGGAAATGAACAGTATCTTTGAACTGCAAGTGGTGATAGTTACATTTCCGACCCCTTATCTAACTTTTTGATCCATTTCAATTTTGCAGTAACAATGTAGGAGTTGTAATGAAATAACGAATGAAACAAGTGAAATGAACTTTATGGCACTTATTAGATAAGTAACAGCTCAAAAATGTTAGCCAATGGCCAACAGTAAAACATCGCTGACATTAAGAAACCATTTTGTTATGGAGACAACTGAAAAGCGTAGCGTTGAATTCCTGACGACCTCAATGGATTTCGAGTGGATATTCTTCCACAGGGTTTGTGCCTAGTGCCATAAAGCACAACGGTGTTGGAGGATGACCGTTACCGAACAAGCTAACTATTTTTACACGTTTAGCAGATAAATCCAGAAGTTCGGTGGATTTGTTAGTGCGTCAGGATTGGCCAGGAAGGGAAAGCAGTAGTCACGCGTTGAGGTGAAAAATCAAGCATATTTTTAACTGCATACATTTTTAATGCCATGGAAAGGATAGGCAGGCGTAGAGAAGCCGCCGAGACTGAATGGGCTGCCGCCCAAGAGAGCCGGAGAGGAGAACGTCTGGTCGGGTCGGAGCTGGCAGCAGAAGAGTCCGGAGGGCGTGTCGGCCCGCAGCCGCTGGCTGCCGACCCACCCCCATTTGACCACCAACCCCAAGCCTCCCTACAGGTCGGCCAAATCGAAGACGCGCATTTCGATAGTGTTACCTCGTCAGCAACTCATGAATTTAGCTGCTGACGGTTCAACAAGTGAGTTTCAAAGTGGTTATGTCCGCTTCTGGGCAACGTGACTGAGACTCTGCAACTAGCCGCCAGGCAGAATGCACTGACGAACATCAAGTGAAAAATAAAAAGGTAATTTTTGTACTAACAAATCCATTTAATAACGACCCCCACTGTGTAGATAACATCTGAGATTAGCGTTAAGGACAGGCAAAATCGTTGAATTTAGCATCGCTTTTAAAATCCTCTCCAGATGTAGCTGGGTACTGTGGAATTATGGCAAGTTGAGTTGCACGACGGAGAGGCGGTAGTTTCAACATTAAACTTTGTTAGTTCACGTGGTATACGCTAATAGTTTCGTACGAATGTAAAAGAAACTGCCGAAATGATATCAGAGTCATGATATTTTTGTATTACTTTTTCATATTATTTTAATGTAAGTCAAAGGATTATTGCTTCTACTCTTCCTGCATAAGTACTTACAATATTTAGTGTTAATAGAGGCCACAACTTTCTGATGCCAGCTTCGTGACACATGAACTAATCTCTCACATCAGATCGTATATGAAAGCACATGGGATCCATTGTAGTTCTGAGCTTGCTGGAAGTACTGTGAATCGTGAGCCCGATTTTTGTGCTGCACCATAAGATAGGAAAGATTTCGACATTTGGCTGGTGCTTCACCATAAATAAAGAAACAAACCCAATGAGGAAACCAAAAGAAGCTGAGAAAAATGAACGCTGCAACACTGCATTCACTCTAGCAAATGTAGGAGATAATTTCAATCAGATAACAGCTAATGAACAAAGTAAACTGAAACTTACTTAGGTACTTTTACGATATGCACTCTAGTACAGACACACACACCCTCTCTATGTCTCTCTCTCTCTCTCTCTGTACCTCTCTCTCTCTTATCTCTCTCTATCTCTCTCTCTCTC
Source organism: Schistocerca nitens (assembly GCF_023898315.1). Taxonomy (NCBI): domain Eukaryota; kingdom Metazoa; phylum Arthropoda; class Insecta; order Orthoptera; family Acrididae; genus Schistocerca; species Schistocerca nitens. The sequence goes on along the minus strand of NC_064617.1, from coordinate 163,228,864 downwards.
TCACACACACACACACGCACAAGCCCGCTCGCAAGCACGCGTGCACGTCCCCACTACAATATTTTGTTAGTTTTTTACATAAAACACAAAATTTCCGAATAGAACGTGTTGCTTTCCATCTACGAATATGTGTGGAGTAACTTATAATATTTTCATATATCCTTAAATATCTCACAGGTAGCCTCAAAATTAAGAAGAATCACAAATGAAACATACAAGTTATTTATCTGAGACTTACTAAAAACTAGAGCACGACTTGTTGAATTTCCTCCGTAATATTTCAATGTCTTTCTGAAAAACGTGCAAATGTAAACATATTTGATTTTATGAAATGACAAGTGGCCACATCTTAATTTCTGATTTAATCTCCTTGTCAAACGGTTTCTGCTTTAATATTTGCAGTGCTCTCATATACTAAGGGAATGTAATTGAGAAACAAGGCCAAAAACTGGCTGCTAAATTATTCTGCTTACGAAACACAATTATTAACGATAGCAGAAATGGAGAGAACATAAAACGAACATTGGAAAAGATAAAGAAAGGTATTCTGAAAATGTGGAATACATTAAAATCTATGAAGAAGTGAAAATTGATGAATTCGTTTCCGTGAGAGAGAAATCGTGCAGATATGAAGAGAAAAAATGTTTCCCGAGTGCGTGTGCTACAGATAAACATCGAAGATTATGTTGACACATCTGATATCTAATGAAGAGGCATTGATCCGAATCGTGAAGATGAGAGCACTTATGGCACTGGTTGATAAGAAGAAGAGCAGGTTGAAGAGGCATATACTAAGGCAAATACAAGGTAATTACTTTAGAGAGGCAGATGCGATGGTTAATAAGAACGCTCTACATGCCAAACACCTCATATCTGCGAAGTGTCTTTTCGTTTTTAAGGTCTCCCTTCCAAGGTCACAATTTCGCAACCAGGGAAATGACCATAGTCACTGCCACTCTTAAGTTTTGCTTTGTTTTCAGTACCATCAGATCTAGCACGTGCAAAATCGCAGGGTGTTCATACAGACTGTCATCCCACATGTTTAATTTTGTTTCATTGTCGTTGGGCGAAAGGAGATCACGTAAATACTCAGTAATCCGGAAAACAACCAAGTAGCCATTGTGAAAGTCTGGATGAGGACTAAATCAATTAAGAAATCCGGTTTTAAACCTTACTGAGAGAAAAAGGTTTATTGACAGTCAAAATTACATTTTGAGGGTGAAATGCTTATTACATAATACATTTATTATCTTCTGACAAAAGCTTAGTTATTACTACAGACAAAAAGTAAACTAAAACGCCTACAATTTGCAATTTTCGCCGTCTCCAGAATCCACGCACTTTTCGTGGGCCCTCGATTCACATCCAGTGCACACCGCAGTCTCTGTGATGGAGACCCTTTCCAGAAAACAGCAAACGACACCTAACTAGGCATTCCGGTGTGATTATTAAAATTATCAGGAAAGTAACTCATCTTGGCCAGTTCTAATACTATGCACCACAGATCTTTAACTGTCATGCTGAACAACAGGAGATGGTCGAAAATTTTCTTTTCTCTGTCTTATTTGGACCCAAGCATTCCGATATGTGGTCTCAAGCACACAGATCTTTCTTAGAAATTCTCACCTTCAACGTATTTTGCTAGGAACTCAATAGGTGGTAGAAATCCGTGCTGACCTTCAATCTCTGTGTGGCCCTATCCATGTCAAATCGACATCATGACTGTCTGTATCATCGATGCTTGCTTGTATATATCTCAGATTTATGTGAAAAGTCAATTACTTTTCATTTAATGATAACAATTGATGTGGTTAGTAGGTAAACGCATATGTCAGTAATACAAAAGTTCACTGTAAATGTCAAGTGCCACACTGTCATTTTCCACACATACAAACACAAGCACATACACTAACACGCATGTATCAATCAAATTGACACGTAAAACATGATAATCACGTATAACGTGAGTACGCCGAAGCCATTTTCATATCTAAATAGGTACAAATCGCATCCTATACAGACACCTGACATTTCAAGTTAGGCCCAAATAGGCAGTGAAATAAAACTGTTGCGTTCGACTGCATACACATTGTAAGGAGCGGTGGGCTACAGAGTGGTGTTGCAACTGTAGTCGTAGGAAAACTGGACAGGAGCAGAAATGATTAGCGAACAAGTTAACGCAGAAAACTGAAGATTTACTTGTATTTGTGAAAGCGAATACTCATTATAAATAATACAGCAAGATGCAGAGTAAAGCTCATCATTGTCAACAAGGAAGTGTCTCTCTGTACTAAAGCATGAACTATGTTGGTGAAGCTGTGACTAGATGGCGTCAGTGGTGCACCACGTGGCGAAGTGCTCCGAGCGCAAGTGGGTTGAGAGGCCGCCGCTGGCATCCAGTATTGCTTCGGCAGAGCATGCTCATAGTGTGGAATCACTGGAGGTATGGAACAGTGGGCGTGCATCATTGGGTCCACAACCCTATGATCGCTATCAATGTCTAAGGAGAACATGCTACTTACAAAGCCCTCTGTGGCATCGTAGCGAGAAGGAAGCGACTCTGCCTTACTTCTGTGCTTTCTGTATTACTGACCTCGTGTCTTGCCGCATCGGTTGCCCCTCGTCGAACAGTGGTAACGCTCAGGCGCCAGGTTCAACGTTGGTTTGTGATCCTGCTGGTGGGGTGTGTCGGGAAGCCAGTTCGTAGATGTTAACCATGTTTTTTAATATACTCGTTTAATGAAGAGAAACACAAGTCACACACTTTCCAATATGGCGGCTGTTGGCTACGCCGTTATACTCAGCCCTTTACAACACATTTTTATAGATACTGCCTACGACACGTGTCGTTCACTGACAATTAATACGTTCACTTTAACTTTATATTTTGTTTATCACTGCTATGTTTACTCGCGACCGTTCTTTTGGAGCTGCCTCCGGGTACTCGACCATGCGTTTTTGAGTGGCGCCTCGCTACTAACTCACCCTATCATCCCGAAGCACAAGAGAGACCCCACCTTTCTACCTCATCCAATAGGGACACTCCACTCGTCTCCTACGCATATATATATATATATATATATATATATATATATATATATATATATATATATATATATTAGTACTTTCAACATTGCAGCACAGTCATCAATCGTGATAATCTAACATATAAGAAACTATCAGCTTCGATTGCGGTAATGAAACCAACGTTTACCTAGGTTTCAGCCCAAGTAATTCAGCCTTCTTCAGATGATTAACCTCATTCTATAAGCTGTCTACGAGGGCATGGTCTAGAAATAAAACTGAAACCGCCTGAATAGGCGTAGCCACATTTCGAAAATGCGGTACATTGGTACTAAGTCACCACCAAGACTTAACTTAAGCTCCGGCGGTCGCCTCGTCTCTTTGATGCAGACCAGGCGCTCGCCGGAGCTTAAGTCTTGGTGATCACTTAGTACCAATGTACCGTATTTTTGAAATGTGGCTACGCCTATTCAGGCTGTTTCAGTTTTATTTCTAGACCATGCCGTCGTAGACATATTATAGAAGGAGGTTTATCATCTGAAGAAGGCTGAATTACTTGGGCTGAATCCAGGTAAAGGTTGGTTTCATTACCGCAATCGAAGCTGACAATTTCGGAACACGGTCTCCGATTGTAAGATCCTACTCCTGAATAGTCGGATCTTGTCCCTACTAAGGTTGCATAACATTGCCTCCTATGATGTTATCGTAAATGGTCCTTGCTGACGCTTAATTGTCAGATGTACATATAGCCTGGCTGCTACTGAGCATTCCCTATCCCATAAACGTGCGTAATAATTAGCATAAACACGTGAAGAAAATGCAAGTATGCATTAATACACATAAGGAAACCTGACCAGTCTTATAATTGCAGAAAATTGCTTGCTAGCTAAAATATTATGCTAACCATAGTAAAAACAATGACACTGTCTGAATAAGTTACTTACATGAGTAACGTTATTAATTCCACTTGGTTTACTCTTGGTTTACAGCATGGAATTAATATTGAGGCACTTACCTTATAGCTCATCATCAAATTTAAGAAACCAGTGTGATGAATATGTGTGTCCGTGTTTGAAAAATAACATTGTAGCAGCATAAACACTGCATTTTTGTACTGGTAGAATACTTTCACAGAAATTTTAAAAGCGTAATTAACATTGTGAAACTTCGCAAGAATCATAGAACAGCTAAGCTCTGGAAAGTAATTAATTTGTGGCAGTGTTGAGCTTTACACTGTGTATGGTAAACAGATAGAAGCTACAACATCTACTAATGCTGTTTAACCATTAAGTTACCAGTACAGACACTGTGTGTATTTTTCTTTTGTGTAGGTGTGTGTGTGTGTGTGTGTGTGTCTAATAACATTGTGGCACATGAGGCCAAAATTGCATTTTTATCGTTGATGACGTATTTTTGTAGACGTTTGGCCTTGGAAAAATATTAGGACATCTGCCAAGCATCAGAGATCAATTTGGATGTAGACAGTAATTAAATCTAGCCATCTCTGGTGCCTTGCAGTATATGAAGTGGAATAACTGAACAATGAATCTTTACATCAACGATCTGTTGGCAATGACAAACAACAGAGGCATAAGGCAGTAGGCTATTTTATTTCATATTTTAAGGTCTTGTAGTATTTGAAGTAGATCTAAATATTTGGCAGCTATGTATTTCTAATTCATTAATTAGACTGTATAAGCGAACTTTGGTGTGCAGCTATTTATAGAGTTTACGTAACTTACACTCGTTTTTATATTCCATAGTGAACACTATACATTATCCAACGATACTTACAGATACAAGATTAAATTTACTGGCATTACAGCATTTATCATAAACAATATTTTGTTATGAAGATTAAGAATGAGATTACAGTTAGCAATACTTTTCCAACATATGCCATGAGTGCAGAGTATGAAGTTTAGAATAATGAGTTGTGTTTGTGTGTGTCTTTTAAAGAGTGTGTGTGTGTGTGTGTGTGTGTGTGTGTGTGTGTGTGTTTGTGTGTGTGTGTGTGTGTGTGTGTGTGTGTGTGTGTGTGTGTGTGCGTGTCTATTTGTTTATATGAGAGTGTGTGTGTGTGTGTGTGTGTGTGTGTGTGTGTGTGTGTGTGTGTGTAATTCGAGGAAAATGGAATATCGTGGGCTTAAGCCTACTGTGTCAATAACATACATGGTATCGCACATATGTGGGCAGTGCAATATTCGAGTGCTCCTGTCACACATTCGACCACCAGATAGAAAACAAAGCATCAGCACAGATCACTGGTGGCACAGACCTCTTTCTCATGGTTCCCTCATGACAGAACGCAAGAACTGTCTGTATCCTGGAGCAGAGGGCAGTACTTAGGCCAGTCCACAGATCCTAAGAGGTCAGCAAACCCCCTAGATCAGAGGCCTGCTGGGAAGAAAGATGGGTGATATCAAACTCATTAACCTTAGCATCAACAGCCAGCATTCCAGCAACTCGATGCACCTTACGTTTGGTACACTGACAGAACCCCAATTACTGAACAGAAGTTAGACAAGAACAGTTTTACCGATAAATGAAATCCCAAAATCAAATCGACCGGCAGCTCCTTAACCAAGGCCAAAGACAAGGGCCACGAGAATTCCCCAACCAAGAAACTCCCTCAGACCCAACCATGCAGAGGCAACACCTGCCCGTTGCCAACCTGACATCTCTGTACCGAAGGAGGAACCAGCCTAAGTCTCGCAAGATGACCAAATTCAGGCTCCACAATGGAAAGGAGCTACCAGAATATCTAACTTTAACCTATCCATTTCCCATTTTAAATTTCCAACCTACCTGCCCGATTAAGGGATCTGACATTCCACGCTCCGATCCGTAGCATGCCACTTTTCTTTCTCCTTATAACGATGTCCTCTTGAGTAGTCCCCGCCCGGAGATCCGATTGGGGGACTACATTACCTCCGGAATATTTTACCCAAAAGGACGCCATCATCATTTAACCATACAGTAAAGCTGCATGCCCTCGGGAAAAATTACGGCTGTAGTTTCCCCTTGCTTTCAGCCGTTCGCAGTACCACAACAGCAAGGCCGTTTTGGTTAGTGTTACAATGCCAGATCAGTCAATCATACAGACTGTTGCCCCAGCATCTACTGAAAAGGCTGCTGCCCCTCTTCAGGAACCACACGTTTGTCTGGCCTCTCAACAGATACCCCTCCGTTGTGGTTGCACCTCCGGTACGGCTATCTGTATCGTTGAGGCACGCAAGCGTCCCTACCAATGGCAAGGTCCATGGTTCATGGGGGGAGGTCAAGAATGCTAACAGCTTTAAACAAAAATTCCGTGGCTGCCTTTGTCTCACCCGCAACATCCGGTGTGACGTCAACCGGCTGAAGCACGGTAGCACACAAGTGGGCTGCTAAGTCTTGAACGCTACCTTCAGTACACTGGCATCTTATTGCCAGCACATACGTGAGGTGGTCCTTCCTCAATAGTCAGATCCCAGGACACTGCCTGACCGCCCTTAAAGAGTTGATCACCTAAAACAGAACACAATATCAAAGGTGGATAGGCAACGCATGCGAAACGGAGTGCCGCCAGTCAACACGGGAAAAGTCAATAACCGCTGCCATGCCAACTAACGATACCACCCGGCCTGTAACTAAGGGTGGAAACCTACAACAACGTGAGTTGCAGCACTGCTGAGCTTCAGCTACCTTCGTTATTCAAGCACCCCAAACAGTGTACAAACAATTTGTCCACATGCGAATGCGCTCGTTCAACCATAATGCACTCACAATTCCACAGAACAAAATTCTGACCACAACCGACAGTCGAAAATATTGCATAGGTGCGGCTCGTGGTAAAATACAAAAGCGCAACCTCTAGGCTTGCACAGCTTCTGCCTTTATGTTCAAACATGAGTTGCTCACGATGTTTTCATTTAAATGTAGAAGCCACAGAAATGGGATGAAGATAGTAATCTAAAAAAAAAATTGGTACACTTTCATCAGCCCGAATTAAAGACAGTGATCATATGTGGCACTTTGATAATAATTTTCCTTCCTGGCTTTATTTTATTCTATAATTCACAGCACTTTTGGTTGGATTTTCCGACACCAGATCCGTTGAAACAAATCATAAAAAACATAAGAATGTGTTGAAAGTTGTCCTGGCATGGGATACCACTTTGGCAGTTAACCTGTCTGGGGCTATATATATAAATTATTGAGAATGTATGCAAAATCTATTTTACTGACAACATTTATTTTCCCAAAACACAAACACTAACATAATTTATGCAAAACACATTATGATAGAATATCATAAACAACTTACAGGTTGTTTAAGACCCGAATGGACAAGGATCCTGGTGGCAAAAGTGAGTCAAGCAGTCTGGCCATAAAAAGAGTGAATAACGCAGTCTGAATTAATCAGACGCCAAGAAGACTTTGACTGTTCGAATCTACAGACGTTTATGTTGGTGCAGCTAATAGCAAGTAGAGATTGGGATTTGTACAGCCTGACGAGGGCGGAACAACTGTACGTTATCCTGCTTGCTTTGTACAGTGATGTAACTTGCTGCTGGCGAGATGTGTGCGGCGGAGGCGAGGCGTAAAGCGGCACGTTTCAATGGTTCACGGCCATGAAAGAGATGCAAAATCTCACGGTCTAGCGGTCAGGCAGACGGTTTACCATTTACTTTCTACCAGAGCCCTGGAATCAGAGTAGAATTCAGTGTGTGACACACCCATTCACTGGTCGTACCAAGGACCAATTTGGCTCACTTGAATGACAGAGCACACAGGGATTCCAAACGTCAAGATTAGTAAACAAAAGAAAAAGTGTACCCTTGGCAAAAGAGTAGTCCAAGACGTTTGAAGTCACACTGTCAGTACAGTGAGAACTTCACCACAGACTCCCTAGTCTAACTACTCAGAAGTGATGTCAGCCTTAGGACAGGTTCGATGCACCAACCACACTTGCCAGAGCTTCGGCCAGAAGTTGCTTCCAGACCAACACCCGAGTGACTTGCACCTCTCCAGATAAAAACAATTCTGCTGTTCCGCAAAGTGCACGAACGACACCGCCTTCCCAACGTCAAACACAGGGCATTAGAGGCACTAAATCTCCTCTCCTACATGACAGCGCACACTCACTTAACTGAACCAGTGCAAGAGTTAAGAAACCTGCGCCGCTGGAAAAAAAAATGCCAGTTAGTGACCTTTTCCAGTTTTAGTGGAAGGGTGGTATGTTTTTCTCTGAAGTCGCGTCGCTTCTTGCAGCAACAAGCAAACAAATACAAAGATATTTATTTAAATTGCATGTGCCTTAGAGCATGTTAGTCCTACCAATGAGGTGTCACAAAGATTCTATCTGTAAACGTATCTCAGACGCCAGAGTTTCTTATGAGACTGAGATGGCTGATAGAAGTAGGTTACAAGCCAGTTTATGACTCCACTGTGAAGATATGTCCCTTCAGTCCATTGCCTCTAGCCCAGGCTTCGGCTGGCGCCAGTGTAGGTATAGTAGCGTTGTCCTGCTGGAGACCCATCTCAGCTATGGGGTGCTCTGTCTACCCTGTACAGCTGTGGGCTTGTCCAGCAAGATTTACTGAGGGTTGGGCTCGCCACCACTTGCTTTCGACTTCCAAGATGCCACTTCTATGAACTAAGAACCATAAAAATACCTCATGCCTTTTGTGGCCTACCAGACTACATCAACACCTGCCAAGGCCATTAACTTTCTACAGTCTAGCTCAAGTTGGGTAATGGTGTAACAAAATCGTTGTGAAAAATAGGCGAGAGAGTAACATGTCCTCTCTGAGTGTTATTTTTATCACGTTATATCAGAATTTTCTGTTTGGCCTCCAGCCGTATTTCTGTGTTATGTTCTATTACTGTTCTTTTATTTTTACCGATATGATGATGACAGAAATCCGAAATATACAAAATGCGATCAAGACGGCGTTTGCTAATAAACCGATACAATGCTGAAAGCTTCAGGCACTGATGTTCTGAAAAAGAGGTCCCTAACTTGAAGAAATCATGGAAAATCTGACCATATCAGGTTACACATTTAAATTTATGTGATTACGACATGATATTACTGTTTTGGCGTTCTTGTGTAGTTGTGTTTCAGATTATTCCACACTATTAGTTTATTGGCACCTGTAGAGATTGCAGTGATGTACCACAATCAAAAACGCTTTGACTGTGGTTACATTAGAGCTACCCATCCTGCGATCACATTGTGCACCTAACGTTGTGCTCTCTAGTGCCCATAAGCTCTCCATACCAACACTGGAAGATCAACATATACGACTGTAACACTACCCTTCCCACAATGTCACCAACATTAACTACAACAAAATGAGACAATGAAATAGTTTTACTTGCAAATTGCCAATATTGCACCAGCTGGAAATGTACATAATTCTATGAGTCACACAAATTAAAAAAAACTATATTCATTGTTAAAATCGAGCAGGAGCGTAATAACTTAGCCAGAAATTTAGGGTTACATTCGATACTGCTTAAATCATAACGTCAGATGATACTGTAAACAAAAAGTTGCGTAACGAGAAAGCTAGGATACTTAAAGATACTATGGAGGTTCCTGCATCTTAGGTCTAACTGTAACATTCTCTGCAAACTGTGCAGTTTGTGATTTTGATGTTTTCAGTCTGCGTTTGTAGGCCAATAGTATCTGCCATAACGAAGCTATTTCTTGTTGGCTTCAACTTTTGAATGTGTTGACGAATGCTCCAGGCTTATACAGCTCTACCCGATAACTATCCCTATAATCAGCTATTCGACATCCATTGCTCGGTAAATGACTTCAAAAACGAAATAATTCCTTTAATTTTGCTCATGTTTTCTCATGTCCTTATTCTCTTTTCCTAGAGGTTCTCTTATTGGCTTTCCCTTATGTCTGGAAACTAACAATAAAGTTTCCTCCTACGTCTTGCCCATATCTAGCACATCAGTCCGTATCCTGTTTCATTTGCTTCTTTTCTGTCATACCTCCTAAATACCTACTTACCTTTCTCCATCACTTGCTGTGCAAACCGTAATTTTTAAAAGATCCTTTTTGGTTAAACGTTCATACCTCAAAACTGAGAATACATACTTATCACAAGCTATAGAATGTATTCGTTTTAAATCATTTTGGTTTACAGTATGCACTCAAAAGTGGCTTTGATTAATTTCTTTTGCTTTTCATGACATCTCTGTCATTAAATGCCCTAAATGGAAACATTCATCCAGTGGTTCATATCAAGTTATAAGCGTCTGCTTTTCAATGTGTTCATTGTAAGTTTTACTGTTGTTTTGTATTTAAATTTAACTGTAATAGGAAGTGTAAAACTGCAGTACTCGTTCATTGGAAAATTAACAATCATAACAGTTAGGATGTAGTTTTTAGTTTTCAACGGTTTTAAGAACGAGCCAAATGGTATTCGTACGTTTCTAGCATTTTAGTTCCTATGAAATTATGAAAATCTCTTTCTCTGTGCGGCTGTCGGTAGTTTTAACGAACATCGGGTCCAATGAAGTTTGTTACCACGATAGATGTCACGTCAACCATGATAATATTTGCTTTTACAGCATACACTGAACACCGAGGAGTAGTACTGAAAACATACAATTTTTTTCTAGAAAGTTGTATCAACTTTGTTATTACAAAATTGTTGAGGCTTTCGTGGCCACTTGCTGACAAACTGCCTATTGGCTTCTGTCTCGGGTTCTTCGGCCGACGTTCATCTAATGATTTTTCTGACGTTTCGCCAGCACGAGTGGCTGGCATTGTCAAAGCTTCACCCTCCATTGCCGGTGGTGAACTGGAGCCGAGCTCGCGGGCGCAGACTATATGTACCTGGCGCGCCAACCTCCGAGGGCTTCTCCGCGGTCATTTCCGGTGCGGTTCTCCTCTTGCTACCTGCGACGGTCGTTCGCTGCAGTACGGGAAGCCAGGATCCGTTTACCTTAAGGCTTTCCTCTTTCTTGTTCAAACTGTTCGCGTGTTTTTGTATTTCTACAGCTTCTCTGAACAAGCGCGTGTGATAGTGGTTCTCTACAGCCAGAACTTCCGTGTCGGCGAATTTTATTACGTGGTCGGTCTCATTCAGTGCGTGTTCTGCCACGGCCGATTTCTCCACCTGCCCCAACCTGCAATGTCGCTTATGCTCCTTGATCCTGGTGTTAATGGATCGTCCAGTCATCCCGACATAAACTTTTCCGCATGTGCATGGTATGCGGTATATTCCCGACATTGCAAGTGGGTCTCTTTTCTCCTTCGCCGATCTAAGACACTCTTTGATCTTCCTTGTCGGTTTGAAAATCGTCTTTACGCCATGTTTACGCAATATACGGCCGATTCTGTCCGTCACTCTGGGAATGTATGGCAGAAAGGCCGTACCCGACATTTCTTTTTCTGGTTCCTTACTTCGCCGAGTGTTTGGCTCAGTTACACTTCTAATATAATTTGTGGAGTACCCATTGCTCCTCAGAAATGCAACACCTGGAAACTGTCCTGAGGAGCAATGGGTACTCCACAAATTATATTAGAAGTGTAACAGAGCCAAACACTCGGCGAAGTAAGGAACCAGAAAAAGAAATGTCGGGTACGGCCTTTCTGCCATACATTCCCAGAGTGACGGACAGAATCGGCCGTATATTGCGTAAACATGGCGTAAAGACGATTTTCAAACCGACAAGGAAGATCAAAGAGTGTCTTAGATCGGCGAAGGAGAAAAGAGACCCACTTGCAATGTCGGGAATATACCGCATACCATGCACATGCGGAAAAGTTTATGTCGGGATGACTGGACGATCCATTAACACCAGGATCAAGGAGCATAAGCGACATTGCAGGTTGGGGCAGGTGGAGAAATCGGCCGTGGCAGAACACGCACTGAATGAGACCGACCACGTAATAAAATTCGCCGACACGGAAGTTCTGGCTGTAGAGAACCACTATCACACGCGCTTGTTCAGAGAAGCTGTAGAAATACAAAAACACGCGAACAGTTTGAACAAGAAAGAGGAAAGCCTTAAGGTAAACGGATCCTGGCTTCCCGTACTGCAGCGAACGACCGTCGCAGGTAGCAAGAGGAGTACCGCACCGGAAATGACCGCGGAGAAGCCCTCGGAGGTTGGCGCGCCAGGTACATATAGTCTGCGCCCGCGAGCTCGGCTCCAGTTCACCACCGGCAATGGAGGGTGAAGCTTTGACAATGCCAGCCACTCGTGCTGGCGAAACGTCAGAAAAATCATTAGATGAACGTCGGCCGAAGAACCCGAGACAGAAGCCAATAGGCAGTTTGTCAACTTTGTTATTGTAATCTGTAAATCTCATATTCTGTTAGAAAAACCTAGATTGCTCACCTCGTGAAGAGGATAAGTGCATGGAATCATGGCTTTTACATCCATAATACGATGTGCAACAGTTCATTCACACTCGTTGTTATGAAATCAGATATTATGTATGGATATGCAAATACTTCCTCTAGGGAAATCATTTATTTCTACTAGATGTAGCTTTGCCACACCGATGTGCTACCTCTAGGAATAAAAATTTATCAGAAATAACGTTTCAAGCGCATATAATGTATTCTTTTTAAATCTGTTCCGTTTACAGTATGTACTCAACAATAGTTTTGATTATTTTCTTTCGCTTTCCGTGATATCACTGTCATTAAACGCTCCAAATGGAAACACTTAGTCAATGGGTCATAGCGAATTATAAGCGTCTGCTTTTCAATGTGCTTTACAATTTTTGATAGTTTTCACCATAGTCTTTTAAAACACGTAAAAGTTGTACAACAGATCCTTATTGACTTCCTCTTTGACTTTTCTTGTCATATTGTACAAAAGGCATTCTAATGTCCCACCGATATTCCAGTCTTCCTATTCCTGCTTAGAGTTTCTCGTACTACAATTTGAATTGCTATAATAATAATTATAAAAGGTGGCAATTTTATTTACGCACTGTCTTTTAAATAGATATGATGGTATCTGATACTCATGTACTAATATAAGGAAACGTAATGAAGCTAAAATGCTTTAAATTCTTGCTATGATTTAATCTTCAAAATTTAATAACTCTCTACCTGTTACTATTTAATTAATTAACTTACGTCGTTCCGATTTCATAACGCTGACGGCGTTAAAATTTAAAGTTGTTCAGACCCTGTTTTGTTTTCTTTCAATTGTTGCGAGCCAGCGATGGTGCAATGCTGTTCGCTTTCAAGTCCACACATTTAGAAAAAATCAGGAAACACTTTAGTGATCACGGTTGCGATTTAGACGGTATTCTCGTAATTGTACTGATTAAGAGTTATCGTTTGCGAAAGATGCAGGTCCGATTAAAGCTGTGTGCACTTTTGCGTGTATAATGAAAATATTCCTAACAAATCGAGTAACAACAAGTACCATGCGAATCACAACCGTGGTCAAACGGAGAAAATATATATTGACATAAATGTTCTTCGCTGTTACTCAGGACAGGTTTAGATTAAACACCGCAATTTTTAGTCTCTAGAAATCACAAGACGATACACTTCAGTGATATTTGTTTTGAATAACTTGTATTTACGTTTTCTTATACAACATGGTGATTGTCCACAAGGATTATCTCTCTCTCTCCTTTTTATAGCCTTTATACATTCACATTACATACATCCATTATGAAACTTTTCTTTCTCTACCGACCAGTACGAGAACAAAATCCACCCAGACAAAATGTCTTACAAAGAATCAGTTCTCGCTTAACAATCATACATCGTTTCGTAGTACAAACAATGCTAGTTTATTCCGTGCACTAGAAAGCACAAACATTAAAATAATAAAATTATAGTTACATTTTTAACATCGTCAATACTTCTTTATATCATGAATATAAGGTTCGACATCGTCGTAATATTATTTTGCATCGTTGTAGCACTATAAATTCCTGACTCAAAAATTCCTTGAACGCCGACTTAAAGAAGTGAGTTATAACTGCAGGAAGGACCGGCAATTTCCTTGATGGATGTTTCAATCGTCCAAGCCTTCTGTGATTGTCCGAATCCCAGAGGCGCAATAGCCGGCGGCATAAAACCACAGTTCCAATGGCTCTTCCCGATGCGGCCTATTGCCGCAGTCAGCTCTGCCAGTGTTGCGGTCTGCCGTTGCCCACACTGTGTAATCCGAGATTTGGATGTAAGAGACACTGTGCATACGCCGCCAACTGTTTTGTTATGATAACAGAGCTTCGACAGCCTTTCACCTGTCGTCCTTCCCGACTTCATGTTTCAGTTTATTCTTGTATCCGACCAATATCTTAACTTTCTACTGTTAAACTCCTTTCGTCCCTGTTTGTTCCTATACAGAGCTTTGTAGTAATTTCAATGCCGTTTAATAGTGTTGCTTTAACACTGACACCATTTTTGCTGTTGTGGTTTTGAATCTGAAGAATAGTTCGGGGCAGCTCTTCAGGCTGTCATTGCTGGGCAAGGCTATTCATTTCAGCCTCTACTTATTATAATCTCCCTCTGTACTGTTTTCCTCGTGCACTACCATTCGTTATCAAATTGACGATTACACGTTGCCTCAGGATTTTCGTAACATTCTTTTCTCGCCAATTCACGTCCTTACTACTTTATCGACCTATTTATCCAATCCTCAGTATTCTTCTGAGGTACTACATTTCAAAACGATGAGAGTATGTAACAACTATACTTTTAGTCGACGTTAAAAAATTTATCGTTTTTAAAAACCGGTTTTCATGCTGGTCTGCATTTCGTATCGTCTCGCCAGTGAAATTTTCACACAGCAGCGAAATGTGCGCTGATGAGAAACTTCCTGGCAGATAGAACTGTGTGACGAACCGAGACACCCTTTGACCTTCGCAGGCAGGTGCTCTGCCATCCGAGCTACCAAAGCACGACTCACGCCCCGTCCTCACAGCTTTACTTCAACTAGTATACCGTTTCTTACCTTCCAAACTTCACAGTACCTGTCCTGCGAATCTTCGGAAGGTAGAAGACGTGGTACCGGTTGAAACGAAGCTGTGGGGACGGGTCGTGAGACGTGCTTGGATAGCTCAGTTGAAGCCGGCAAGGTAGCTCAGCGTGTTCGATCAGAGAATAGGCTGGTCTGTGTAATAAAAAAAACTGAGTGATCAGTAGCGAACTTAAACGGATGTCGTGTGACGTCTGCTACGTCCAAATGTAACGGACAATAATGAACAAATTGCAAAAAAAAAAAAAAAAAAAAAAAAAACAGAACAAAAAGTTGGTAGAGCACTTGCCCGCGAAAGACAAAGGTCCCAAATTCGAGTCCCAGTCCGGGTTTTAATCACCTAGGAAGTTTTATATGGTCTCATCTTCGGCCAATGTCGGCCATTCTTGTGGCCAGATAACAAAACTTATTGACTACTATTAGTGTCTGATTTCCTAATCTAATTAACAAAGCGTTGCCTGATTTAATACGAATGCATCCTATTGCTCTTGTTTCGCTCAATTTGATGTTCATCCTATAACTTCTTCTCAAAGTACTTTCCATTCCGTTTATATGATCCTCTTATTTGCTGTCTCTGACATAATTGCAATGTTGCCATAAAACCTTAAACTTTTCCTTGCTTTTACGGAATTTTACATCCCTTTTCAAAGTCATCTTCTTTTCTGGCTTGTGTAACATACAGATTGAATAACACCTGGAGATGTAACCATGTCTCAGTTTCTATTTTTAGCTCCGCCTCATGTACCTCTAATCTTAACTGTGGAAACCTTATCCCACCCCTAATTTTATCTCTACTTCCTTTACAGTTTCTTCTCGGTTTGGATCAGATGTATTGGATTGATAATCGAATCTATGTTTGTGGACAGAATCAGATGGCACAGACGTGAGATACTACACTGACCTACGTGGGGTTGGCCTCTGGGGTGGCAATGTAAAGCCCCGCGAACACACGATGTATTATATTAATATGGCTACCGTATATCATTTTAGGCCACATCATGACGGTTTCTTAGCAAAGGAAGCCGGCAATGTCTTTACCCAGCGGTTCTCCTAATCCATGTCTGTGCCGCATCTCTAAGGTCTGCGTCCTTGACAGAAAGCTAACTGTAATTTACGTTCGTTTCTTATGTTTAGTTTACTGTGAGCTGAAGCATTAATGACTGTAACAGATCACGATGCTTCAGGAGTTCGCTCTATGCACTGAGCCGTACTGATAGCTTAAGAATCTCTAAGCATGATAATGACGATCCCAAAAAAGTCTCAGTTTACATTACTCTTTGAGACAAATGATAGGACTAAGTGTAATTGAAGTACAGTTGTCACAAACACATCTTAAAGTACTTAACATTCTAGATCAGTGTGAATGTTTCTCAGTCGAAAACAATGCTACGAATGTGAAACGTTGCGTATGAATTACGAGGTGCATTCAAGTTCTAAGGCCTACGATTTTTTTTTTCTAATTAACTACTCACCCGAAATCGATGAAACTTGCGTTACTTCTCGACGTAATCGCCCTGCAGACGTACACATTTTTCACAACGCTGACGCCATGGTTCCATGGCATCGGCGAAGGCTTCTTTAGGAGTCTGTTTTGACCACTGGAAGATCGCTGAGGCAATAGCAGCACGGCTGGTGAATGTGCGGCCACGGAGAGTGGCTTTCATTGTTGGAAAAAGCCAAAAGTCACTAGGAGCCAGGTCAGGTGAGTAGGGAGCATCAGGAATCACTTCACCGTTGTTATCACGAAGAAACTGTTGCGTAACGTTAGCTCGATGCGCGGGTGCGTTGTCTTGGTGAAACAGCACACGCGCAGCCCTTCCCGGACGTTTTTGTTGCAGTGCAGGAAGGAATTTGTTCTTCAAAACATTTTCGTAGGATGCACCTGTTACCGTAGTGCCCTTTGGAACGCAATGGGGAAGGATTACGCCCTCGCTGTCCCAGAACATGAACACCATCTGTTTTTCAGCACTGGCGGTTACCCGAAATTTTTTTGGTGGCGGTGAATCTGTGTGCTTCCATTGAGCTGACTGGCGCTTTGTTTCTGGATTGAAAAATGGCATCCACGTCTCATCCATTGTCACAACCGACGAAAAGAAAGTCCCATTGATGCTGTCGTTGCGCGTCAACATTGCTTGGCAACATGCCACACGGACAGCCATGTGGTCATCTGTCAGCATTCGTGGCACCCACCTGGATGACACTTCTCGCATTTTCAGGTCGTCATGCAGGATTGTGTGCACAGAACCCACAGAAATGCCAACTCTGGAGGCGATCTGTTCAACAGTCATTCGGCGATCGCCCAAAACAATTCTCTCCACTTTCTCGATCATGTCGTCAGACCGGCTTGTGCGAGCCCGAGGTTGTTTCGGTTTGTTGTCACACGATGTTCTGCCTTCATTAAACTGTCGCACCCACAAACGCACTTTAGACAAATCCATAACTCCATCACCACATGTCTCCTTCAACTGTCGATGATTTTCAGTTGGTTTCACACCACGCAAATTCAGAAAACGAATGATTGCACGCTGTTCAAGTAAGGAAAACGTCGCCATTTTAAGTATTTAAAACAGTTCTCATTCTCGCCGCTGGCGGTAAAATTCCATCTGCCGTACGGTGCTGCCATCTCTGGGACGTATTGACAATGAATGTGGCCTCATTTTAAAACAATGCGCATGTTTCTATCTCTTTCCAGTCTGGAGAAAAAAAATCGGAGGCCTTAGAACTTGAATGCACCTCGTATTATATGTGCCCTGAGTAAGAGCTCCAAGTTTTCCTCACTTCCGACAGATATCGTAGCTGCATGAGAGTTTCAAAATGGCGTCTGTGGGTGAGGTACTTTATAAGCACTGCAGAGAATGGCTGTGTGGGCAATATTCGCAAACGTTTGTGCAAAGTCTATGGCGCGTCTGCTGTCGACAGAAGTAGGGTTAGTCACTGGACACGGAGAGTTGGTTCAAATGGCTCTGAGCACTATGGGACTCAACTGCTGAGGTCATTAGTCCCCTAGAACTTAGAACTAGTTAAACCTAACTAACCTAAGGACATCACAAACATCCATGCCCGAGGCAGGATTCGAACCTGCGAACGTAGCGGTCTTGCGGTTCCAGACTGCAGCGCCTTTAACCGCACGGCCACTTCGGCCGGCGGACACGGAGAGTCTGGTCATTAGAAAGCGGTTCGGCGGAGCTCGAAGATTAGCAGCGGTCGGGGAAGCCATCCACAGCTGTCACACTTGACATGTTGCAGCGAGCTGATAGTGTCATTTGCGAGGACGCATTCGACTCGAGCAGACATTTTAAGGACGATGAGGAGGTTATTCACACAGTGAAGCACTGGCTCTGCCACCAGGACAAGGATTGCTACTCCCAGGGCATACACGCCCTTGTTTCGCGCTGGAGGAAGCCCATAGAACGGGATGGAGATTACGAGGAAACGTAGGATGTGTAGATAAAACATTATTCTTTCGAAGATAAAACACCCTTCTTTCGTAGATAAAACACCATTCTTTCGTAGGTAAAACACCATTCTTTCGCGTGTGTCATTCTCATTATGATCGATATAGAATTTTTGAATACAACAATGCGGTACATTACTTTCTGGACTAACCTCGTAGCTGACTGACAGTAAATACAGCTGAAAATGGAAAGTTCCTCGCGCAGATGGTAACAAATAACATTCATTCGTGAACATGGTAACTACTGGCAAATATGAATAAAACTGTCGTTAATGTCTGAGAAACGGAATAGAGAAGCAACTTCGCGACAAATTAAATTAGCTTATCTTATTCACAATGGAATATCTCCATCCGACGGTAGCCGTGATAATTTTAGTCTGGAAAAGTCTTTTATTGACAACTGTACTTTTAACAGGGAGTGGTAAATAGTTTCAAATTAATCCAGCTTGCAGAAGCAGCAGTTTTCAAACGATATTATGTGCGACAGTATGTGAAATGAACTGATCTAAGCACCCCTGCAGTACTTTTCTGCTAATTAAATCCTGTATCATTTCACTTCACTGCTGTAGTGACCTCGCAATCCATATCCACTGATAAATAAAGTAATTGACGACAGTACCTATATCTATTACTAACGTTTTCTTAATGATTAGTGCGGTTGTTCTAACTACAGAAACTAAAAGCAGATCCCTGCCATTTATGTAAATGTTGACCCAACACACGATCTGCAAAATATGTAATGTGATGTAATAGTGTGACACGACTATTATGGCTCATGTTACGTTTTACAGTATCTTATTTAAACCGGAAACCTCTTCAGCACTCTTGGTGGGTGAAAATGGTAGGCAGGTGAACAACTAATGCAACCTGGATCAGGGGCGTCCGGTTCCTTTGACGAATGCACGTGTATCGTGACGACTGAGAATGTTGTGGAAGTGCGTGGAGGTGAGAGATACCAATGCAGGCATGCAGAGTCATGCACGTGGTATGCAGGAACGAGCGGTATTCTGATGGTAGGCCGGTATTATGAGCGAAAGTCCGACGCAGCTCGTCGATATCGGTATTTTGGGTGCCGTAAAATATCGGAACAGGATCCTCCACAGCCTACCGTCAACATTGCGGTGATGATTTAGGTCTTCCATAACGGTCATTCACGAGAACAGCGCACCGATATGTGAACACTTTCCTCCAAGTCTTAACGCTCTACCGAACGGAATGGCAAGCAGTATCTGCTGACATACATCCGAAGGAGTACGCCTGACACCAACTGAAACTTGCACAGTCTCCACTTTGGAACCCTTGTCACCCATTGGATGACCCCAGAAGCTCCGCCGCTGAAGAGGGGTGACAGACTTAAGGTGCTTCTCAGGACCAAGCGATTGACAACATGTTAAGGAGGATCCATGCATATCGAGAGGCAAGACTTGAAGCAAAATGGTTTTCAATGTTACTAGGAATCAGATTTTGACTTCATATTCATGAAAAAACACATAAACTTGAGATACTGTCTTTATTTTTTTCTATTGATCTATTTCACATATAACTACTGTTGATAGTCTTCAGCTAGCAACCCGCCACGACTTTGCACTAGCAGCACTAAATATCTATGGCCGAATGAGTAGTCTCAAGCTGCGGTTTAATACGTTCCGAAACGCTGTGCTTAAAAACGGATATTTACGGTGCTGATATCTCGAGTTCTGTTGGTTACAAAAAGGTGGGTACAAGTGTTTTCGATAGCTTTCGATCAATGGACCGTTTGTAAGCCCAAAAGTGGAATGGTATTAATAACATTATCTTACAGTTACGGAGTCAAATTATGAATGTTATACACACCCTCCTCCTTAGGCAAATGAGGAATATCAGTTGGTTCTTTTTGTATTTGGCGTGATGTGCGGTGTCCTTGTCAGACTTACCGAGGCATTTCCTCGGACCACCCCTCCCCCTTCCCCCCTAAAAAAAAGAAAAAAATTGATATATTTTCGTAGCCACCACCGGACTAAAACCCAGCAAAGTATTCCAAGACGGTTATGTACTGCAAATGGCTGAAAGTCTTACGATATATTCCTAAGATCCAGATCTCGAACAACCTTAAAAATTTTCTTGATATATTTATCCGTACATGTAAAAGCAGCAAGTAAAATCTGATGCGAGGCGGAAAAGTAGTTTACAAGTGAAGTAGCACGGAGAAATTTGCTGTAAAATCTCTCCATTATCATCTGGGATCCCCATATTGTAGTACTCAAGCAAAAGCAAAAAAATTTTTCCACTAAAGTCCTAATACCTATATTTTCCAGACCAATACATTTCTTTTCATAGGATTATCATGTCATGCTGCATTAAGGAATAGCAGGAAACCACCGGGAAAACGCTCTTACTAGATCATAAATATGCGCTATGTTCCTGTACGTTGAAAAGAGTCTACTTCGTTCTATCTTCCTCACAACCTTTAACAAATTTCTCAAACTTTTTGACATGCGAACATATTCGTGCTTTTTATGTTGAGAGAGAATAAGGCAGCAGCAGTGGAAAAGTAATAAATACTAGAAGATAGTAGACGGGGTTTATGTTATACAAAGAATGAAGGAAACCATGGCAGTGTGAGAAAAAGAGAGGGACACATGGATAGTCGGACATAGTTGACAGTGACATAACAGCGCTAAGAAAACAGTGAAGGTGTGAGTGCCACGGGGAAGGGAAGAGTGAAGACATATTGAGAAGAGACCGCAGCAGTAGGAAGGATGGAATGAGAGCAAGAAGGGGACAGCGAAAGGAGGCTGTAGTAGTCCTATTTAGACAGAACAAACGGGACGGGACTGTGGGTGTAACAAAGGTGACAATGTCAGAGAGATAAAAAGAGGTAATGACAATGAGTTGGGCTGAACGAGTGATTGAGAAAGCGCATCTGGCAGTGCGTGGGTATGACCGACTAACAATGATGCACTAGAGGTTATGAGTGAGTGACAATTCATGGAGCTTGAGGGAGCTCGAGGTGAGCTGCGTGTTAAAACAACATCGAGTATCTTCACATGCCGAAAATGTTTGGGAAAAATTTTAAAGCTGCTGGGGAAGGTGGAATGAGGCAGCTTGTAACCCAATATTCAGCAGGAGTCTTCTAAATAAACAGGGACGTAGGCTACTCGCATTTCTTGCACTTCGATAGGAGCATTTTTCCGTTGGCATACTTTACTGGTTACTATTGTACGTAGAGGATAGTATGCCTAGGAACAGATGACATTTCATAGGCGGTGTTTCAGTGTAATGACTGATTTTAGAATAGCACGACAGGATGGACACGAGAGACCACCATCACCAGTGTTTGGCAGTTTCTGGTTGTTTTGTTGCTGTTGGATGTTCAGTTTTATTTAGCATTTCTAAATATTACGTATTCTGCATATTTAAGTGTTGTATAATATATTATAGCTATTTGGAGTAAAGTGTTAACTGTTCGGTATCAGTATCTTATGGTACAAGTTACATAGCGTGTGTACGGTTGAACAATACTTCGTCGGGCGTGCACCGTCCAATACCTCGAAACTTCTACCATGCCGCACGTGATATTGCAAATAAACTGAGTTTCTTTAATGCTTTAACAGTTTGCTTTGCCTTGAAGTCATAAATTTATATTAGTAGCGAACGGCGTGTGTTTCAAAATATTTTCTACTTGTAATGGGTTTTTTACAATACTTGTTCTTTATATGATCTCTCTAACTGATATTTGGCGTGTAGCAGAGAAATAATGTTACAAACAGACCATTAAATATAATATTTACAAGATATTCTCGATTGAAAGAGTTTTAATCAGAAAATAATATTAGTTCCTAGGTACATGACTATGTTATACTTTGCAACCTTTCTTTCATTCTGCAAAGTCCTTACTTTCCTGGACTACTTTTTGTAATTTCGTTAAAAGATTGCAGCATACATAAACTGAATGATATAGTTTCAGTATGTATTACGAAAATATTATAAACTAATGTTACAGGATGGTTTAGAGGTGACAGTCTGAAAACTCTCCTCCCTCCCCTCCCCTAGACACAGATCAATGTATTACTAACCGTATCAAAATCCGTTCAGCAAAGGTGGGGCTTTAAATTAAATTTATTTGTACATGTTTCATTGTTAAAGGCATAGGGTGAATTACCAGGCGGTGCGTGATTCAAACGGAGTGTGCCACAAACAACATATTACAAATTCTGACTGGTGAGTGATGAGTGTGTGGGCTAAGGTGCGTATGGAGGTAACTCTTGCATTTTCTTCTTGAACAACTCGAAAACCGTAGCCTTCAGCGAAAAGCCTTATGACATAATCATAACTGTACGCATTCATAATTATAAAATAACGGGATTACAGTACCAGATACGTATACTTTATTAAATATTCCATGAAAACGCAAACATTGTCACTCTCGATAAGTATTTACAGGGCGATTTAGTAGCGGAAGAGATTGTCAAAAATCTGAATGGCCCAGCCTAGTGCAATACAAGAGGAGTTTGTTTAAGTCTGACCCTTCAGTACTGCAAAAAGAAGCGGGGCGGGCATTCGCAATTTTAGTAGGCTGTAGATGTCTTGTACCAACCAATCAACTGTTATTTTTTTCTGTACGTTCTAAAACTCTACGCCGCTAACTTGGGCCTTCACCTTTAATCAAAGAAAAATGACCATCTTTCCCGTCACAAAACAAAGATTTGAAACTTAATGGAAAAGAAGAGAACAGTGGTAGGAAGACAAGTAAATCACTCAAGCAGAGAAAATTTCTGAGAATTACGACGCAATCAATTCGGTGAGCGTTTGTCCACAATCGTATCTCTCAGGTTCGTAGTTTCAATTTACTGACTCGCGGAGTGACAACCGCTATTTAAAACTCAGAAGTCTCTCCTGCAGAGCTGTAAATATATTAGAGGAACCAGGAAAATACACGATGAAACAGCGGCTGTTTACTGAACGAAATCTGTGTAACGCTTCTCTGTTTCCTTGCTGTTGAGTGATTTCATTCTTTTGTTCTCTGATCTCATTTTAGATCCGTGTGAAAGTTAGTAAACACAACACGCAGTTTCCTCTGAAGTTTCTTCGAATATGAATCGAGAAATTTCTTTTCCTTTAAATTCAATTACGTTTCAAGTGACATCGAACTGGAGGTAAGTCGTAGAAAAATATGAAGAGGAAACTTTAACTACATCCTACAGTAACAGTATGGCGTGTTAGAGACAGAGCGCTCTTGAGAGCTTTCTACAAATTTTCCAAATTTGTTGGCTTAGTTGTAGTTAGTGAAATCCGTGTATGGGTAGATTGGTTAATGTTGTGGTAATGAACTCCTTTTGTCACAGTTCAATTATTTTAATATTTTCAGTAATCATTCATATAAAAAGAACGTTTATTACTGATAAAACTATAGGAAATGATCTATTCCAAAAAATAAGAAAATGTATTTTGATATGAAACTGTAAATTCATTGAGAAAGGTCAGATGGAGTACTATTGTGGCATCATGAACTCGATACAACTGCTGCTGAGTTCTTCTTGTCGCCGATGGAGAAGTCAATAACAATACTCTGTTACTAATGATATTACTAATACGGAGAGCACGTGCATTTGAGAGCTAACACTGACAGCGTTCGAAGGCAACGGAAAGGATTTCTGTCTATCTTTTCCGCTGATGGTAGCCTTGCTACGAAGGGTGAACAAACCGTTTAATGTGATGCAGTGTTTGTTTCTATTACTCTCATGTTAACGTAGAACATACACTCCTGGAAATTGAAATAAGAACACCGTGAATTCATTGTCCCAGAAAGGGGAAACTTTATTGACACATTCCTGGGGTCAGATACATCACATGATCACACTGACAGAACCACAGGCACATAGACACAGGCAACAGAGCATGCACAATGTCGACACTAGTACAGTGTATATCCACCTTTCGCAGCAATGCAGGCTGCTATTCTCCCATGGAGACGATCGTAGAGATGCTGGATGTAGTCCTGTGGAACGGCTTGCCATGCCATTTCCACCTGGCGCCTCAGTTGGACCAGCGTTCGTGCTGGACGTGCAGACCGCGTGAGACGACGCTTCATCCAGTCCCAAACATGCTCAATGGGGGACAGATCCGGAGATCTTGCTGGCCAGGGTAGTTGACTTACACCTTCTAGAGCACGTTGGGTGGCACGGGATACATGCGGACGTGCATTGTCCTGTTGGAACAGCAAGTTCCCTTGCCGGTCTAGGAATGGTAGAACGATGGGTTCGATGACGGTTTGGATGTACCGTGCACTATTCAGTGTCCCCTCGACGATCACCAGTGGTGTACGGCCAGTGTAGGAGATCGCTCCCCACACCATGATGCCGGGTGTTGGCCCTGTGTGCCTCGGTCGTATGCAGTCCTGATTGTGGCGCTCACCTGCACGGCGCCAAACACGCATACGACCATCATTGGCACCAAGGCAGAAGCGACTCTCATTGCTGAAGACGACACGTCTCCATTCGTCCCTCCATTCACGCCTGTCGCGACACCACTGGAGGCGGGCTGCACGATGTTGGGGCGTGAGCGGAAGACGGCCTAACGGTGTGCGGGACCGTAGCCCAGCTTCATGGAGACGGTTGCGAATGGTCCTCGCCGATACCCCAGGAGCATCAGTGTCCCTAATTTGCTGGGAAGTGGCGGTGCGATCCCCTACGGCACTGCGTAGGATCCTACGGTCTTCGCGTGCATCCGTGCGTCGCTGCGGTCCGGTCCCAGGTCGACGGGCACGTGCACCTTCCGCCGACCACTGGCGACAACATCGATGTACTGTGGAGACTTCACGCCCCACGTGTTGAGCAATTCGGCGGTACGTCCACCCGGCCTCCCGCATGCCCACTATACGCCCTAGCTCAAAGTCCGTCAACTGCACATACGGTTCACGTCCACGCTGTCGCGGCATGCTACCAGTGTTAAAGACTGCGATGGAGCTCCGTATGCCACGGCAAACTGGCTGACACTGACGGCGGCGGTGCACAAATGCTGCGCAGCTAGCGCCATTCGACGGCCAACACCGCGGTTCCTGGTGTGTCCGCTGTGCCGTGCGTGTGATCATTGCTTGTACAGCCCTCTCGCAGTGTCCGGAGCAAGTATGATGGGTCTGACACACCGGTGTCAATGTGTTCTTTTTTCCATTTCCAGGAGTGTATTTACAGTTCCTGTACGACCACGTCTACAACACACACAAACACACAGTTACACGGACACACACTGGCTCGTGGACACACTCCCATTTTGTTATCATTCTCGTTTACAGTATGCATCATCTCCACGATCCAGAAGGTTGACAATAGCAAGTGCTTGCAAAACAGGGTCTGACATGATCGGACAGCGTCTGACATGACGTACACAATCTGTAACAGCATTTGCTAAATTCCCATAACATGTTTAAGCGGTGTAGTACATGGTTTTCCACGATCCCCCTCACTACTCCACATACGGCGTCTCTGCTTGATTCCGTTTCCGATGATGATTGATGGTGACTGTGGTTTGTAGGGCGCTCAGCGTCATGGTTACTAGTGCCCGTACAGATTCCCAGTCTTTTCACTGTCCAGTCTCATTATTTTCCCAAATGATGAAATGTTGAGGAGAACACAAACACCGAATCCCCGGACGGAGAAAAATCCCCGACTTGGTCGGGAATTGAGCTCGGGATCCCTTGATTCAGAGGCAGCAACGCTAATCGCTAGACCACGAGCTGCGGACGATTATTTTGCTGCAACCGTGCAACAAAATCATATTTCTGTTCATACCACTATGCCCAGTGGTATATGATTCTAATTATGTAGCAAATCATGGACAATGTTTCTTTGATTACTAGCTCTAAATTGTTTTCATTCTTCTGTACTCAGACTTTCTTTTAGATCCATAGGATCGTGAAACAAATAGTTCAAACGAAATAGTTGCCTCTGGAACGTTGCATTACCTGCGCAACTCGATTCGTGATTTGGTGTCCAAAAGGTCACTTTTCGTAGCAACTGACAGAAAATCGTAGAATAAAACAGTAGCGATAGTTGTAGTTCCCCAAGAAAGTGTTATAGGTCTTCTGTCGTTGTTAATATATATAAAAAGTTTAGATGGTGACCTGACCAGCACGCGTACATGTATTGCAGATGATGATGTCGTTTACCTTCTAGTAACCTCATCAGAATATGAAAACCAATCCCAAAATGTTTGAGACAAGACATGTATGGTGCAAAAAGTGGTTGTTGACTCTTAGAAACATAAAGGGGCAGATCATCCATATGTGTTAGAAAGTATCCGTTACATTTCAGTTAACCGACATATCTCACAAATCTAAAAGCTCTCAGTTCAATTGAATGCTTGGAGACTACAGTTGCGAACAACTTAAAATAAAACGATCACATAGATAACATTGTAGGAACAGCAACCAAAGACTTTGTTTTATTGACAGAAAACTTAGATCACATACATAATTTTGTGGGGGCGACAACCGAAAACTGTGTTTCATTGGAAAAGCTCTTAGAAGGTGCAATAAATCTACTTAAGCGACTGTGTACATTGGGTTTGTCCGACCTACTACTGCTGCTGAGCGGTAGGGGATTCTTACCACATTGAGGTGACAGAGGTCACAGAAAATGCTCAAAGAGGGGCAGCTCGTTTTAAATTATCGCGAAAGAAGGAGAATCTGTCACGGCTGTGATACGCAAGTTGGAGTGGCAGACATTAACACAAAAACGTCTGTCGTTGCGTCTATGTGTCTTAATGAAATTTCAATCACCAAGTTTCTCCCTCTAAGTGCGAAAACATTTTGTTGGCGCATCCGTACATAGAGGGAAATGATCATCACAATAAAATAAAAAAGTAAAAGCATGCTAGAGAAGTTTAAGTGTTCATGTTTCCCGAGCTCTTCGAGAGAAATATGGTGTAGGTAGTTCGATGAATCTTCCGCCAGGCACTTAAGTGTCAACTGCAGAGTAGTCACTTAGACGTAGATGTAGATGAGGGGGCCGGCAGGTGTGGCCGAGCGGTTCTAGGCGCTTTAGTCTAATACCGCGCGACCGCTACGGTCGCAGGCTCCAATCCTGCCTCGGGCATGGATGTGTATGATTTCCTTAGGTTAGTTAGGTTTAAGTAATTCTAAGTTCTAGGGAACTGATCTCAGATATTTAGTCCCACAGTGCTCAGAGCCATTTGAACCATTTGTGGATGAGGAAAGCTGGTCCACAGCTAATGTAGCTGGTCTTTAATATCCTGGATACTGAATCTTTGAAGGAAATGAAACTTTGTGGCAGCTGGTACCACACATGTTATTGGCCACTGGAGCATTTCAGTATCGCGCACGTATTTCAGAGAGGTACGCCCTATGTTCGCAAGAGCACCGTGTTTTTGAAAAATGACATCACGCTATTCTCGTTAGAGAGTAATACGCGAGAACGTTGGATGTTTGTGACGTACCGTTAATCAGCCATGACCTGTAGTACTCGCCGGTCCCCATATCATTACGCAAAGAGCAATGCTGCTGGACCTCATACATTTGTCAGAAGGTAGTGACATCTTCGGTGGTCTCCATCATATTCGCATCATATTCCGGCATACTGCAAAACCTCGATTTATCGCTGAACAGAGTGCTTTACCGTTCAATTGCAGTCAGGGCCTCATCTTCATAGCACATAGTGCAGCATTTTATAGTGTGGTGTAATCGGCAGCCTACACTTGGAACAGAAATTCTATAGCCGAGCTGATGCCATGTTTACGACTAATGGGACGTACGGGACGGCATGCTACGGAGAAACCGTAACTTGCTCTAGGACGGCACTCGCAAATTTGAAGGGGTTACAACGCGCCTCGGAAATAATATGGCAGGCCTCCCTTGCCATGACAATAAATGGTTGACCAGAAACACGTTGAACACCCATGCCCTCGTCTTCCTATGTAGTCCGATATGGGACAGAATACCCCATAAATCTTTATATTGGAAGATTCGAAGAGCCAGTCAAATGGAGACCTACAATGAGACCAATTTCAAACTATGTAAGGTGCTGATAATGCTGTCTCACATTATTACTCTGTCGTTTACAGCGATCAATTAACACCAGTTGCTGTTCATGTCCCTTACATACCCCACTGAACCTGCTCACAACACTTAAACAAGTTTTGTGCACTCTGGTGGCCGCACGAATTGCACGAATAATTGCGTCTCTAATCATCTACATACGCGCCGATAATACGTAGGTATACAAAATTACATTGATAATCCACCATGTCTTCTGGGCGCTGCACGTCTTTGTCAGGCAGTGTATAAACAGAAAACTAGGTGAACTAATATTCGAAACTTTCAAAATCACAGTCTTACGACGCGTGACCACAGAAGTAACAGTTTCGCCGTCTCATGGAACTATTACTCTTGTAGTGCTAGCAGTGTGGAAATACCGCTAAGGCACGCTACTACCGTAAACGGAATTTCCATTGGTATATAATTACAGTTTTAAATAAATGGTAAATGTCCTTTCGTCGAAAAGAGAAAAGTCTTTTGTCATGCATCGAATTGATATGTGCAATAACGCAACTCGCTGCTATGCATTCCAACAGCTGAATATTTTACACTACATATAAGGAAAATGCAATTTTTTAAACTGACACTCACCACCGATGTATGAACTGTCTACACGGTATAGCAACGTATTTTCTAATGTCCCCTGTTCATAATGTTGCCTATGCTTGCCCCAGCAGCCGGTGAAATGAGTCAGTGTTTTCGCCCTGGTCTAGCATGAGATTTTACGGGCTTTGTCTGGCGATTAGGATTTTTTAATTCATATTACGGCACATTTTGTCACCTGAAGAAGTTCACTTAGAACGAAACGCGTTGTGGTGTAATAAACGCATAAATAATAACAACTGCGGTCGTTTTCTTGTTATCAATCAAATTTTTCTGCAGTGGAGGCAAGAAATAGCAAAGAATACCGACGTGATTTTAGGTCCAAAAATGTTTTCGGCCTTCCTTATGTAAATCAGAATACATTTCACTGTATTTCATTGTTTCCCAGAGGTGACTTGAAATTATTGTTTTACGCAATGCTACGCTTTTGTAATAATTGGTAGACGTTGTTGAATATCAGTTTATAGCCTGTAGGTTATTGTTAGTTTCGACATTTAGTTTCCATCGCGCTGTTTATCTTTTACTGAACAACACTGCGAAAAGTTTATTTACATACAGCTTGGGGCATCCCGCTCAGTTCCACTGATTAATATCCAGCCATTGAGTAATTTGTAATGGTTGCCCAGGACGCAGAGTCTTTTATTGCGAGTTTTACATACAGCAATTCATATGAGATAATGTTTCATCAACATCTACATGATTACTCTGAAACTCACGAGTAAGTGCCTGGCAGTTGTATCATTGAAGCACCTTCAAAGTAGTTCTGTACCGCCCCACTCCCGACCAACGAGCGGAAAAAGCTAACACTTAAATCTTTCCGTGCGGTCTCTGATTTGTCTTTTTTCATAACGAAGATCATTTCATCCTATGTAGGTATGTGGCAACAAAGTAATTTCACTCAACTGCAAAAAAAAAAAAAAAAAGAAAAAATTATTAAAAGCCATTCACAGCGTTTCAGACGTATATAGGACATATTCTGAAATTTATTTCCTCAGAATAAAATATGAAATTCTTATTTCATCGTCAGTTGATAAAAACACTACTAAAATTACCCTTAAAAGTTAATAGTGCATCATTGTACGAATCGTCGGAGAAATAGTTGCTATTCTTTCTGACAGGGTAAAGATGTGATTAACTGTTTAATTTTAAATTCGTATGACAGGATTATTCTGTTTGTGTAAATGTAAGATGTGTAATAGTACGTCATGTTTGTGTTGCGATGGAAACATATGATACAAATCTGAGATGGGATATCTGTGTAGTTTCACTTTTAATCATCAGTCTTGTGTTTGATCTTTCCAGTCCTGTGCTAAACTCTTAAGTACGTAGTACGCTGAAGACCCTCTACAATCTCTTTCTCATATTCTACTCTTTGTCCCTGCTTCTACGTTCCTCGGGATACCGCAGAATCCTCTCCTTTCTGTTGGTAATATTCGCTCTTTCCTCTTCTGCTCATTTTAATACCTCTTTATATCGTATTTCACTTGCCAAAAAGGGTACTATTGAGGCGTTCACTTTCGGAAATGTGTATTAAAATAGCACAGTATATCAGCATAGCACTTTTATTGAAGGAAAAAAAATTACAATTATACTTCCTATACCTCCGTCTCTTTGGCAACACTGCGTACCCTACCTTATAGATATAATTCTTTCACTTCATTGACTAGTCCTCCTTGTCGAATGGTCGTTAAAACCTGTCCGTCTTACTTCCATTACTGTATCGCCCTTATTAGGAAGTTCATCGCCTTTTTATCGCCTTTTTCTTTGTTTCATAAAGCCTTAAGCGGTATTCTGTTAATGTAGATGAAGCCCTTATTTAATGGCGCTATTTATTATTACGAGAGACGTGAACAATTATCTATACCTTCATCATAGCCCAGTTTCAAATTTCTCTCACTGCTAATTTGCGCTAGCCTATTTACAGTTGGTACCGCTGTAATCTTGTGCGCACCATTCGATCCTGACCACTTTTGTTACATTATGTCAGTGAAAGCGTAAACTGGACCACTCCGCTGACTGCTTTCATCAACACCGAATAAGTCGTGATTCGACTTCTTTGGGCGCGAGAGGTGAAAGGGACTGAAACTGATCATAGGCTTACAGCACGATACAGGACGTACCGCGTAACGTAACAGTGTATATTTGTACAACCAGACGTTTAGAAGTGGTCAGACTGGTGTTACACGCAAAGGGGGAGCTGGACGTTTGTCGACGTCTACCACTATACAGACGATCAGGAAGTTCAAGAGATGG
The DNA here is from genome assembly GCF_023898315.1 of Schistocerca nitens. Taxonomy (NCBI): domain Eukaryota; kingdom Metazoa; phylum Arthropoda; class Insecta; order Orthoptera; family Acrididae; genus Schistocerca; species Schistocerca nitens. The sequence continues at coordinate 163,197,527 of NC_064617.1, read as the reverse complement.
TTTTAACAGATAGACGGACAGACTATTGCTATGGTGTACGGTCGTCATTGGACATTAGTCAGGATCCTATCTATCAAGTCACACACAATGAACTCGACTTCCTTAACGTTTCTGCACGATGGGTGCCAAGAAGACAACTTACCTTAAGGTGAAACATGTTGACATCTACCAATGCTTACTCGACTGTTTGAACAGGGAAGGTGATTCAGTTTTGATCAGGATTGTCACCTTCGATTAAACTGGGTTCACCATTATATGCCGGAATGTACGGAGTGAAAACAACTGGAATCAGCAACTAGAAAAATCCAATATTCTGGTATCGGCCAGGAAGGTTAAGTTCATGATTTCTAGAATGAAAATGGGCATGTACTGGTTGAGTTACATGAGTAACGGAACAACCGTTAGCTAAAAGTCTTACAGGCCAGTGTTGGAAAATTCGCAACCTCTGACGAGGTCTTTTGTTAAAGTAACTGTCGTTGGTAACTCACATCACACGTCTTCTCTCGGTCACCACACAGCTGAAACTATTTTGAGCGAGTGAAACACTCTCCGTACAGCAGAGATCTTGCTCCCTCTCTCTTCATTTTATGTCGGCAGCTCATGGATAATTAGTGAGGTCGACGACAGTCCTTATTTGGGGGGGGGGGGGGGGCATAAAGTGGAGTAGAAGTGGGCTTGTACCAACCGGAAACCTTCTTCTTGATAGTAATATGAAGGCTTCTGGACAACTGGGTCAAGTCCTTTGAAAATAGAGGAGAATATTTGTAAAAATGGTGTACATATCGAACCACCATCGCGTCTTAATACTTTGTAGTGTGAAAGCTGTAGATAATTTGTAATTCTTTACAAATACATTGTTTACTGTATATAGTTATCACTCAATCTCCACAAGCATCATACTTAAACGCTTAATCAGTCTCCATCAGTCTATCGTATATTAGGGAACTTTCAGGAGGGACATTTTTTTTAAATTAACTGCATAACGGAAAAAACAGAGATTAGTAGGAGTGTAGGTAAGTGTGATAACGTCGTATGTCTATAAAATTATAGTAACAAAAAATAATCTGTGATATAAGCGCTAACAAATATTTATGCCAACTGTACTGCTATAGTTACAAATGCTATAGAGACATTGAAGCAAGAAGTTGCTAAAATGATAGTTTCCAGAAAGCTCTGTTCCTCTGTTTAGAAATGGTTTCACCGTCCGATATAAAGCAGAAATCTGTCATTCAGTGAGTTTGAAAATTTGGAATTATAACTGTTTCACGTATCTGTGAAAGTGGATACATCGTATAGGCTGGCAGAGAGTGGTGAAGAGGAGTAATGTTACGGGAGCTAACATGCCAGTTGTTAACAGTTACGTTGTTCCTAGTTAAATATTGAGGCTAATTGCTGCACTCAGCACGGGATCGCAGTGTACGACTACAACTATGCAAACAACACTGCAGGTTCCACGTTCTCGTCGAACAGCCCCCCTGTGTACTAAAAGCTAAATATGCTGCACCAGTGTGGAACTTCCCCGTCTGGAAAGAAGCTGGACTTGCTGTGAACGTACTCATGGGAATAGCTACTGCATACTCCAGTTAAACCTTGCAAAAGCATTTTACGGTCTCATTGGCAAAGCTCAGTGTCTATTCTCAAAAACGTTAAGATGCACAATGAACACAGTTAGCACAGAATGAAGATTGCGGAACAGATGTAGCTTCCAGGATAGCATTTAAATTATGAAGATGATGCAGAAACAGGCAAGAGGGACACAAGCAGAAGCACAGGAACGTCTCGAGAGAGATCCAGTCTCTCCTTTCCAAGAACTGAAATTAAGTTAGCTGCATAAAATGAAAGTAGAGCAAGTGAGGTGTGCTGCAGGATGATACGGACACCCTGTATTACAGAGGGTAATCTGGACCCTTTGCTTCTGTGCAACGCGTGTAATTAACACAGTTTTAACGCTGTGTTTCTGGGATATCTAAGATCCGAGAGAAATATAAAGTCTTCATGATCGTTCTCGTAAAATGAGTTTCTGTTTTCACTGCATTGTATATGATTTCTAGGACTGTTTAAAACTCAATGAAATTTTTGATTGTTGAAATAATTGCTTCCCAAATAATATTGGGTATTAATGTTTCTATAAGGCATCATTTTACTTTTCCGTCTGATACTAGTATCTATTTAGGGTTTATTGACTTCCTGTACTTGAATGTTGTCAGACATTTAATTTAACGTAAGCCTAACAGATTGCAAGCAGTCAACAAATGACTTGCTTGCGTTATTGATTGCGTGAAGTCCCATTGGGTGTTACTCGATTGCTGCAGTGGTTGTAACGTAGTTCATAAGTACTCACCGTACGTAACAAAAAAAGGTGTGAAATCTTATGGGACAACTGCTAAGGTCATCAGTCCCTAAGCTTACACACTACTTAACCTAGATTACCCTAAAGACAAACACACACACCCATGCCCGAGGGAGGACTCGAAACTCTGCCGGGACCAGCCGCACAGTCCATGACAGCAGTCCCTAAGACCGCTCGGCTAACCCAGCGCAGCGTACGTAACAAATCATTAACTGATACTGAGGTAGGACTGATTGTAAGTCTCTGGAAATCATGCTATGGAATGGAAAATACGACCCCATCTGCAAACACAGCCATCATTCAGCAACTGAAATCTCAACGCGCATGGAAATACATCCAGCCATCAGAGTCGTTTCAAGCATTTACATGATTAAAAATCAAATTATTGGGACGAAAAACACTGGAAGCGGCCGAATCTGTTTCCAACTGGTAAATATTCACAGAGTTCTGTTGTCAGTACATCGCACGTTGTTATTTCATTCTGGTGCATACCATCTGTGGTATGGCGAGTCTACGAAAACTTTGGTGATAAAGAAAAACAGAGAAATATAATTCCGTGTACAATGTCACTGCAGAAATTTACCAGAATATTGCATGTTCTGGATGTCCTATGAGACACGCGAGCAGATGAAAGATGAGCTTACAATATGTTTTTCATATTTTCGGTCCACAGTGGTAATAATGTTTGAATGATAAATGGTTCAAATGTCTCTGAGCACTATGAGACTTAAATTCTGAGGTCATCAGTCCCCTAGAACTTAGAACTACTTAAACCTAACTAACCTAAATAGATACTAGTATACAAAACGGATGGAAACATTGTTGCAGGAACAACGAAAAAATATGCCAAATTCAAACGGATGCAAAATCTCCAAGATTGGCGATGTTTTACAAAACCTCGAAATTTAGCACGGACTTCAACGGGAGATGCTTGTAACAGTTTCCATAGTAAAACTTTGTCTCGAAACGTGGCACATAATCCAGAGAGATTCCGGCCACATGTGAAGTATGTTTTCGGCAAGACGCAATCAATGCCTTCTCAGCGTGATAGATATGGAATCACTATCGACGACATTGCTGCCAAAGCATACTAAACACAGCTTCCGAAATTCCTTTACCAAAGAAGACGAAGCAGATATTCCAGAATTCGAATCAAGAAGGACTGTCAACATGAGTAACGTAGAGGTAGATGTCTCCAGAGTACTGAAGCAACTTAAATCACTTAATGAAAGCAACTCTTCCGGTCCAGACCGTGTATCAGTTATGCGCCTTCCACAGTATGCTGATACAATAGCTCCATACTTAACAATCACATACAAAGATTCGTATCCAAAGACTAGAAAGTTGCGCTGGTCACACCAATATTCAAGAAAGGTAGTAGGAGTGATCCACTAAATTACGGGCCCACATCATTAACGTCAACATGCAGCAGGATTTTAGAACATATATAGCATTCGATCGCTATGTTGTAACTGAAAGAAAACGGTCTATTGACACACAGTCAACACAGATTCAGAAAACTTCGTTCTTGTGAAACACACGAGGCGTTGAGTGTTACTGACAAGTGATTTCAAATTGATTCCGTATATATAGATTTCCAGAAGGCTTTTGACACTGTACTACACAAGCGCCTTGTAGTGAAATTTCGTGCTTCTGGAATGTTGTCTCAGTGCTGTGACTGGAGTTGTTATTTCCTGTCAGAGAAGTTCAGTTCCTAATAACAGAAGTGAGTTACTGCGTTCCCCAAGGTTGTGTTACAAGCCCTTTGCTATTCCTTATCTATATAAACGATTTGGGAGACAATTTGAGCAGCCGTCTTATGTTGTTAGCAGATGACGCAGTCTTTTGTCGACTAGTAAAGTCATCAGAAGATCAAAACAAATTGCAAAACGATTTAGAAAGTATGTCTGTATGTTGCAAATATTGGCAACTGACCCTAAATAACGAAACGTTTTAGGTCGTCCACATAGGTGCTAAAAGAATTACGTTTAAATTTGTTTACACTATAAATCAGTCGAATATAAAGGCCGCCATTCAACTAAGTACCTAGGAATTACAACTACGGAAGCTTAAATTGGAAGGAACACATAGAAAATGTTGTTGGGAAGGCTAACCAAAGACTACCTTGTATTTGCAGGACACTTAGAAAATGTAACACATTTACTAAAGAAACTGCTTCCACTAAGCTTGTCCGTCTTCTTGTAGAATACTTCTGGACGGTGTTGTATCCTTACCAGATAATATTATCGTAAAATAGAGGGTTGAGTGTCACTGAAATGATACAGGATTTGGGGTGGAAACCACTAAATCAAAAACTTTTTTCGTTGCGGCAGAATCTTCTCATAAAATTTCAGTCACCACTTTCTGATCCGAATGCGAAAAAATATTTTGTTGGTGGCCACTCACATCGGGTGAAACAATCACCATAATAAAATAAGGGAAATCAGAGCTCTCACGGAAAGATATAGGTATTCGTTTTTTTCCGCACGCTGTACGAGGTTGGAATAATGGAGAATTATTGTGAAGGTGGTTCGATGAAGCCTCTGCCTGGCACTTACATGTGGTTCGTAGAGCTTCGATGTAGATGTAAAAGTAGACAGGAGGTGGAACTATTGGATAAGTGCAACACACTATTCAGGATTGCTACCGGTCTGCCACTACCTGTCTGCCACACATTTTGATGATTTTATACTTACCTATACGTTGAGACCTCCCCCCATGAACCATGGACCTTGCCGTTGGTGGGGAGGCTTGCGTGCCTCAGCGATACAGATGGCCGTACCGTAGGTGCAACCACAACGGAGGGGTATCTGTTGAGAGGCCAGACAAACATGTGGTTCCTGAAGAGGGGCAGCAGCCTTTTCAGTAGTTGCAGGGGCAACAGTCTGGATGATTGACTGATCTGGCCTTGTAACATTAACCAAAACGGCCTTGCTGTGCAGGTACTGCGAACGGCTGAAAGCAAGGGGAAACTACAGCCGTAATTTTTCCCGAGGACATGCAGCTCTACTGTATGATTAAATGATGATGGCGTCCTCTTGGGTAAAATATTCCGGAGGTAAAATAGTCCCCCATTCGGATCTCCGGGCGGGGACTACTCAAGACGACGTCGTTATCAGAAGAAAGAAAACTGGTGTTCTACGGATCGGAGCGTGGAATGTCAGATCACTTAATCGGGCAGGTAGGTTAGAAAATTTAAAAAGGGAAATGGATAGGTTAAAGTTAGATATAGTGGGAATTAGTGAAGTTCGGTGGCAGGAGGAACAAGACTTTTGGTCAGGTGATTACAGGGTTATAAATACAAAATGAAATAGGGGTAATGCAGGAGTAGGTTTAATAATGAATAAAAAAATAGGAGTGCGGGTTAGCTACTACAAACAGCATAGTGAACGCATTATTGTGGCCAAGATAGACACAAAGCCCATGCCTACTACAGTAGTACAAGTTTATATGCCAACTAGCTCTGCAGATGATGAAGAAATAGATGAAATGTATGACGAGATAAAAGAAATTATTCAGGTAGTGAAGGGAGACGAAAATTTAATAGTCATGGGTGACTGGAATTCGTCAGTAGGAAAAGGGAGAGAAGGAAACATAGTAGGTGAATATGGATTGGGGGGAAGGAATGAAAGAGGAAGCCGCCTTGTAGAATTTTGCACAGAGCATAACTTAATCATAGCTAACACTTGGTTCAAGAATCATGAAAGGAGGCTGTATACATGGAAGAAACCAGGAGATACTGACAGGTTTCAGATAGATTATATAATGGTAAGACAGAAATTTAGGAACCAGGTTTTAAATTGTAAGACATTTCCTGGGGCAGATGTGGATTCTGACCACAATCTATTGGTTATGATCTGCAGATTGAAACTGAAGAAACTGCAAAAAGGTGGGAATTTAAGGAGATGGGACCTGGATAAACTGAAAGAACCAGAGGTTGTAGAGAGTTTCAGGGAGAGCATAAGGGAACAATTGACAGGAATGGGGGAAAGAAATACAGTAGAAGAAGAATGGGTAGCTCTGAGGGATGAAGTGGTGAAGGCAGCAGACGATCAAGTAGGTAAAAAGACGAGGGCTAATAGAAATCCTTGGGTAACAGAAGAAATATTGAATTTAATTGATGAAAGGAGAAAATATAAAAATGCAGTAAATGAAGCAGGCAAAAAGGAATACAAACGTCTCAAAAATGAGATCGACAGAAAGTGCAAAATGGCTAAGCAGGGATGGCTAGAGGACAAATGTAAGGATGTAGAGGCTTGTCTCACTAGGGGTAAGATAGATACTGCCTACAGGAAAATTAAAGAGACCTTTGGAGAGAAGAGAACCAATTCTATGAATATCAAGAGCTCAGATGGAAACCCAGTTCTAAGCAAAGAAGGGAAGGTAGAAAGGTGGAAGGAGTATATAGAGGGTTTATACAAGGGAGATGTACTTGAGGACAATATTATGGAAATGGAAGAGGATGTAGATGAAGACGAAATGGGAGATAAGATACTGCGTGCAGAGTTTGACAGAGCACTGAAAGACCTGAGTCGAAACAAGGCCCCGGGAGTAGACAACATTCCATTAGAACTACTGATGGCCTTGGGAGAGCCAGTCATGACAAAACTCTACCATCTGGTGAGCAAGATGTATGAGACAGGCGAAATACCCACAGACTTCAAGAAGAATATAATAATTCCAATCCCAAAGAAAGCAGGTGTTGACAGATGTGAAAATTACCGAACTATCAGTTTAATAAGTCACAGCTGCAAAATACTAACGCGAATTCTTTACAGACGAATGGAAAAACTGGTAGAAGCTGACCTCGGGGAAGATCAGTTTGGATTCCGTAGGAATGTTGGAACACGTGAGGCAATACTGGCCTTACGACTTATCTTGGAAGAAAGATTAAGAAAAGGCAAACCTACGTTTCTAGCATTTGTAGACTTAGAGAAAGCTTTTGACAATGTTGACTGGAATACTCTCTTTCAAATTCTGAAGGTGGCAGGGGTAAAATACAGGGAGCGAAAGGCTATTTACAATTTGTACAGAGGCCAGATGGCAGTTATAAGAGTCGAGGGGCATGAAAGGGAAGCAGTGGTTGGGAAAGGAGTGAGACAGGGTTGTAGCCTCTCCCCGATGTTATTCAATCTGTATATTGAGCAAGCAGTAAAGGAAACAAAAGAAAAATTCGGAGTAGGTATTAAAATTCATGGAGAAGAAGTAAAAACTTTGAGGTTCGCCGATGACATTGTAATTCTGTCAGAGACAGCAAAGGACTTGGAAGAGCAGTTGAACGGAATGGACAGTGTCTTGACAGGAGGATATAAGATGAACATCAACAAAAGCAAAACAAGGATAATGGAATGTAGTCAAATTAAGTCGGGTGATGCTGAGGGAATTAGATTAGGAAATGAGACACTTAAAGTAGTAAAGGAGTTTTGCTATTTAGGGAGTAAAATAACTAATGATGGTCGAAGTAGAGAGGATATAAAATGTAGACTGGCAATGGCAAGGAAATCGTTTCTGAAGAAGAGAAATTTGTTAACATCGAGTATAGATTTAGGTGTCAGGAAGTCGTTTCTGAAAGTATTTGTATGGAGTGTAGCCATGTATGGAAGTGAGACATGGACGATAACTAGTTTGGACAAGAAGAGAATAGAAGCTTTCGAAATGTGGTGCTACAGAAGAATGCTGAAGATAAGGTGGGTAGATCACGTAACTAATGAGGAGGTATTGAATAGGATTGGAGAGAAGAGAAGTTTGTGGCACAACTTGACTAGAAGAAGGGATCGGTTGGTAGGACATGTTTTGAGGCATCAAGGGAACACAAATTTAGCATTGGAGGGCAGCGTGGAGGGTAAAAATCGTAGAGGGAGACCAAGAGATCAATACACTAAGCAGATTCAGAAGGATGTGGGTTGCAGTAGGTACTGGGAGATGAAGAAGCTTGCACAGGATAGAGTAGCATGGAGATCTGCATCAAACCAGTCTCAGGACTGAAGACCACAACAACAACAACGTTGAGACCCACAGTTTAATAGATCTTGACGATGACTCCACTTAACAAGATCCAATTATATCCAAAACTTAAGTGCTATTGTTACGATGATACGGCAGGAATATCATTCAAACGCCGGCCGTGGTGGCCGAGCGGTTCTAGGCGTTACAGTCTGGAACCGCTAGACCGCTACGGTCGCAGGTTCGAATCCTGCCTCGGGCATGGATGTGTGTGATGTCCTTAGGTTAGTTAGGTTTAAGTAGTTCTAAGTTCTAGGGGACTGATGACCTCAGAATTTAAGTCTCATAGTGCTCAGAGACATTTGAACCATTTATCATTCAAACATTATTACCACTGTGGACCGAAAATATGAAAAACATATTGTAAGCTCATCTTTCATCTGTTCGCGTGTCTCATAGGACATCCACAACATGCAATATTCTGGTAAATTTCTGCAGTGACATTGTACACGGAATTATATTTCTCTGTTTTTCTTTATCACCAAAGTTTTCGTAGACTCGCCGTACCACAGATGGTGCATGGGGGCTTAATTATAAAAGATGAAAATAATTTTAATTTCTGCTTTAGTAGCTGTCTGTCCGTTTACGAAGTCTCGTAAACGGTTGGCCCTGACTAGTATTATTACGCAATCTAACTGCTTAGAACAATAACAAAGAATGAATGGAAATTTTCATTAACACAATTAATTAAGTCCCCAGCAACTATAAAAACCTACGAAACCAAAGCACAAGTGTAACTGTTCTGTGTGTGGAATTATGACTCAACGTACGCATCTGGCACGGTTCTTCTTCAAAAACACAAGAAATTTTAAATATCATTTATACTGAATTAATTAAAGAAAATAAAAATACCATAATTACTCAAGAAAACCAGAATTACACTCTAATACAAGAACAAAAGCCAGATGCTTTGTTGACTGAACCTGTAATGACGCATTATTTAAAACATGGAAATAATGAAAAATAAATCAAGTTTCGTTACCTTCATATATTGACCAAAATCACTCTCATCATTACAATATATCTCCACACCGACTCGCTATTACCACATCTCAACAAGAACCTTTCAGTATCACATCTCAGCAAGCACTCCCTACTAGCACATCTCAACACGAACTGACTACTACGAGTCCTGGACAAGCACTGCCCACTACGACATCCCAATAATCACTGCCAGTGGAGGCGGCGGAACAATGCTCTCTAGCGATCTCTGGCGCTGTGGCTCAGTGTAGCCACCTTTCATATGCCCTTCCTTCACGGCTAGAATTTGATGGTATTTTTGCCAGCATTGGTGGTGAAAATACCACCAAATTCGCCAAAAAAATACAGACAAAAATAAAAGACAATATTAATACGTAAATATCATATAACTAGATAAAATTTTGGCTTTGCACTGACCTTTCAATAACCTATTATATAGAATACAGTAAGCAATACAAATTCTTTCATACATGTGACTTTACATAATAGTTTACACAAGTATTATGTGGTTAAACACGTGCATGGGGGCTTAATTATAAAAGATGAAAATAATTTTAATTTCTGCTTTAGTAGCTGTCTGTCCGTTTACGAAGTCTCGTAAACGGTTGGCCCTGACTAGTATTATTACGCAATCTAACTGCTTAGAACAATAACAAAGAATGAATGGAAATTTTCATTAACACAATTAATTAATTAAGTCCCCAGCAACTATAAAAACCTACGAAACCAAAGCACAAGTGTAACTGTTCTGTGTGTGGAATTATGACTCAACGTACGCATCTGGCACGGTTCTTCTTCAAAAACACAAGAAATTTTAAATATCATTTATACTGAATTAATTAAAGAAAATAAAAATACCATAATTACTCAAGAAAACCAGAATTACACTCTAATACAAGAACACAAGCCAGATGCTTTGTTGACTGAACCTGTAATGACGCATTATTTAAAACATGGAAATAATGAAAAATAAATCAAGTTTCGTTACCTTCATATATTGACCAAAATCACTCTCATCATTACAATATATCTCCACACCGACTCGCTATTACCACATCTCAACAAGAACCTTTCAGTATCACATCTCAGCAAGCACTCCCTACTAGCACATCTCAACACGAACTGACTACTACGAGTCCTGGACAAACACTGCCCACTACGACATCCAATAATCACTGCCAGTGGAGGCGGCGGAACAATGCTCTCTAGCGATCTCTGGCGCTGTGGCTCAGTGTAGCCACCTTTCAATGGTATGCACCAGAATGAAATAACAATTTATTTTGTATAAATCTCTCAATTGTTACCGATGCTAGTTCTTTGAATTCAAGCAACATATGGCCTACTCTTACTTTGTTAATTAGGAAGGAGTGGAGATTGTCTCTCAGGAAGGCGAAAATTTAATTTTTATCTGCTTTTTTTTAATAGGTATATTTTTCGTTTATTTTTGAAGGCTCTGCGGGTTAGAACAATTATTATTTCCATTTTATTATCCAGTCTTTGACAGATTTGCCCTTCCCTCTGCCTGCATCTACCTCCACCAAGCGTTAGGTGCCATTACACTGACACCTTTTTTGTCACTTACTTGATATCTTTTCCATCAATTTCATTCCTTTTCCCTTGTCATCCCGCCCCCCCCCCTCCACCAAGTCTCCCACTCCTGTTTCTAGTAAGTATATTTTCATTCCATTGACAAATATTCCACAGCACCCCTTCCACACGCTTATTGCCGACTCCATTCCACCACCACCATCTCGCCTCCTCTCTCCCCCATCTACACACCACCATCATTCCATGTTTAGAAACAGTTGATCATTATGTGAATTGTGCATTCAATTCCTTTAATTAATGAATTATATCTGTTCTGCAATATATTGGTTATGCCACATAATATTTTTATGACAAGCTTTCGTAATTTCCTGTACTATGACATATATACCCATTCTATAGTAACATTCGACAGATGGTTGTGATCTGTCAGGGTTATAATTATTCCATACTGCACTGATGTGTGGGTGTTTTTGATTTATGTCAGTGCATGATGTATCGTAGTCCTTTCGGCCTGTCACTAATGACCTCGTTGTCGACAGGACGTTAAACATTAATCTCCTCCTCCATTCTGCATCATGTCATACTGTTGTTTATACCTTGTATTCACAGATAACATTATTCTTCCAAGCTACAGCTCAGGGGGGGCAACGGGCTGACTGTTAGTTCTACCACCTGTATGACTTTCAAGTTTGTCTGGCTGAGCACCTTTCAGGTACGACGGACGTACACCGGGAAAGGGAGTGGACATACTACCCTGTTGGTCAACTAGATGTGGAGGCGGTCGGTGGGGCTTCGTAGTCACATCGTGACTACCAGCTTTGCAGTTGTTTGTCGCCACACAGCAGCTCTGGATACTTTGTGAGCTAGTTTTAGTTCGTTGCTTCGGTGCCCAAACCACGCGACATTCGTAAAGACTGATCTTGCTTGCTCCCAGCTGTGAGCCTGATAATTGTGACTGTTTCGGTTCCTGACAGTGTCTATTTCTTGCTGCTTCTATATGAGACACTGTTCAGCCTTCTGTTGTTGTTGTTCTGTGTTCCTGTGCCTGGCCAGTCGATTTGAGGAGAAGTTCACTCGTATGAAAATACAATAGCCCCAGTTTGGTAATAGGCACAGAGTTGTGATTTGATAACGTGTTTTTTTTTTTAATTATTGGAGTTTTGGACTGCATGTTTAATACTGCATGTTTAACACAGGTGAGGTTAATCGGGCAAATGGATCGCGTTTTCCTTCCACGTATGTTTTCTGTTCCGCGGGACGGTTAAGTACTTACCGTTTCCGCCTTGTGGTTTGATTTGAAGCTGTATTTCGGTTGGCCGCTGAACTTTGTAATCAGTTTTAAGTGAGGATAGGGCGCGGTTGTCTTGGCCAGTTATCTTATCACCTTTTAACGATTTATTACAACTGTTTTACCCACTCTGTGGCGTATAACATGATGACTTAAGATTTTACTCGTTTTACTTAAAAGTTTCTTCTCTGTTCGTTGGGCTGTCACTATGTGTATGTGTCTTGGGGCGTACATTCACTGGTTGCTTACAAGGGAACCTCCCCATCGCACCCCCCTCGGATTTAGTTATAAATTGACACAGTGGATAGGCCTTGAAAAACTGAACACAGATCAATCGAGAAAACAGGAAGAAGTTGTGTGGAACTATGAAAAAATAAGCAAAATATACAAACTGAGTAGCCCATGTGCAAGATAGGCAACATAAAGTACAATATTAGCTGATGAGTGCCGTGGTCTCGTGGTTAGAGTGAGCAACTGCGGAACGAAAGGTCATTGGTTCGAGTCATCCCTCGAGTGAAAATTTTACATTCTTTATTTTCGCCAAGTTACGATCTGTCCGTTCATTCATTGACGTCTCTGTTCACTGTAATAAGTGTAGTGTCTGTGTTTTGCGACCGCACCGCAAAACCGTGCGATTAGTAGACGAAAGGACGTGCCTCTCCAATAGGAACCGAAAACATTTGATCGCAAGGTCATAGGTCAACCGATTCCTCCTCAGGAAAACACGTCTGATATATTCTTTACGACACTGGTGATGGCATGTGCGTCACATGACAGGAATATGTTGTCGAGCCACCTAACTTGCACACTTGGCGAATGGGTAAAAAGATTATTCTACCTTTCCCGATTTAGGTTTTCTTGTGGATGTGATAATCACTCCAAAAAAAGTGATGAAAACATAAGAGTTTGTCACATAAACTGCATCAAATGAATGCAACAGTTTCAGAGTCGCACAGTTTTCCCTGTGCTCTGTCAAAACATGTTTTTTTTACGTTTTCAAATGTTTCCGTGCGTAGACCGTCAAATTCTGTATATGTCCAAGCAAATCTGAACATGTCCTGGAATTTTGGAAAGCGAAGTTGATTATGTGTGAGTGCCTGAACTTTGATAATTATCTGAAAATAAAAAATTAAAATTTTCATCCGAGGGAAGATTTGAACCAAGGACATGTCGTTACACAGCTGCTCACGCTAACCACGGGACCACGGCGCTCGTAAGCTAACACACTCCTTGATGTTGCCTACCTTGCGCATGACTACTCAGTTCTTATATTTTGCTTATTTTTTTCATAGTTCCACACAACTTCTTCCTGTTTTCTCGATTGATCTGTGTTCAGTTTTTCAAGGCCTATCCCTGTGCCAACTTATAACTAAATCTGAGGGGGGTGCGATGGGGAGGTTCCCTTGTTAGAAATGGAGGACTGTGCTGAGCGGCATATCAGGCCTGCGATAAGTAATATTGGGTCTGTTCGTCTGGACCACATTGCCCGATGTGTTGTGGTTTCGTATGAAGGACCTTCAGTTGTTTTTATTTCCTTTTAATGAACTCCTTCTAGGTGAACCTGAATTGTATATTGTATTTTAGTCAAACACAAAGTAAAGATGTTTCATGCCTGACTGTTTTGAAGACTGTTTTCTGTTGACGTAGTACTTGTTATAAAACACTGTTATTTAAGTCATTCTTAAGTTTTGTACTTAAAGAGATTGTTTTTATCGGTTATTAGTAAGTGTTCTAAAATTGTTACATTCAGTAGCATGGTTTTGTCTCAATATACCAAGGCCCTGTTGGCCTAAATGGTGAAGTTACTTTTCCTGAGGAGTGTTAACAAAAATCTCGATAAGAATGATGTTCAATTCTTATTTTGCCGGTAACTTCCACTCTCCAGCAACCTTACGCCCGTAATGCTTACCAGTCTCATCATCAAAATTATTCGACCTTTCTGAAAGTCTGGAAGATGGCGGCGATAAGAGGAACTTGCAAAACCCCCTATGCCTGCTCTGTTGTGATTACCAGCAGAAATGTGTGAGTGATGTCAGGTACATTCGATATTTATGTACTCACAACATTCATTATCTGTAGGAATGGCTTCTTTCTGTACAGAAAATAAACTCGTATAAGGATGAAATTTTAAGCAACGTTTCCAAGAGCTTAACTGAATACGGCTGTAACCTGAGATCGCTAAATAACGGGAATTAACTTGTTTCGAAAGCTGTATTGAAGACTTTTCGAAAGAGCCCATCATGAGAATTTCAGAAACTAACTAGGTCGAAAACACGACGTCACATACTAACTTTACTAATACCGATGCTAGCAACGTTACCTTCTTACATATCACTTTGTATGAAATTTTTCTTCTGTTATTCTGTTCATGCATTATGGTCGAATCACAACCGAGTTTTGATAACATGCGGGTTACCACTTTAGCGACCCGTAGCAGTGTTGCAACATCTCAGTTAAATGTATATTTATAGCAGGTCTCAAATGTTCAAACGTCACAAATGTGTGTGAATTCCTAAAGGACCAAACAGCTGAGGTCATCGGTCCCTAGATTTACACACTCCTTAAACTAACTCAAACTTACTTATGCTAAGAGCAACACACACACACACACACACACACACACACACATGCCCGAGGAAAGACTCGTACCTCCGGCGGGAGAGGCAGCGCGATCCGTGTAACGGCGCCTCGTACCGCGCGGCCACTCCGGACGGCATAGCAGGCCTCCTGCATGAGCGCGCTGCGCGTTAAACTGTTTGTGGTGTAACAGTTTACATTTACATCAAAGTCAGCGTAAAGCTCATAAATACGAGGGTGAGTCAAATGAAAACCTTAAATGTTTTTTTAAACATTGTTTATTGTGCAGAAGTGGTACAAATCTGTATCACTTTTCAACATAATCTCCCCCCACGCTCAATTCAAGTCATCCAGCGCTTAAAAAGTGCATAAATTCTTTTAGAAAAAAAATTCTTTTGGTAGTCCTCGCAACCACTCATGCACCGCGTGGCGTACCTCTTCATCAGAACGGAACTTCTTTCCTCCCATTGCGTCTTTGAGTGGTCCAAACACATGGAAATCACTTGGGGCAAGGTCTGGTGAGTATGGTGGATGAGGAAGACACTCAAAATGCAGGTCTGTGATTGTTGCAATTGTTTTTACGGGCAGTGTGGGGCCTTACATTGTCATGTTGCAAAAGGACACCAGCTGACAGCGATCCAAGTCGCTTTGATTTGATTGCAGGCCGCAGATGTTTTTTTAGGAGATCTGTGTATGATGCACTGGTGACAGTTGTCCCTCTAGGCATGTAATGCTCCAAAATGACGCCTTTTTCGTCCCAAAAGAGAGTCTGTATAACCTTCCCTGCTGATGGTTCTGTTCGAAACTTGTTTGGTTTTGGTGATGAGGAATGGCGCCATTCCATGCTCGCACTCTTCGTTGGTAGTTGGTGGAAGTGAACCCAGGATTCGTCCCCAGTAACGATTCTTGCAAGGAAGCCATCACCTTCTCGTTCAAAGCACCGAAGAAGTTCTTCACAAGCACTAACACGTCGTTTTCTCATTTCAGGAGTCAGCTGCCGTGGCACACATCTTGCAGACACTTTGTGAAACTGGAGCACATCATACACAATGTGCTGTGCTGACCCATGACTAATCTGCAAACATGCTGAAGTGTTATCCAGTGTCAATCTGTGGTTTTCCTTCACTATGGCTTCAACTGCTGCAATGTTCTGTTGAGTCACAACTCGTTGTGCCTGACCTGGACGAGGAGCATCTTCCACTGAAGTCACACCATTTGCAAACTTCCTACTCCACTCGTAGACTTGCTGCTATGACAAACATGCATAACAGTACTGAACCTTCATTAGTCGATGAATTTCAATAGGTTTCACAACTTCACTACTCAAAAACCGAATAAGAGACCACTGTTCTTGCCTGGTGCAGGTAGCAAGTGGGGCGGCCATCTTTATACTGATACTGCGACGGTATGTGTGCATCTGCACTATGCTGCCACCTACAGGCCATTGTAAGAGTGCGGTTTGTAGCATGCTTACCAACTTAGAGGATAACGGCGAGAAACTTCTATTTGTTATTACAAATTTAATGTTTTCATTTGACTCACCCTCGTAATGTAGATTACGTTACGTGCTAGGACTGAGGTCGCACAATAAGTTCTTTTTACTACACGTTGCAGTGTTTTTTAAAGGGATACGAATACATGACAGTATCTTTCAAGATGGTCATCACGTTACTATAAGTAACGGTCGGGTAATTCTACCAATCGTTTAATTCCTCTACTACAGAGATCCGCTCGTTGGTCACAGTGCAATTCGAGAGCCGTTGTGCAAATTTCCTCATCATTGGAAGATGTGTGATTGCTAAGACTGGTTTCCTTGATTTCCCGGTCACTGTTGTCGATGTCGACGGCTTTCTCTTCCCCATCAGAATGACTCATGTCTCTGTGGTCTTTGTCAGATTGTTCATACCGTTACTCTACGGACTTTCACGGTGAAACTTTCTGCAACTGAGACGTTTTATGTAAAGGAATCTCGCTATCGCGTGTTCTTTTTTGATACGCCTCTTACCGCAACGCAGCAGGGTTGTGTCCGCAAGAAACTCAGAACGAATACTCTTTTCTGACAATGCGACAGTCCTGATTCATAATGATGTCTTGTTGCGTAATGGTCCTATGGTGGAACTACATGTGTAACTAAGGTTTTGAAGTACCATCGTATTTAATAATTTCATACCTTACAGACTTATCACTAGAGCTAACATATGGAAAGGTTTTACCGTATAAATGGCGTGCCACAGTAACAACGGACTGTTGGCTACTAACTGCAGCGGTTTAGCGAGGCCGATCTCTGTTGTGGGGACGGTGTGGCGCCCATAGCTGCGGTCGGATGGCGCGGCATCGAGGTCGCCCTGGAACGGAACACCGTTGATGTGGTCGGGTGGCGGAGGGCGACGTACAGCCGGCGCCACATGGCGGATTCTGCGCTGCCACGCACTGCGCAATTAGTGTCGCGGGGCCGCGCCACACTGACAGTGGCGGCGCACGCTACGCTCCGAACGGCTGCCGTGCCGGCACAAACCAGCCCTGATTAGTCGCGAGAAGCCGCAGGAATCCCGCATTCGTGTCGGCGCTAAATAACTCCCACACATATACCAAATACCGTTCGTCCAAAAAAAGGCTACGTCAACGTCTCTCTTTGGTCAGCAGTATTCAGGGTGGTTTCTACACTACTGGCCATTAAAACTGCAACACCAACAAGAAATTCAGATGATAAACGGATATTCATTGGACAAATATATTATACTAGAACTGACATCTGATTACATTTTCACGAAATTTGGGTGCATAGAGATCAGTACCCAGAACAACCATCTCTGGCCCTAATAACGGTCTTGATACGCCTGGAAATTGAGTCAAACAGAGCTCGGATGGCGTGTACAGGTACAGCTGCCAATGCAGCTTCAACACGATACCACAGTTCATCAAGAGTAGTGACTGGCGTATTGTGACGAGCCAGTTGCTCGGCCACCATTGACCAGACGTTTTCAGTTGGTGAGAGATCTGAAGAATGTGCTGGCCAGGGCAGCAGTCGAACGTTTTCTGTATCCAAAAGGCCCGTAAAGGACCTGCACCATACGGCCGTGCATCATCCTGCTGAAATGTAGGGTTTCCCAGCGATCGAATGAAGGGTAGGGCCACGGGTCGTAACACATATAAAATGTAATGTCCACTGCTCAAAGCGCCGTCAATGCGAACAAGAGGTGACCGAGACGTGTAACCAATGGCACCCCGTACCATCACGCCGGGTGATACGCCAGTATGGCGATGACGAATACAGGCATCCAATGTGCGTTTACCGCAATGTCACCAAACACGGATGCTGTAAACAGAACCTGGATTCATCAGAAATTATGGCGTTTTGCCATTCGTGCACCCAGGTTCGTCATTGACTACACCATCGCAGGCGCTCCTGTGTGTGATGCAGCATCAAGGGTAAACGCAGCCATGGTCTCCGAGCTGAAAGGCCATGTTGCTGCAAACGTCGTCGAACTGTTCGTGCAGATGGTTGTTGTCTTGCAAACGTCCCCATCTATTGACTCAGGGATCGAGACGTGGCTGCACGATCCGTTACAGCCTTGCGTGATGTCCTTAGGTTAGTTAGGTTTAAGTAGTTCTAAGTTCTAGGGGACTGATGACCGCAGATGTTAAGTCCCATAGTGCTCAGAGCCATTTGAACCATTTTTTCCTCATGTCAGCACCTTGTAGGTGTCGCCACCGGCGCCAACCTTGTGTGAATGCTCTGAAAATCTAATCATTTGTATATCACAGAATCTACTTCCTGTAGGTTAAATTTCGCGTCTGTAGCACGTCAGCTTCGTGGTGTAGCAATTTTAATGGCCAGTAGCGTGCTGACCGCCTATATTTATTTTTCTGGATCGATATCTTCATCTCAGAGCAGGACAGTCACACGGTGTCCCTAATTACTTTTCGCAGATAGTTCAGTGCAAGTTTTACACTGTTACCCTGCCTGACGAAAAAGATGAAATACGCAGCGCACATGGTGGAATGGTAATGTAACTTGTTACACGTGCTCACTGTCAGCGGGTATGTAAATTATTACAGTTGCAATTCTCTTTCAGAGATAATACCATCGCTGAGCACATTTCTTTTCGTATTTGCTCTGGTCTGGCCTGGAAGAGCGTATCAGGAGGTTTCAACAGCCTCAGATGCTGAATGCTTTCTGTGAAGAGACACAGTTATTCTAACCTGACACAGTATGGGGGTCTCCGTTTGCGCCTGGGCCCTCTTGAATATTTTGTGGTTCGTGGGTGGATGAGGAGAGGGTGGTATGGTAGTTGAGTGGCCGGTTTCGTCACACTACTACACAAAATGCACACATGGTTAAAATACACTTTATTACAAGAACCAGTTGAGTACTGAACTTGAATAACGTCCAGTCTGAAATTAGTGTGGGGCTCTCTCTTTTGGGTGTGCCCTCTTGTAATGTTTAGTTGCTCCTGGCTGGATGAGGAGAGGGCGGTGTGACAGGTGGGTTGCCGGTTTCCTCTCACTACAACACAAAATGTGCACGTGGTTAAAATACACTTTATTACAGGAACCGATTGAGTATTTAACTTCAATGATGTCCAATATGAAGTCCTGTGGTTAACAGCAATCAAATACGAAGCACTAATTCTTGAATCTTGTCCGTGTCCTTATCAAACAACTATACAGGGTAATTCACGAGGGTATGCAAATATTTTAATATGTTATTCTACAAGTAAAACTAAAACAAAAAGTTCATATGAATATAGGTCCACAAATGACTAGTTACGGAATTACGGCTAATAAATATTTTGCCTGAAATTTTGCACATTCGCTAATACGAAGCAATCGCAAAACTATACGAAGTTAACGTAAGCAGGATTTCCTTTTATTTTGTTGTTATTGGTCTGGTGAATCGAACATGTTTCCGACGTGTGTCTGCAGTAGTTTTCCAGAATATCCAGAGAAGCAAAGATAATTATACAAGTCAATTTGTTTACTTTCCATTGAGAATGTAGAAACTTTTATGTCATTGTTGGCCACCGTTAGTGACCTGTTTCAGTCGTTTTCTAACCTTGAAACGAGGTAGTTTTCTGTATTGTTCAGTGAAAGATCATAATAACAACAGTGTACTTAAGTGAAAACACATAGTAACTGCTGTAATTTTTAGATTATTTATGAAATAGCGACACATTCATACAGTTTCAGTAAATATTTTTACCATCATTTTTCCAAAATTAAATTCTCTGCAACTCCTGTTGAAAACTTCATGCAGTTTACTGGAATTTAAAAACAAATTGGGCCAAGTAGTTAATTAATTAAAAATTTCACGAAATTAGTTCTTTGCTTGTTTAGAAGTTCTGGAAAAATACTGGAAGATACACGTGTTGAACATGTTTTATTAGATTCAGCAGATCAATAACAAGAAAATAAATGGAAATTGTGCCTTACTTTAACTTCGTACAGTTTTGCGATGGCTTCGTATTAGCGAAGTTGCTAAATTTGAGGCAAAATCTTGTATTAGTTGTAACTCCGTAAATATCTGCATACCTTCGTGAATCACCCCTTATGCAATGACTAACATTCCCTCACAGCCAGCTAAGGTGCGAGGCGACGATTGTCACTTGTGGGAGACTAGAACACAGGGCGCGTTATTGAGTTGCTATGTGAAACGAGTCCAGATACGACGTACTGAGGTACTGAGATAGAGACAGTTCGGTCGCCGGCAGCGGCCATATGTACGCTGCCGATGGGGCGTTAGGGGCGAATAGCATGGAGGCGTGCCTAGTTCAGCGCCTGCAATACAATGTTACCTAGTGCCGACAGGTGTGCTGGGGAAGGTAAACGCCAGCAGAGTCTCCATTGCGGTGGCTCTTCGAGTTGTGGAATATCCAGATTTGTGGGATATTCACCCCACCAGATTAAGGGTACATGTGGGCAGGTGTAAGGTAGGGGGCCAATATTTCGTCATCTTAGTACGTTAGGACCTGTAAAGGACCTGAAAGGTTATGGAAAAGACTACATATTGGTATATATTTTCCTGTATTTATCCTACACTTGTAGGCATGTTACAATTAAATTATTATAACATACTGAAGCCAGTATTTGACATAAAGCTTAACACTGCAGAAAACACAAATACAGATAAAAAGCGTTCGTTGTTTTATCTCCCATAAAAATTCGCTAAAGTACAATTAATTTAATCGTATTTCTCCATTTTAACGTTGCCAGACAATTTCACTACTATAAATCACTTAAAGGCTATGGATGAACTATGTTTTCTAGTTATTTTTATCATCCTAAATGTGTGTCATATATGAATTTGTAGGTCTGTGTAGATGAGGAGTAATTTCCGTGATACACAATTAACGACTTCGTGCAATACCATTTCTCCCTGCTTGCTTTTTCCCATACGAAAAAAGTAAAGTACTTTTTATAAATAGCAAATGAAATTCATTTAAATAACAGTTCCAAATTTCTTCCCCCAGGTGAAAATAGAAACAAACGGAAACGGAATTAATAACATCCCGAGATTTATTATAATGGCCGCTAGAGTAACATAGATCAGCTCTTGACTGTAGCGATTACACACATGAAACTACAATAGATGACAGAAATACAGACCAATATTTGAACACAAATCTTGCTCACACTAGGTTTTGCCAGTTTTCACCTCAGCGTAAACAAACTGAATTCCTTCGTAGACGGAAGCTACCGTACACGTGCTGCCCCGTGCTGTGAAGAAAACAGTGGACAGGGGCCAGGCATGCACACGCGGCTAAACGTTTGTTACGGACACTGGAAATTCCTAGAAGGACGGTATTAGAATTAGGGACGATATTGGGGCCCCTTAACTGATTCGTCGTCAAGGTTCCGGTCGAGAAGGTATGACCACTACAAGTGAGAGTCGCAGTTTCGTGCAGCAGGCTCATCATAAACCCCTTCAAAACTGCGCCTGACGTCCGAGATCAAGAAATGCACTCCCTGCATCATTCTGCGTCGTTTCGGACCAGTGGTTACGGACTAGAAGCGGCCAGACTAAGGAATTATCGTGCAATGCGTAGGCTTCCATTAAGAGTCAATCACAAGAGGCTGCACGGTTAGCAGAAGAGCTTCTGTGAAGTTTGGAAAGTAGGAAACGAGGTACTGGCAGAATTGAAGCTGCGAGGACGGGTCGTGAGTCGTGCTTGGGTAGCTCAGATGGTGGAGCACTTTCTCGCGACAGGCAAAGGTCCCGAGTTGAAGTCTCGTCCGGCACACAGTTTTAATCTGCCAGGAAGTTTCGTATCAGCGCACACTCCGCTGTAGAGTGAAAATCTCATACACGAGGCTGTGTTTTGAATGAGGCCGTGACCAGGGTGCATGCAGCGCTGATAGATGGCGTTGCATTGTGTTCAAAGATCAATAGCTGCTGTTTAATACACTGTAAGGCGTCGGTTTTTATGGACGTCTTACATGAAATAATTAGAACAACGCTTGTGCTTTAATAGATCGAATACAAGATATTTTATGGCAATATGCGGGCAACGAAAATGATGTTACTAATTGCCAGTATTGCATGCTCAACAGTAGAGTACGGCACAGTGTTTTTGCTGGGGAACCGCAGGAAATTAAGACAGGCACTGTGAACTTGCGAACAGCTACGCAGTGAGTTGCAGGGAGGGAACAGCGTTTTTGCACTGGTTCCTCAGTGCGGTGTTGTTTGGGGGGGGGGGGGGGAGGGCGCACATCCCGGAGTCAGTGGCACAGCAGGGGACGCAGGGCCTGCCGGCTGAAAGCCATCTCTGAGCAGTACACTTTTACACGGGCTCGGGTTGTGAAAGTTTTGCGGAAGGTGGAGTGGGAAGCGAAGGCTGTTGCGGCGAAACGGTTCCAGGCCAGGCACAATCCAAACGCCACAGCTTAAATCTGAAAAAAAAAAACAACAACATAGGCTCTTCTAAGAAAGTAGGCAGGGGTTGGAGGTTTGTTGGAAATTTTCATCTGCCAGGAGGACTAGCACGAACAGGCAGAAGGCTATATGACTCGACGTATGAGAGAGCATTAGTTTAAAGACGAGCTGTGTGATTCGACAGGAAAGTGCCACCTTTCTGCTGTTCTTTTACAATACCGGAGCTATTAGCTTTGTGTAAAAGGTCTGAGGCTTCTCCGTGAACGAAGAGGATGTCTCTCTGTGTGCCCCATCTTGTGTACAATAGAGAGTCACCTAGACACGGACTGATTATCGAGTAAATGTAGCAGCTGGTCTCCGTGAGCCGTACAGTCGTCACTCTGTAAGCAGAGTGGGGAAATCAGGAAGCTCTAAGAGCAGTTGGACATATGAAGTGCTGTTTATTATCGCTTGCTTGTAGTGAAACTCTGTCTTTAACTGGCCTGTCGGTAAGCAGTTGATCTGACTCGGACACGGAGCGGAAAATTACGAACAATGTTAATACAAGTGAGTAGGTGAGTTTTACATCGAGTGTCTGCCGACGGTGCGGGAGCCCCACTCAGTCAGTAGCAGACACTTTCACTATCGTTTTGGATATGGTGATACCGCCGCTCGGTAGATTATAGGGCCTTAATTCAATATGTGCATTGAGTCCCGTGCCATTGCGCTGTATTCAAAAGCTGTGAGAAGCATTTGGGATTTGGTTACTTTTCTTGATGTAACCCGACGTCATCCTTTTTTGCCACTACATAGTGAGACCCATTTGTACTGTTTATTTAGGAGGGCGACAAGTCCAATACGAATTAATACTAGGCCAAACTCAGAGAGATAGTTATGGATACGCGATATTCTTGTCGCTCAAAACATTTATCCCACTAAAGAAATTATTTCGGCAGCAAATTTTATGCATATCCATATGTAAACTCTTTTTTCTCTCCTCGTAATTTCCCGCCCCCCTTCCAACTCCATCGTTGGCGAGTGCAGTGGTGACTCTTCCAGTGGTTTACAGAAGCACAGACCAGATAATTGGGGGACGATTGGGTATGTCTTCAAGTCACAGCTGGTAGTGACTAAGGGGACTCTAACGGTACAACGGTATCCTCTGCTGTTACCTCTAATGCCACAGTATCGTGATGCCCTTTTTCAGCAGAATAATTCTCGTCCATACATGACACGTGTGTCAATGAAATGTTTGCGTGAACTGAAGTACACCCGTGACCACGAAAATCCTCAAATTTCTCCCAGATAGAAAACGTGTGGGGACACTCGGAATGTTGCCTTCATCTCACTCTCAGTTTCAAGTTATCAACAATACGTTACAGCAGCTGTGGGTCAGTTTGCCTCATAAGAGGATAAAATGGTCTTATGACACACTCTTCAACAACTCATTAGTACACCAACCCAGCCAGATGGAGTGGAAACGCATACTGTTAAATGGCCTCGTACTGTCAAGTACTTTGTAAGTTTTATTCTATTACATTAGTGAATTAATTACATAAAAATCCGTAAAGTTCTATTGATTTCGTCCTTTTCGTCTGTGTGTTTCACTTTTTCTGTGTGGCTGTTGTATTTAAGTCTAGGTTTTCTTATTATATCATTAAAATTATTCCCAGTGAAGGATGACATGACCATGGAGGAGAGTGTGTGAAATCTTATGGGACTTAACTGCTAAGGTCATCAGTCCCTAAGCTTACACACTACTTAACCTAAATTATATTAGGGACAAACACACACACACACACTCACATACACCCATGCCAGAGGAAGGTCTCGAACTTCCATGGAGGAGAGACGGCGGTATCCTACATCTACGTCTACATATATACTCCTCTAGCCACCAAGCAGGGTGTGGCGGAGGGCAGTGTTAGGGCCAAAGTCATATTCACCCCCCCCCCCCCCCACCACCACCACTGTTTGTTCCACTCGCGGTTCGTGTGAGGGAAAAACGACTGCGAGCTCTAATTTCCCTTATCTTTGAATGGTTATCATTGCGCGATATGAAAGTTGGTGGTAATAATACATGGTCTACATCCTCGGGGAAGATCGGACACTGGAATTTAAGGAGCAGCCCCTTCCGTTTAGCACGTCATCTATCTGCAAGTGTGTCCCACTTCAAACTTTCTATGAAGTTAGTAACACTATCGCGGTGGCTAAATGTACCAGTCACGAATCTTTCCACTCTTCTTTGGACCTTCTCAATCTCTTGAATCAGACCCAACTCGTAATGTCCCATACATATGAACAGTACACCAAGACCGGACGAACTACAGTTATTGTAAGCAATTTCCTTTGTTGAAGGACTGCATCGCTTCAGGATTCTATCAATAAACCGCGATCTCCTGTTCGCCTTACCCGTTACTTGCATAATCTGATTTCAGATCATTTCGAATAGTCACACCAAGATATTTGACGATGTTACCGCTTCCAAAGACAGGGCATTTATTTTGTTGTCATACATTAATGGGGACTTTCTCTTTGTTATACGCAGTAGGTTACTCTTACTAATAACAAGAGATAACTGCTAGTCTTAATACCACGCATTTATTTTCTTCAAATCGTCATTGATTTGTTCACAACTTTAGTGTGATACTCCTTCTCTGTAGACTACAGCATCATCGGCAAACAGTGTAATGCCACTGTCAGTACCATCAACCAGATCGTTTATGTAAATCGTAAAATGCAGCGGACCTATTACGCTGCCCTGGGGCACACCTGATGTTACGTTTGTTTTTATTGAAGTCTCCCCATTCAGGACGACGTACTGTTCTCTGTCTGTTAGAAAACTTTCTATCCAACCGCATATGTCATCGGATAGACGGTAAAGGAGTTCTTTTGGAGCAAGTGACAGAGCCGAACTGAGTCGAACGCTTTTCGAAAGTCGAGGAATATGGCATCAACCTGGGAGCCGGCGTTCTCTTCACCATGTTGTGCCGAATTTAACAGCACCCAGCGCAAACGGTCGTTCTGGAAAATTATGTTCTCTATTTTCCTACAGCCATATACATTGAATTAAAACTGTTTACGAGCAGCTGGAAATTTGTTTATAGTTGGGGAAGATATATTACTAAGATTTTTGAAAACATAGCAATCTGAAAAGTAGTTAAAATTAAAATTTAAAACAGTCTTGATCGCAATCTAGTCACAATATCTTTTTATTGGCGTGAGTGATCGGTTTCGACTCTATGAAAGAGTCATCTTCAGACTCCAGAGCGGTGGACGGACACTGCTAGATGAGTTCCATCGATCCTCGACGCTCGTGTAACTGTATGAGCGTTCATAGAGTCCAAACCGGTCACTCACTCCAATAAAAAAAAATATTTTAACAAGATTGCGATCAAGACTGTTTCAAATTTATATTTAAAAATATAATCACTTTAAACGTATTACAGGGTAATACAATTAATAATGTATACTCGTACATGTGATCAGTTTAGAGAAAGACCAAACCCATAAATGGAATATTGCCATTCTGAAATTTGTAAGGTGTAGTGATGATCATTAACGAAGAAAGGAAATGTTATACTATCTGAACTACGGGAAGTAATTTCATGGTGTGAATAATTCCAGGAAAGTAATAACTTCATGACTATATGACTTTAATAATCGTTAATTTACGGAAATTATCTGTAGTTTTATTCTTAACGATGAGAGGGAGAATGTCTAAGCACCTTTGATGTTTACTACATAGGATATATCGCAGCGAACAGACACCTGTTCTGTATATGATTATTTCCATACGTTCTTCATGAACTATCATGTAGCGTTACGTATAATAAAGAGATGAAAAAATATCTTGTATACTGTATAAGGGATTTTGAAAGCACTCCATGTATAGAGCAGAAAATTCGGATGTTGTTTCTCAGGCGGCCAATCAACAGGTAGTAAAGACCGTGCCTATTGTATGGCCCACTGTGTGGCGGTGCCTGTGTAGGGGGCGGTGCTTCTGTAAGGGGTGGTGCGTGTGTGGTCATACCGTAGGCGGAGGGAAACCAGTGGAAGCGCCGTAGACAGTTTAACAATATAATTTTACTATATATTCTGTTATACGTGAGGCAGCCATGCCTCTTCTTGTGAGCTCTGCACGGTGCAGCTGGCACTGTAACGCCGAATCACTCCCTGGGCCTCAGCGTCGGCTACAGCAGACGCGGACAGCAATTCTGCGAGGCTGTGGCATCAAGCCTCCTGAAGGACCCATTGCGACGGCAGACGCAGCATGGTCTCAAACCGGAGGCTGCTGCTGCCACTGTCCAGTCCTCTCGCCGTCCGGCTGTGCTCCGGCGTCGTGCTACAGCTTCCCTGTCCTCGAATCGAACGAAGTCTTGTCCTCAAATTCAGCCTCCTTTATACTCTGTTACTGCCCATTTATTTCTCGAAAACCTGGTTTCTAGTAACGTCGCCCCAATAATAAAGAGAATCGCATGTGGTGGCAACGACCCAATTACTACATCGACCCTTGCGCGTGGCTACCTACCGCTGTGCCCAGCTATCCTCGCTTCGCAACTCACTTGGGCATGTGTTATTGTGTCCTACATACAGGGTGTTTCAAAAATGACCGGTATATTTGAAACGGCAATAAAAACTAAACGAGCAGCGATAGAAATACACCGTTTGTTGCAATATGCTTGGGACAACAGTCCATTTTCAGGCAGACAAACTTTCGAAATTACGGTTGTTACAATTTTCAACAACAGATGGCGCTGCGGTCTGGGAAACTCTATACTACGATATTTTCCACATATCCACCATGCGTAGCAATAATATGGCGTAGTCTCTGAATGAAATTACCCGAAACCTTTGACAACGTCTCTGGCGGAATGGCTTCACATGCAGATGAGATGTACTGCTTCAGCTGTTCAATTGTTTCTGGATTCTGGCGGTACACCTGGTCTTTCAAGTGTCCCCATAGAAAGACGTCACAGGGGTTCATGTCTGGCGAATAGGGAGGCCAATCCACGCCGCCTCCTGTATGTTTCGGATAGCCCAAAGCAATCACACGATCATCGAAATATTCATTCAGGAAATTAAAGACGTCGGCCGTGCGATGTGGCCGGGCACCATCTTTCATAAACCACGAGGTGTGTCGTCTAAGGCAGTTTGTACCGCCACAAATTCACGAAGAATGTCCAGATAGCGTGATGCAGTAATCGTTTCGGATCTGAAAAATGGGCCAATGATTCCTTTGGAAGAAATGGCGGCCCAGACCAGTACTTTTTGAGGATGCAGGGACGATGGGACTGCAACATGGGGCTTTTCGGTTCCCCATATGCGCCAGTTCTGTTTATTGACGAAGCCGTCCAGGTAAAAATAAGCTTCGTCAGTAAACCAAATGCTGCCCACATGCATATCGACGTCATCAATCCTGTGCACTATATCGTTAGGGAACGTCTCTCGTGCAGCAATGGTAGCGGCGCTGAGGGGTTGCCGCGTTTGAATTTTGTATGGATAGAGGTGTAAACTCTGGCGCATGAGACGATACGTGGACGTTGGCGTCATTTGGACCGCAGCTGCAACACGGCGAACGGAAACCCGAGGCCGCTGTTGGATCACCTGCTGCACTAGCTGCGCGTTGCCCTCTGTGGTTGCCGCACACGGTCGCCCTACCTTTCCAGCACGTTCATCCGTCACGTTCCCAGTCCGTTGAATTTTTTCAAACAGATCCTTTATTGTATCGCTTTTCGGTCCTTTGGTTACATTAAACCTCCGTTGAAAACTTCGTCCTGTTGCAACAACACTGTGTTCTAGGCGGTGGGATTCCAACACCAGAAAAA
This sequence comes from Schistocerca nitens, assembly GCF_023898315.1. Lineage (NCBI taxonomy): Eukaryota > Metazoa > Arthropoda > Insecta > Orthoptera > Acrididae > Schistocerca > Schistocerca nitens. Next base: position 163,169,100 of record NC_064617.1, on the reverse strand, counting down.
TCCTCTGTTCTAAGGAATAAACCATGTTGTCTACAGCACACTTGCACGTTGTGAACAGCACACGCTTACAGCAGAAAGACGACGTACAGAATGGCGCACCCACAAAAAGAATGGTTCAAATGGCTCTGAGCACTATGGGACTCAACTGCTGTGGTCATTAGTCCCCTAGAACTTAGAACTACTTAAACCTAACTAACCTAAGGACATCACCCACATCCATGCCCGAGGCAGGATTCGAACCTGCGACCGTAGCAGTCGCACGGTTCCGGACTGCGCGCCTAGAACCGCGAGACCACCGCGGCCGGCGGCGCACCCACAGACTACGTTGTCTTCTATATTTTTCACATCACTTGCAGCGCCATCTGTTGTTGAAAATTGTAACTACTGTAATTTCGAAAGTTTGTCCGCCTGGAAATGTACTGTTGTCCCAAGCATATTGCAACAAACGGTGTATTTCTATCGCTGCTCGTTTAGTTTTTATTGCCGTTTCAAATATACCGGTCATTTTTGAAACACCCTGTACAAAGGACAGGCAAAATAATGTGAACAGTGGTAGTAATTGGATTGCTGTGTTTGACGGTCAACAACGCTGGGAACGCATCTGTGACGCTGTACTATGCATGGTCAATACGGACTAGGCATCAATGCAGATTGTTCACGAGTAATGCACACTTCGTAATTTGCGTTCAGACGCCGAGATCAACGTGCAATGAAAGACCTAACAGAGTTCCAAAGAGTGCAGATTGTGGGAGCCCGATTAGCTGGAGCATCAGTAACCGAGGCAGCCTACTTACTGAATGTTTCAAGAGCAAATGTTTTAACATCCATGACACCATACACAAAACGTGGAAAGACATCATCGTGTAAAAGTAATAGTGGGTGAAATCAAAACTAAATGACAGAGATGGTCGTACGCAAACACGAATTTATCAAAACAACACAAAACTACGGCGGCTGAAGTGACTGCAGAGCTCAATAGCCATCTTCGAGACCCCGTATCTATCGACACTGCCCTCCGAGAGCTCCATGAAGCGAATATTCATGGAAGAGCTGCTATGCCGAAACCATCAGTGACGACAAAGTATGGTAACACAAAGAAGGGTAAAATATTGTGTCACGAGCATAAATCCTGGACGGCTGATCAGTGGAAACACGTCATATGGTCTGACGATTCAACGTTTTCGTTATTTCCGGCACCGGCACGGCTTACGTCTGGAGAACGCCAAAAGAAGCCCACAATTCTGAAAGCTTGATTCCAATGGTTAAGCATGGAGGTGGAAGAGTGATGATGTGGGCAGCCATATCGTGGTATTCCGCTGGGCCCATCATTACTCTCAAAGACTGTGTTACAGCCAACGCTAATGTGAACATTTTAGGTGATCAGGTTGTGGCGTGTGTATATGTGTCGGCTCGATGGGGATGGTTGTTCACTCCGATCTATAACTGGTAAAACAAACTCCTCGCTTTGTTTGATTAGTTTCAGATACTATCTCCCTTTAACAGATATCCGCGTATCGATGCAGGATCATGCCGAAATGTATAAACGGCCCTCTGTTACAATTGAAGCAATAGTGTTCGAAGGATGTCTGCCTTCTTTGCTGCTACACACAGCGACCGCACCAAACGGTACCGCAACAACTCCCTTTACCTCAAACAATAAACCAAATATCCTTCGCGTGTTCGCGACGCGCTTATAAGTTTACGCGAAACTTGATAGCAGTAGTTCTCATGCCCGGTTTCCAAATGAATGTTCAGACTTAAATAATATGATATCTCGAATTGAAAGTCCACCATTCAAGCCGATGCCACATTATTATCTTGCGATGATGCTGATTTGTGAAGATGATAGCGTCGTTAGTGCGTCGCTACGGTGCCAATTCTACACCTCATACGTCATAAATCCAGACATAATGTATTCTCTAAATAACGTACAGAAACCGTCGTAATAGAAACTTCCATTACTGTTCGCTATTAATAATATCACTCAGTCGCCTTTAGCTTCTTCCTTCTATCAAGAATATTATTATTTCACAGTTACACAATAAAGTTCAACTAAATGAGGTAGACGACACGAAGCATAAAAGTTATAACTGAGTATATTGAACTTCTGAACTATCTAACCCCTGCAGTAGAAAGTACACAGATCTGTCATTCAGGGAACTGAAGCTACGATTTACATCAGCAATCCTGACATTAACTACAGCTTACGACAACACGGCGTACCTGTGACTTCTTCATGATTGTGTGTATATGTTTCCTACTCAAGTCTATTTGTAGAGTTTATGTCGGCGTCTGGTACATTGCTGTGTCCTTCAATGTTCGTGACGATCACAGATCACGACGACTAAGTCCCAGAATTGATGAAGTACGAGACGAGTAACTTTTTCCTCGCGTATAACATCTGTTCCGTTGTCTGGCTAAACGATAAATGTTCAGCCACTTTTCTTCAGAGCTTTGACTAATACGTCAAGACAATAATTGAAAACTTTAAAAATTCCAGATCGGTCTGAAACAATCTAGTATCGGTCAATACGTGTGCTTCTATCGCGACGTCTTCAAGAGAGCGATTTAACATATCCATTGAAGTTTTTCATTGTAGTCGCTGCGAACTTACAGCTCGTTGCGGCTACAACTCTTTTCTTGGATAAATGTTATCTCTGATCACTTTATCTCTTCTGGTTTTTAATCTTCGTAAAGCATGTATTTTCAATTCTTTATTTAGAGTTTCATGCTTCGTAGATTAAGTGATCATCTGATAGTCGTTCATTTAGTTCCTTCCGTGGAATAGATGTTGTTTGTTCCCTAGTATTTCTGTTGGTCAAACTTTCAATAATGTTAATATTTTGTTGCCAGTAGCTACCGTCAAGGTCAGTATAACTAATTTTTATAACTTTTGATGTCAAAAGGGATGACACGAGGGGCTCTGTATTCGGGGTGTTATAAGGTGCACCACATGATTCAAATGTTGTTCCCGAGCATTGATGCCATGTTTCAGTACGGTAATGCACCCATTCACACAGCCAGGACAGTGGTATGAAAATCATGCAACCGAACTGCAGCGTCTTCGCTTTTCCAGACTCGCCACTACGTAAGGTAGAAGATGTTCTGATAGAAGGTGAAGTTTGTACAATCCTTATATGCCAATATTCCAAGAAGAATCGCAGCTGTATTAAGTGCAAATGGGGGTCCAACCCCTTATTAATAAACCATTTCCAATTAAGTACATGTGTTCACATTATTTTGCCTGTCCTCTGTAGCGCGGTTGGCGGCCATCGCTCTGACTGCAATACTCCGCGGCGGCCTCCGTGCTACTTTCAGTCACGCTAATTGTACCTAAAATACTGGGTAGTGCCATTACACTGTGCTAAAAAGTGCAAACATAACTGCCTCGTGGCTGCTGAAATAATAGGCTCCTATTTTCGATACACCCGTGATGCCGCGTTACAGTCATCCTCTGCATACATTGCTACACACACTGCACATCTAATTTCAACAAAACATTCGAACTGATGATCAGCTTGGTAATATTTTTCATATTTTCTAATATTTTCTCACTGTGCTGCGAAACGTTTTATGACAACTGTCACGATGCCCGGGCATTCCATACTTAATTAAATGTACTTGAGCAGTCCAGTCAGGGTTTGATTGCAAGGGCTTTCTGCGGCACTGCCATCAATGTTCAAAGCGTAACTAGTTGCAGCGGCAAAATTTTTTGAGGTTACAAACTCTCACAACACGAACTAAATCATTGTTTTACTGACGAAGAACTTGTTCTTCTCTTTTTACGTGGCCAGTCTCATTAATAATATCATTAATGTTAGACGTCAACTGTTATTACTAACTAATCATTTTTCCACAAGCAGTTAAACTACGAGACTACCTCAAGTTAGGATTAAGAGGGTTAGTCATAAAAATTAAATTATTAAGCGAATAAATTAAAACTTCTGCCATGAAATTTTATGATTAAAAGACCTTCTCCACATATTCACCTCTCAATGCGACACGTTTTTCCCAACAATGGATGTCTTCGATGAGATGTTGGTAGTAGTCTGCTGTTAAAGAAACGTTTCCACCTGGAAAATTGCCTCTCCTTTATTGTAGAAACGCCGGACACGCAGTGGTTTCTTCATGCGGGGAAAGGGGAACAGGGCAGAGGGTGCCACGTCATGAGAATATACGGCGTGAGGCAAGATTTGTTATACAAAAGAAGTATGTGTGACTGTCCAAGTACAGAAGGAACTTTGGCGTTTTCGTGGTAATGCAAACCACCTTTGGGCTACTTCTAGCGATATTTATTTTCGGCAGCCTCCCTTAACGTAATGAGGAAATTAATGTAGTATGGTGGTGTGGTAGCTTTCCCCTTACAAGTATGGTCGTTTAAGACCGCTATATAGGAGTCCCAAGAAATGATGGCTGGGTCTTCGACTTTTGCAGAGGTCGTGAATCAGCGTACCCATTTATTGATTTGTTCCTATGTCTCGTGTACACAGTGACACAAGAAGCACTCCTTGATGGTGAATAAACGTTTACAGAGGTCACCTGACACTGCCGCAACATGGACGCTTCTACCTCAGTTCCTTGGGGTTTTGGTAGGGGCAGTCGTCGATCCCAACAAGCAGAAACTTCCGTGAGGCACCAAGTGTTGAAAACTGATCACTTTTTGCACTGTCGCCCGGACTTTGTTAGGTCGGTCTTCCATCACGCTTACGTTTTGCAGTTTTTCACAGAGAGAGGTCCGCCACATCGTTCTTGGTCTTTGTCTCTTGTCTGACCATTGTGGAACCATATGCGCTATCTATCCACTCTGTTATGTGGTAGTACATTATAGCCGTACAATCCTAACAACTCATCATGAAACGAAGCTGCTCATCAAAAGTGGCAAACGAGCTACTACACAGAACTCTGTTTTCTCAACAGGCCACGCCATTTCGTTGGGTCTCCTCTAGCAGCAAGCTAGGGTACTGTGACGCGGGGAGTTCATGTTGTATCAAGTCTGCAGGAATGTACCAACAAACAAATAATATATTAACTTTGATTTTTTTTCATAAAAATCCAAACAAAATGACTTCCCCTCGTACTCCTCAATAGTTACACTGAAATGGCTCAAATGGTTCAAATGGCTCTGAGCACTATGGGACTTAACATCTGTGGTCATCAGTCCCCTAGAACTCAGAACTACTTAAACCTAACTAACCTAGGGACATCACACACATCCGTGCCCGAGGCAGGATTCCAACCTGTGACCATAGCGGTCGCGCGGTTCCAGACTGTAGCGCCTAGAACTTCTCGGCTACTCCGGCCGGCCCTATGTTTCCACAACTTTCTAGAACTCTGTTACATAAGACAGTCACAGAAATGCTGCGATACCACAAACTGTGCCCAAGATCGATCCCAAAACAGCTGAGAAAGAAGCACATGAAACATCGTGTTAGTAGCACCTGCCATTTTTCTGAGCGACTTGAATTGGAAGGTGAGGTTTTCCGGAGCTTTGTTGTGACTGGATATGACACTTAGGTGGCTCGTTACACGCCTGTGGCAGAAAGACAGTCGTCACAACGGCAGCTTCCCTTCTGCTAAAATAATTAAGAACCACAGTTCCGGGCAAAACATTTATGGTTTGCCGTGCGGAGTGGCCGCGTTGTTTGAGGCGCCATGTCACGGATTGAGGGGCCCCTCCAGCTGGAGGTTCGAGTCCTTCGTCGGGCATGGGTGTGTGTGTTGTTCTAAGAATAAGATAGTTTAAGTAGTGTGTAAGCCTCGGGACCGTGACCTCAGCAGTTTGGTCCCTAGGAATTGACACACACAGACACACACACACACACACACGCACGCACACACACACACACACACACACACACACACACACACACACACACACATTTATGGTCTCAGTATTTTGGGACGGAAAAGGTATCGTTATGGTCGAATTCCTGTCTCTGGGTGATACCATCAATGCATAATGATATTGTGAGACCCTAAAAACTATCATAAGGAGCATTCAAAACAAAAGGAGAGTAATGTTGACGAGAGGAGATATTTGTTGCACAACAACACCTGTCCTCATGTAGCCTTGGCCACGAAGGAGCTGGTTGGTTGATTTGGGGTGATGTGACCAAACAGAGTGGTCATTGGTCCCAACCGATTAGGGAAGGATGGGAAAGGAAGTCGGCCGTGCCCTTTCAAAGGAACCACCCCGGCATTTGCCTGAAGCTATTTAGGTAAATCACGGAAAACCTAAATTAGCATGGTCAGACGCCGGTTTGAGCTATCATCCTCCGGAATGCTAGTCCAGTATGCTAACCACTGCGGCACCTCGCTCGTCACCAAGGCCTTCTTACTCAATGGCACGGACACTTAAAACCATCCCTCGTTTTCCCCTGACATGGTATCTGCAGATTATCAGCTTTTCAACTCCCTGAATGCAGACATAAGTGGAATTAAATTTGCAACCGACGAACAAGTGCAGAAAGAAGTTCTGAAGTTGGGCAAGGAGCTGACGGGAGAGATCTTTGAGTAGGGTACACAAAACTTGCGCCGCGGCTCAACATACACTTTAAACGGAATGACCATCGTTTGTGAGCCGTGATGCAGCTTGCGCTGGTGCTCTTTGAAGGTTTCCGCCCTCTCTTGGAGGCCAGACGGTATCGTTTGGTTGGCATGGTTGCGGTTGTTTGTCTTCTTCCCGTCTTGACTGGCGCCACTCGGTTTCGCAAGCGTTGCCTGTCCGCTAGTGGCAGCAGTGGCGGTTATCGATATGTAGTAACTGTTTCCCTGTCTTTGGGACGACGTCGTTGTTTTTCCGGGTCGTATGAGTAGGCTTAGATTGGGGACTGAGGAGGAGCCAGGTCCGTGCAGTGCCAGAACACGCAGGGACCAATGGCGGGACTGATCGGATGGAAGGGCTGTGGGCAAGAGGGTGCACGACCTCATCGTAAACGGGAACGAGCAAACTTTAAGAGGAGTGCATTTCAATCCGAGTAGAGAAACCTCCACCATTGTGATATCTCGCGATTCTCAAGTGACTTGGGTCCATGTTGCTGCTCGTAATGTCGCCGAGGCGAAGAGCAGCGAGTGGTGTGCTTGTGCTTGGGGAAGGCGCATCTGATTATCTTTCCTCGACTTCTTATTACTATTTACTGCATTCAACCCGTTACAATTTGTAAAGTTCAATCATCGGTAATTTTTCTTGCCTGGTGTCGGCTAACGCCCCAGTTACCTGCCCTGTGGGTTAGAGTGTATAACTGCAGTGTACGTTTCCTCGCCTTTCCTCTGCTGTCCGGTAAGGCTTGTAGTTTTGACAGCTTTCTTGATTGCACGCCGGTTGGTGATTGTTTTGCTCTGGTGGTAGTGATTCCTTTCTCGTTCCGGGCGCTCTAAACACAGTATTCTTGGGACGTAGTGCAGACCGCCGGTTCCGGATTTGGCGTATTGTTCCATCGTTGCATTTGGTTTATCGGAAGTCAGGTAGCTTCAGCAAGATTATCCTTAGTCATTCTTTAGATTGCCACTGGTCTGAGTTAGAATCTCGTGAAGTGAATGCAACTCTTGGATGCCTATCTCATCGCTCGTGGAGGTGTTTGTTGCCAGACATTCTCAGAGGTTGATTCCTGGAGTACCGTCTGTGGCCCCTTGGTTCTTGTAAGACACGTGCGTTCTAAAAGGAGGTGGAAATGTGTATTCTTATAGGACAACTATCCAATGAGTTCCACCCAATAATATCCAAACAGCAGACTCTGTACACAATTTATTAAATTGCCAATACTAAACTCTTGTAAATAACAACAAATTCATATAACTTACAAAACTTAACAAATGGTTAAAGAGTGAGCTTTAAAAACAATAACGGCGGCTTGCCACAATAAAATCAAGAACCTTTTACAATAGTGCTTTTAGAGTTAATCCAAAAGACAAAATCTAATAATAATTGAACTAGGCATTACAATTTAAAATGATTTATATAAGAAACTTTGAGAAAGATAATAGCGCTTGGCACCATAAAATGAAAGAAACGCAACACACAACCAATGAATATAATAACAAAATAATAATTTGATACAACCAAAGGGCGAGGGCAACTCCCAACGCAATCACAGACGAGCGAGATCTCAACACTTCGGAGTCTTCCCACTAGAAACGGTCCCCGAAATAAACCGCTGAGAGCTCCCCGAAATGCCTCCCACAACTGACCATCACTTACGCACCTTGGGTATGTTCTGTAACCCACGACGGATAATATCAACACAAGATAAATTTCAAAAATACAGTATAAAAGCCCGACAGCACATGATAACCATAGCGCCCTTAACTCGGGCGCTCTTAATAAGTGCCGGAAGCCAACACATACAAATCTCAAACAATTCTCGCTTCCTAAAACGAAACAATAAAGGCCAAGCGCACATGAATAGTCAAACCAGTCTTAGAAGTGCCTTAACGACACCAAATGCGACTATTCCATCAAGTTAATAATAACAGTAAACAAAAAAATACAGAACATACCACCAAATGCTGTTACACAACCAAACTGACTAGATCGTGTTGTTCAGGTCCCAGAAGACCACATATACCAAGCAGCAGTAATTCACAACGTATTTACTGTACAAAACCGCCCTTCTTAGGCAGACTTTACCTAAGACATCGACTGCAAAATGCACCACACATGAACGCAACTCCGGGCAGGACTCTAGTTGAGCAAATAAATTAGTACGAACAAATAACGTAACGGGCCACACACACAGCAAAAGGTTCCAACAACACTGTCCCACATCAGAAAAGTTCAGAAAGCGCTGCTGTAGCTTCCAGGGGAATATCTGAAGAGCCAACTGAGCCCTCACCCTAACCTGGCAGACGACTCCAAAATTCAGCAACAAGTTGTCTCCGGGCCAGAGTATCACAGGACCCCACCGGACCTCCACATCAGACAGGCAGGAAGAACAAGTAAGCCCACTCCAATTAATCACCACCGCATGACCAGCACAGTGGCGAGTCGCCTCCGCCCCATACCACTCTGCTCATCGGAAAACCGACTACCCTCTCGCTTTCCGCCGGCCACCGCAAACACACGCCGGCGACGTCATAGCAAGTCGCCGCCGGAGCGCCACCCGCTCCAGGACAGCGAACTGTAATCGATTGTAGTGCGCGCTCTGAACAAGATCACAGGTTAGCGGTGCGCGACATATCAGAAGTCACATGGCCAGTAGTTCCGTGTAACGCTCCTTCAGCCTACGCCTTCTGCGGGTTATAACCTGCCTCAGTACCGTTTAAGGAACTTATGTACTGGTCCTTGTGGTTTTTTATTGTACTATTTATTACAATAGCTTGTAATGCCTATATTAAAGGTTATATATGCCTAGTTAATATATCTGGTCGCCTTCTGGAATTAATCTAGCAGTGTAGCGTTCAGTGGATGTTAAGGGTTGTGTTACAAAGTTTACCATCATCTTATTTCACCCGCTTGGTTATCAGTTGCTTACTTTTTAATTAACTTTTGCTATTATATTGGCTGTTTAACAGAACGTTTCTAAGTTTTTTATATTACTGCCGTTCCTGGCATGTAAGGCCTTTAGCCGTGATTGTGGTCATTTGCCGTAAAATTCTAATTGGGTATTTTTATTTTAGCAGTAAGCCTTGAAACCCTATTTACTGCCATTCCTTGCGTCTGATGCCTTCATCTGTGTTTGTGGCGACTTGTCTTTAATATTTCAGTATTTGTAATTTGTAAGTTGCAGTGAGTTTTAAACAATTCGTAATTTATTGCCATTCCTGGTGTGTAAGGCCTTCTGCCCAGATCACAGTGGCTTGCTTTTAAAAAACCATCTGCTGTATCTATATTTAATCGTGATTTGCTAAATTGTAACGCACTGAAAACACTATTATTTACACAGTTGTTTCTTCCTTCATTAATAATGTGTGGTCTTTTTATTTATTGTTGATTGTGGAATTACTGGTTCGAGATAAATTGTGTGTAATTCTAAAAGGCAACCAGTGGTAACTGATTACGGCCCCGTCCACAATCGTAACCGAATCCTGCATTCCCTTGACTACCAAGTTTGAATGTGGAAGAGTATCAACAATGTCCTGTGATGTTTTTTAGAAATACACATTTTCCAAAAACTTTAAAAATCTAGTACACTTACTTTCTGAACATACTCGTACGCATGTGGAACAAATGTTGGGCCGTAGTCAGGTGTGGTACACTGACTTTCCTCTACAGATCTCTTCCGTGACTGGTACACCAATATATGTCGTGGGCCTATCAACAGTCCAAGTTAGTACTGTTTCTGTCTACCGATTTTAAAACGCTATTCGTTACAAAACTGTTTATGTAACGTGCATTTAATGTAGGCAGTAACGGCTAAATCGTGGACTACGTGACAATACGTATAGTTCGTCACTTCTTTTAAGATGCCTAGATATTCCAGTTGCAAACAATGAGGATTGCGACGGACGGATAAAATCTCCATAATGTAACGATTACAAGGGAGCTATTTAGGAACCACGTAAGCTTGAAGGTTAATCAAGATAAATCAGGAAGTTACAATTAAATTTGTGGTTATTAACTGAACACTGCACTTAAATTTTGTATTTGATACAAGAGAAAGGCACAGTCGCTACAACTTGAGTTTCTGCTTATCGTAGTTTTCCTGTCATTCAGCATCTGTTCTAAAAGAACTGCACAGCAGTTATTAATGTAAGCTCACTGCAGTCCTTGTTAGGCTTGTTTCTCATATCTGTTGTAACCATATTGTGGTTAATGACTCAAGGAAAGGGGGAATTAAGTAGAAAATATAAAAAAGGAGGCGATATGGACAGAGATAATTTTGTCCATTGCAAGCACCGTAAGCAGTCTTTCTCAATGTGGAAGTTATGGCAGTGCAAACCGACATTTTTCGATCTGTTCTTAGCATCTGTGATATCCTTCGGTGATTTCATTAACAATGACAGATCCCTGGGGGACGGTTCGTTATTTTTTGAATATAATGAAAATGATTTTGTTTACATTCATTTACATTATTGATTTCTGTTCAAATGGATGGGAATTCGTACCAAGTCGGTCATATGATAGATTCGATCAAACTAGAATGAGGAAGGATAACTGCAGCGACCTATCCAGAGCAACTATCCCAGCATTTCATGACTGCTTATCCAGCATGTTATTATTATGTTTCTTTGGAGTTTAGAAAGAGTGGAGGAAATACTGTAAAAAGTGAAAGTGAGAAGGTGGATCTCGAATTGTGTTTCGGTAGCACACTTAATAAGAGCACTGTCCGAGGTAGATTCCAGGCTCAAGTGAAACGCTGGCCAGTAATTTTAACATGTTTAGTTCTTATCAGAGATCTATTGCTCATCGTTAGTGGCTTTCCGGGACTCATCTCCGCTTAAACACGAATAAAATTTGGTGATATTTGAGAGACCGTGTGTTGTGGAACAAAATATCGTAGATAAATTCCCTTGGTTCTTCGCAAGTACGACCAATTATTCATATCATATGATAGGTATGACTCCAGACGCATACGCATGTCGCTGCAGTTTACAAACACAATAGACCCGCTCGTTTTTTTTACTATTAGAAGGGCATATAAGTCTCCCAGAGTCAGCCTAGACAGTGGTCAGTATAAAGTGACAGTAAAGTGAAAGGTTACGCGTTAACCGTATTGCACCTCTTGAACAAGTATAGATGGACCGGTATTAAACGCATTGAGGATGTAAATCTATTGATAATCAATATTTTCTAAAGTTTATACTTGGTTGAGATATAAAAGAGAAGCTAAACATCTATTACCACTAATTCTCAATTTTGAATCCCCTTTGCCCTATTGAAATATCATCTGAATTTTAGAGAGAATAATGTTTTATGCGAAGTATGGAAAACGAAATGCAAAACATGAAAAAGTAGGAAATTTTTGCGATGATGTCAATTTAATAGCTGTTACAGTTTTATTCACGCCCACTTGAAATTAATAATACTACCACGAAGCTTTCTGCAAGATAATCACTGGCTTGATCTTTACATTAACGTTTGAACTGTGTTGTAAGTTTAGTCTTTGTAGTAAGTTGTTGCCAACGCCCGAGGGGAAAGGAAATGTACTTCGTCCTTAGATCGAGATTACAGTTGCAACACGAGCAAAAAAATAAACTGAGTGTCCCACTGTTCAGTTTAAGAAAAGATGTAGGTGTTCGTCAGCAGAGATTAATTGAAAACGAAACTGTAATAAATACCAATGAGGTTTAGTAGTTCGAATTTAAATTACGTTTCTTCATATCTGTGAAACATCCTGTGACGCCTGTTAAGTGAGAAAAATTATAGCTAACTCAAATGATGAATTTCGTAGTGTAAATCAATTCCCATCGCTTTCTACAGTGATGTAAATCCATTATTGAAATCTGCGATCATTGTCACTAGAAAATATAGTTGTCTGTCTTGATTGCTATTTCTGTATTTTTTTAAATTATACACCTTAACATATAAGGGGCGATCAAAATTTATCCGTTGAATGCCGTGTTGTCCAGCATTGTTATGCCAATCAGGCAAAATCGCCGTGAGCCGGCAGCAGCTATCCCGCCGACGCACCGGATTGAAGATATCGGTTTGGTAAGAACACCATGCACTGCTGCGTGAGGAAATCCGCAACTGTCTGCTGCACATCATCATCTGACACGAATCGTCTAACTTTCAAGGCATTTTAAGGTGCTGGAGGAATGATAATAGCCTGAGTAGGGGTAAGGAATATAGGTCGCACACTCGGTGTCTCTCTCTTGAGTTGGCGTAACTTCCGCGTTGCGACATTTGTGATACGGGGACGTGCGTATTGATGAAACAGAAGCGCGCCTTGGCGCGAGCCACCCCACAGCGTGGCTTCAGATAGACATGCTGGCCATTTAAATTCATCATTGACCGAGCCTTTGGAAGCCAAGCAAAGAATAATAGCGAGTGGTTCTGTTTAGACGCATTTGGTAAGAAGGTATCTACAGTAATGTTTTTGCATTCGCCGCAGTCAAGTCAGAAAGACATGAGTGCGAGACTAATCCCTTTTCGTGCGAGACTAATCCCTTTTCTGCATGTTGGTTTTTATATACCCTCAGAGAAGTTGCGCTACGTTGTATGCAAGCAGCAGCAACGCCCTGAAACGGAAGCTTTTTGATCGCTCCTTGTATTTAGGGCTCAAATATCTCAAACTCTGTTAGATAACAAAGCGAACAGATCAGAAGTGACGTACAGTAATACATTTACAAACAAAAATATACCAAATTTAATTTTCGACACATACTATCTTGTCAGTTTCTTGTACACTTGTTGCATGGACTAGTGCTCTTTAATGTCTGCCCGTTACGTGGCGTTAAATGCAGTGATACTTCTTACGGTAAAATTCAAATTAAAGCGTACACATTTTATTAAATATTACGAACACACTGAAATAATATAAAAACTATATAAATAATAAAATGTATAAATTTGACAACGACAACCATTACCACGCGGCTTAAAATTGCAAAATACAGAGCTTACATTACGTAACATAACGTCAAGTATACGAAAGCTATTTTGCAACCACTTTTTCCTTTCTGTAAGATGACGGTACACAACATAGTGCTTTCATTATTAAAATAAATTACGGTGATGTTAGAATGTTAATATAAAATAAAACTGGAAACTGTAGACTTTGGTATCGTTGCTATCTCGTGGTTACAGTGTTCACTTCTGTTCTTGAGGCTGTGAGCGTGGGCATATTCACTGTGGTCCGTGGCCGACACACACACACACACACACACACAAACACACACGCACGCGCACACACACACACACACACACACACACACACACACACACACACACACACACACCACTACACACGATAGCCAGTCTCGAGCTCGACCCAGCCAGTGTCATGAATAAATATTTCCATCACTTCTAGCATGTTTACCGTGTAGCTTCTGTTATTTTGTAGACTCTGAACATGGCTGTGGAGGAAACGGGTAAAGATGTACAACTTTTTAATAATGAACCCAGAGGTAAAGACGAGTGATTACATTGACAGGAATTTTCCACGAAGTTATGCATTCTTTTCTGCATTTAATAAACGTGGCAGATAGTTTAAGGGAGTGCGTTTTTATTTCTTTGTTTGTACTTCTTGCAAATTTTTTGCCTCACTTTTCCATACTGGGCTGGGAGCTCCTCTACTTTTATTTCTCGTTTCTTAATTACGCTTATCCTACAAAGGAACACTTACATGAGATAACTTACAGTATGTAGTTTATCTAGGGTTAATGGACGGAACTGTGGATAGAGATTCGTGGTTAGCAGTGGATGGAAGCACACACTGCAATACAGTGTGCATTACCGGCTTCCAAGTGCTCAGGAGAGTTGCAGCTCTTGCGAGCACTCAGGGAACCCCATTTACGGAAGGAATGCCGTTTGTCACACACTCCACTCTCAGGTAATGAGGTAGGCATTACTCAGCTGACATCGTCACATTGTGTAAGTGTACAGCCCAACGCTCTCAGAGCGTAAAGGTGTCTAAATTTATAATAACAATTTTAGGTACAGTCTCTCTGCTCATATGTTTACGTTGATCCTCGAATGTAGCTTCTCAAAGTTACATCCTGATTGTTGCGAACAAGTAAATAAATTTTACTTAATAAAGGTCGCCTCGAAATTATCCCTTGTATGAATGAGCCGCCAAAAGCTCAGTGCTTCCATGACTGGTATATATACACTTTTACTATGAGGATAGTTTGGTAGAGATTTGGTCTACGTATCTGCATCTACATCTACATCTACGTCGTACTCCACAAGCAACGCCACGGTGTGTGGCGAAGGGTACCGCTAACTGATCCCTCCTACCCTGTTCTACTCGCGAATGGCGCATGGGAATGATTGTTGGTAAGCCTCTGTATTCGGTCTAATATCTCGAATTTTCTTGTCGTGGTCATTATGCGGGATGTATGTGCGAGGAAGTAATGCGTTGCCAGATTCGTCCTGAACAATAGTAAACCTCTCCATGACTCACAACGCCTCTCTTGTAAAGTCTGCCAAAGGTGTTTGTTGATGTTCTCGGTAACGCTCTGTAATCGACTAAACGACACTGTAACGAAAAGCACCGCTCTTCGTTGGATCTTCTCTTTCTATCAGTCATACCATGTAAGGATCCCATATTGATGAACAGTACTCAAGAATAGGTTGAACAAGCTCCTTATACAGGTAAACCACTGCCTTTGTGGATGAATTACATCACCATGAGATTCTTCCTACGAATCTCAGTCTGATATGAACTTTTCTGGGATAAATCTGAATAGCAAATGAAAACCGATGTCCTTAAGTGTCAGAGAAATTTACTCCAAAAGGGCGAACGGGGACAAGGTAGCGATTACTTGTGAATTTGCACAAATGGACATCGATGTTTTACAGTAAGTATCAGGGAGAAAATTTGTAAGTTATTTTATGCCTCACATAACTGTCTAGATACTTCCACCATATAACATCTGTGTCGGCGGTATCTTCTACGTTTCTAGCTGAGAGCTACGGCGAGCACATTCATTTACAGCGTATAATTCATTTCAGTCAGAACTCACGAAATAATTTAGCGGCTGTACCAATTTCGACTCGCCAATGAGTGCATCACAACATGTCGAGAGTCAACAGTTCCAACAGTTTATGGAGGCTCTTCCTGTTGTCTTCTAGTGTCTTTGGTGGATCCACCGACAAAGCCGTATGGGACATTGACAATGAGTAGACAGTGGAATGCAGTATAGCTACTAAATAGCTTTTTGACCGAGTGGCATACATTTTTGGCACAGGTAGCTATTTTTTTACACCTTCATTTCTTTTCACTATCGCTTTTGGCTTTTAAGCGAATATCCAAAGACTACTATATACAAAAATGCACACTACATTACAGCTATCTCAAAATTTGGAACTTCTAAATAATTTTATTTTTATTAGGTTATGCTTATCCATTACGGATATTTTAGAACCGTGACTGTATATTGAATGTAAATACGTTATACACAACTACAACCAGTCACTTTTTTTAATAATAATGCTTTATTCCATAAACCGGTTTTCAAACCGTTTCTGGTTCATTTTCAGATGGTGTCGGGAGGATCCGTGAAGTTACATCATTACTGGTAGTAGCATAATGCTGGGTGCTGGTTTTTGACAGTATAGGCAGCTTTTTTCGGATATGTCTGCGTCCATTTTGATGTCCAGAACACTTTCACACGAACTATATTATTTTACACTTTTTTAACAGTACGCAAGGATAGGTCGAACCAGCGTCCTATATGCGGCCTCCCTTTAATATGAACCACTCTTTTCTAAAGTTCTCCCGATAAACTGAAGTCGACCATTCGCCTTCCCTACCACAGTTTTCATATGCCCGTTCCATTTCATATCGCTTTGCAACCTTCTCCCAGATATTTAAGCGAATTGATTATATCAAAAAAGATACTTGTAATACTGTAACCGAACATTGCGCTTTCGCTCTTCCTATTCATTCGCATTAACTTACATTTTACGACATTTAGAGCTAGCTGTCATTCATCACACCAATTAAAAAAATTATCTAAGTCGCCTGATGTTTTCCTACAGTCATTAACTTTGAGACCTCAGCGTCATTAGTAAACAACCGCAGAATGCTGCCCACCCTGTTCCCCAAGTCATTTATGTCTATAAAGAACAACAGCGGTCCTATCAGCCTTCCCCTGGGCCACTCCTGACGAGAGCCTTGTCTCTGATGAACACTCGCCACCGAGGACAACATAGTGGGTTCCATTATTCAAGAAGTCTTCGAGCCACTCAAATATCTGCGAAATTATTCCATACGCTCGTACCTTCGTTAACAAACCTCAATGGGGCACCGTCTCAAACTCTTTTCGGAAAACGAGGAATATGAAATCAGGCTGCAGCCCTACATCCTTAGTTCATACTATATTATGTGAGAAAAGGGCTACCTGAGTTTCGCATGAGCGCTGCTTCCTAAAACCATGCTGATAAACGGACATAAGGTTCTCAGTCTCAAGAAAACGTATTGTACTGGAACTGAGAATATGTTCTTGGATACAAGTCAGTCACTCAGACAATGGAAAACATAAAACGAGGTATAAACGGGAATGTCCTGTATCATGCTCGAAAACGAAACGCACTTGTACGAAAGCGCAAGCATTAATTAATTTTTACCCTGGACTCTTACGAGCACTGCCGGGTCAGTAAACAAAGGTGGTATCACAGCTCGTGTTAACAAGTACAAATTGGGGCAGTTCCTTGTCCTAAAGCCTACTGTCGCTTCGAGACGTCTCCATTTGTAACATGATTTGAATAAATAAGACCGCTGCGAATGTTAGAATTCTTTATTGGAGAACAGATATAAATATAAATATAAAGTAGCGTGCCATTTGTAACACCATGTACAGGGTGCTCAGAAGCAATCGGAAAAGCTTGTAAAGGTGTTATACCGCACGTCGTGCAGAGAAACAACTGCTAACAATAAAGTTCGATATGTGGCGCCGTTTCCGAGTTAGTTAGCATTGAAGTTGCCCAATCAGGACGTTGAATTCCTGTGAATTTGATTTTATTTTCACTTCGCGAGCTTTCGGATTGTTTAAATAACGTAGTTTCAGCACAGTTTTTGGAGCCGATTCACCCGCTTCTTAAATGATGTATCTAGAAAATATATCAGGCTTTAGTTTGCTCGGGTTTGGAATGCCATTGAATCTATTGCCATGTGTTCAAAATGGTTCAAATGGCTCTGAGCACTATGGGACTCAACTTCTGAGGTCATTAGTCCCCTAGAACTTAGAACTAGTTAAACCTAACTAACCTAAGGAAATCACAAACATCCATGCCCGAGGCAGGATTCGAACCTGCGACCGTAGCGGTCTTGCGGTTCCAGACTGAAGCGCCTTTAACCGCACGGCCACTTCGGCCGGCTATTGCCATGGGAATTAAATTTAAACGGAACTAGGAATTACTGGAATGTTTGTTCATCAAGCAACAAAACGGTAAACCTCATTCGTGTATAGGAGAATGTTTGCAAGACTGCCTTCACATTAAAATAATGTCGCATATTCTTAAGAAATCGGTATTAAAAAGTGAACAGAAAGTCTGTGGAAACATTTGGCCAAAGATAGGGAAAACTGAAGTGGTTTTTATAAAATGAGGAGCTTAAATCAAGACAAAAATGTCCCTTTTAATTGAAAGTATTGACGTTATAGTTAAAATGCTGTAGTTATCTTATTGTATCAGAATATTCCTGCTGAAAACGTAACAGGATAGCGATCTTAAATTAAAGCAGTTCGTGACATGTTAAAAAAAGTCCCTCTCTGTAAGTGTTTCAAAAAATTAATAACTACTCTGCCAGCATGTGTGCTGCATTTATCAAATAATATACGAGGATGTTGGTAACGACATCAGAAGTCCACTAGTTCTCCTCTAGCTCTGTCTCAGGGAGTGATTCGCACAATATGAAATTACAAGAGGAACTTACAGGGTTCGTACTGCATCTGGAGTTGAAAACGCATTTAATCCCGGCAATGTTCATAGTAGCAAATTTTTGTTGCCACAGTAATTATAACTTCTGGCTAAGTTTGCAAGCTTTGTACCAGCATACTTACCTTATTCATTCGTATGTCTCTATGTTATTTCTCGGAAAAGCGAACTCCGAGGGCGGCGTTGCTTCATTGATTTCTGGGCAACTACGTGAGAACTGCACATGCTAAAAACGGCTCTTCTTCTTAACTGTAGGACGGGAAGAAGTGGTGTGAAGCACAGACATCAGTAGTCCTCAGTGAGGTCGTCATCTGTGGAGCAGCAAACTGTGTTCAGTAATGCTGTCAAGTAAGTGAATATAGTCATTCCGCATAGGGATGTTAAAAACATTTATAGCTATTTCAGTTTCAACTTTGGGTCATTTTCTAGCACAAATATTTTGGAGTAAGCTGACAGCACGGCAATATACAATACAATATTTGAAACGTTGTTATTCAGAGAAAAATGTAGAGCCGAACATCTCTCCCAGTACTCGACAACTTGTAGGCCGAATTAGTGAGGAGCAGGGAAAGCTATAACACTGCTGGACTCCCTCACTGTTTTCAGTATGCTTAAGAACAGTTCACCTGACGATATTGCTGAACGTGCAGCAAAACTTCAAGCGTTGTATGACACAGATTTAGAGCCTTCCTTCCCTAGTGAACGTATACATTCCGCGGAACTTTTGAAAACCTCTGAGGTAAGTGGTATACCAGTCGAAATAAGTAAATTTTAACGATAAGAGAGATTACAATCTTTGTTTCCGAATGTTGACATTGATCTTAGAATATTTCTACAAATTGTTCAGCAGAACGCTCGTTTTCCGGCTCTTAAGTGACTGAAATCGTACCTACGTACTACGCTGTCAGAGGAGATTGAATGCCTTATCCATTCTTCACATCTAAGCTGACCGCCCGACTGATAACCGTCTGAACTCTGAAGATATGATCAACGAGTTGTATGCCATCAAAGCCAGACGCAAACTTTGCTGACTGGTGAGTTTGGTTATTTATTCATATTAGTTTTCAAAATTTAAGATTATAATGCGATTTGTGTTATAACTTAGAGCACATTCATTGGATTTACAAACTACGTATTACCTGTTTATTCTACAATTGCCGATGGCAGAACGCGGAACTAAACCTCTTTTACGTGCACACTTGACCGAAGGCGCCCGAAAGTACAATACCCGAATGATCCAGGCCGCTCGGCGCAGTACAGTCATGTCATAGTGATACTGTAGTATATTACAACTGATGTGAATTCTTGGCGTCTGCTGAAATGTATATTTACCGCGGAAATATTGTTACCGGAGAGTACGCTCAACTGAAAAAGTGTTAATAAATAACGTAGTTCAGTTCTGTCAATACATATGTAAAAGCTTTGCTAAAGCGTTAGAAAGAGCTATGGCGAGAGCAGTAGCTGCAGTAAAAAAACTGCTCAGCCCGTACATGGATTAAAGGTATTGCGTACACTTATTATGCAGCATCCAGCTACACAGACCCGAATGCTTTACACGTTAACTATTAGATTATAAAACAAATTCGATTTTTCCACACTAGTCTGTGAAATTATCTAATAGCAAATCCAGTTCTGTGTTTGTTCGTCTCTATTTAGTTATTTGTTCGTGCACCGAAACCTCTATTTCATTTTCATTTCATACGCTTTCCCTCAGATTCACGTAGTAATATTGAACGTGTTTCTTTTTGTGCTAAACATTCTAGTTATAAGATCGTAAAACGACAGTTTAATTTTAATTTTGAACGTATCTCTGAAAACGTACGTATTAATTTGTAATGTAATGTTCGCTTAAATTTTTAAATTGCAACACAACTTCTATATACTCATTTACAACGGTTTCGTGTAAAAGGACATATTAAAAGTGAATTACAACAAAAATCCGTTGTCTCCTACATGCTCTGCTTAATTTTTAGGCCATAAAGAAAAGTTATTTTCCTTCTGTTCGTTTCTGTTGTCTTTCGACAGAAGGATGTGTTAACACACTGCAGTTTTAAGTTTCTATTTATCCGCTGCCGTACACCAACCATATTACATTTTGATTGAGCGCGATTAGACCGCTGATGCATCCTTCAGAACAACGAATAACACATTACGGAAACAGCTCACAGCGCTTCAACCCAAAACGGCAATTGTAAAATAATCGCGTAATATTAATTATTTAAAACATGGGGGGCGGGGTACATAATATGGTGTGCGTAGGGGCTCAAAATATTTAAATCCGCTGCTAATGTGACTGTGATCTGCCAGCCTGTGAGGTCATAGATGCAAGGCATATGGAAAAAAAAACGAATCAACATTCATATTTCGTGATGCTCTGAAAATTCAAGTAATTTCTAATATAACTTCATCTCTACTGAATTGATCGCATGATGTGTATGTAGTAACTAGATTCAAAAATCTGTGTTCTCATTGTTAGCCAATCATTGTCCTCCCTTTACTGTTTGCTGGATTAGCATTATTTTTTCTTTTGCTTGCTGTTTATGTATCTTTACGTGTGTTTTAGGGGATTTGAATCGGCATATATGAGTACTCTTAAGCCCTCAGGGCGTATGTGAGATGTGCCATCTGCCACTACAATACTCGCTCCAACCCATATGAACTAAGCAGGTTTTTATCGGAGGTCGATGGTCAAAAGAAAGTGCAAATTTTAAATCGGAGAGATGTACAATGACACGAACTCAACATTTTTATCTCATTATATTGCAACATTTCTGACTTTGTGAGAGATTACTTTCTTTTACAATTATTTTGATGCAGTTTTACAACTTTTATGAGTTTTACGAATGTATTACTGGAATTTTTGTAACTTATATGATTGTTTGGGTCACTAATTGCGGGCGTGACCTGTACAGCGACGTAGGTAAAAAAAATACGTATTCTCATCTCTTAAGAGAGTAAATCTTATTTGATTGCGGTTTTGAGCTAAGTATTTACGCACACACACGGTCAATATTTGATAATTTCATTTCAGAACCGGTTATGTTACAATGTGAATATTTCTTAAATGGCAGCGAATTACTAACAGAAAAATTTTACAAAGTGGACAAACTGGTCAAAACTGACGTAGCGGAAGATCTGTTTCGCTTATGAAGCTATGTAGGAACGCGCGACCAGTACTGAGCCTCCGACTTATCTCAGAAGATAGGTTAAAGAAATACTAATGTATGTTATAGCATTTCTTCATACAGCGTAAACTTACGACAGTGTTGACTGGAATACTCCACTTTAAGTTTTCATAGTAGCAGGAACTGAATATGGCGAAACACAGTCATTTACAACTCTGCTGAAATCGGACTACAGTTACAGGAAGAGAATGAGGCAAAGTTGTTCCCTGTCCCCAGCACGGTTGTTCCCTATACCTAGTGCTCTCGACCTCTAAATTTAGCAAGCAGTTAAGGAAACCCAACTGAAATTTGGAAACGTATGCAAGCTGCAGGAATAAGAAGTAAAAACTTACACTTTTGTTGATAAGATTTTCGGACACAATCAAGACTTCGAAGAGCACTTGAAAGGAACGGGCATTAAAAACAGAATATAGGACGCAAGTCAATGCAAAACAAAACATACGCGAAATAAATCAGACGCTGTACAGCGAATTTAACTGAAAAATGTCTCGTGAAAGTAGAAGATGAGTGTTGTCGTTTGGGCAGCAGATTAGATGAAACCAGTGTGAATACAAACACTCTTCTGGAATTGCATTTATGAGAAGATAAATCTGTTAATATCTAATCTAAGTTAGGTGCTATGAAGTACTTTCTGGAGCTGTTTGTATGGAGTGTTTCCTGGTATTGAAGTTATACGTAAAAGATAAACAACCCAGATAGGGAGAAAGTTAAAAATACGGGAGCTTGCGGAAAAAGTATTGCCTCCGAATTTTTATGTGCTGTGTGTCAAAGCTTTTTAAATAAAACTAACATTAATAACATTCTACATATTTATTCTTCATGTATACATATTCGCAGCCTTCTGTTGCTAGAGGACTCTGTCGATGTGTAACGAAACTATGGCGCAGCATCCTGCAAACGAGTTTGGAATTCGAAGAGTTCGTCCTCACATGGAACATGGTATCCACCAGCGTGAAATGACAGATCACATAAAATCGCTGCGGCATCTGCAACAATCCAACGCCTTGGATTCACTGTCAGCAGTCATCCTCCATACAGTCGCGACTTGGCCTCATCTGATTTTTATCTCTTACCAAAACTTAAAGAACACTTCTGAGGACTTCTCCTACATTGACGGTAACAACCAATTGGTTCCTCTTTGTGATAAACGTGTCAGGGTGACTATGTTGAAAAATAAGTAAACATATATAAATAATGAGGACGTAGGATGATGATAAGATATGTTTTATTTAAAAAGCTTTAAGAGTTTTCACACAAAAAACGGAGTCATTTCTTTTCAGCACGTTCTCGTAGTTGCTAAGTATGATTTCCGAAGATTATCTGCCTAGACTGAATAATGAGGATGTTTTGTAGTACAACTTGACTAAGGATAATGGTCAGTTGATAGCACCAGATGGTTACAATTAAACTTGACTTTTTTAACACGTTACAGTTACAACCTAAGAAAAAAGCTACATTAAAATATGCATAATACTCCAATGAGTACACCCTGTACTTTTGAACTGATTCTGACAAATAGAAACTGAAAAAAAGTGCGGCAAACAGCCGTTAAAGATGTCGGTGCAGCCTAACTCTATATGCTGGGTTGTCTGCATCCTCTTCCACTTCATCTTGCAAATTTCCTATTTTCTTGTTTCAGGATTTCAAACAGCTCTCTCTGATGCCCACAGTCTTTCTTCATATAACTTTAAGATTAGTTTCACTGTCAAACGACCAACTCTTTGTAGCTATATTTTCAGGACTTCACACCTAGCAACAATTAAGTCACTGAAAGTCTGCAATGCATCTAAAACACCAAATTGCTGCGTACAAATTGACACCAATACTCTCTTGAGAATTCTGGTCTATATTTTGCTGGTGATGGACTCGTTAGGATTATGGGTGCGGTCATGTACACATTTCTTCAGTGGTTAACAACTGACAAATATTTGAAAGTTTCTTTCAAGACCTGTAATACAGCAAAAGGTATAACTCGTCTCTGAATGAATATATCTACGTTTTGCTGTGCTCTATTGTGCCATGAATCACTCACTGGAAGACGGAAGCCGTGAATGGCATTGGTGTCTGTGGAGGGGAAAAGAAACAAACTTTTTTTAAATTTCCCCGTTAAAGCTAGAACTGATGACGGTATCCCAGGCGTTCCTTATGTTTGTGGAGTATGGCGTACGCGAGTATGACGTATTGGAAGGCATTCTGAACCATGGTAGCCATCTACATACTAACAAAATTCTTTTGAGCCATTTCGTAATGCCATTCACTTAACTGACGACCTGTCTCAAGATCAGAACACCTCTTCTGGGATTTGCTTCTACTGCGCAATTCTTACACTTTGAAGTACACAATTGAATTAATTTAAAGCACAAAAATGAAATCGTTAGGTTGTTGACAAATGTTTCGTATATAAAAATCATAGACGGATAATCTCATTTTAATATCATTCAGTAATCAAGAAAGACGTTAGATATGTTCTTTTCGGCAGGATTAAATCGTTAAAGGGTAGAAGATTTGAACAATACGCCGTCTAAGACTTTAGGAGATATGGATCTGTTTATTGTGGTGTTACTGCATCCTCGGCGAACAATGGCTGCTCCAGATTGTAGCCTGCCTATACAATACGTAAAATCGGCAGGCGTATCTGCATCACACAGCTTCACCTGTGTTCTAGCCTTCGCGTTACTATGCAGCTTTTACATTAGTGCTGACACATTTAGGAAATTGCTTCGTAGTAAAACCGTAACGCCATGCGAGTAGCAGATCCTTGCACACCAAAGTTGCGCAGAGTTACATATAACCGAGGTTAAGCGAATAAGTGAATGGGTTCATTTTTCTGTGCATACGATCGAATTGGCCACTGGCGAGTGGACGGAGCTGTATAAATATCATTGTATCCTGAAACTTCCTGGCAGATTAAAACTGTGTGCCCGACCTAGTCAGACTCCTAAGAGTAAAGATCGCTGTGTGTATGCTTTTTGTTCACACTCCTTTTATAGATGAGGACCAACTGTCAGCCTGGGAAATTAGACTACAAAGATTATCAATCAATACTGGCATTTACCGACTTTTGGCTAGACTCATTTGGACATTTGACTTATTCCTAGTAGTCCAAAGAAACCAGGAACAATATTCAAGGGAAACATTACATTAATTTATTAACTACAATACTACATATTGACGTAGCCATGTTGAAAGGAGAAAGCCGTACCACACTCCATTTATGAAGAATAGCGAAATGTTCGTATAAGAAACGAAACATATTTGAAAAATAAACGAACCTACAATACCAGTTTCGATCGGTTCCTGTGGATGATTGCTACTGCCATCAAGGTGATCAGTTACGGTAATTACGAAATTCTGTAACGAAGAGCGTGTGCACAATAATATTGCAAGCCACATAATTTCTTTGTAACGCGCAATGTCAGAAGTAATTTTTGTCAAGAAGGTACACCTTGTCTTTTATTTTAGTGTTAACCGCATCCATTGTTTCAGATACGTCAGCTGCGATGAATTATGAACGGAAGAATAACGATTAATAATTAATCTTTCCTCTGTGCTGAGGCGAATAGCTGATACGTGATAAGGATGCTACTGGAAAAGAAATGAATCTTTTTCTAGTAAGCATCGAAGTATTGACAATGGTCAATTTATGATAACATTTGCAGACAAAGATCGGATTATAGAATGGGTATTTTATATCCTATTTCAGCGATTGAGGATGTAATATCGGCGGGCTATAGATTTATGGTTTTATTTAAGCAATGTGTGTGTTTTGTGGGTGTAGGCAGATTATGGGGCTAGGCTAGGTTCAATGTATTATGAATAAGGAGATGCAGTAAATCGTATAACCATTTTCTCTCTCAGCCTATTTGCTTATATTGTAAGAAAAGTACTGAGTGAATCTTGTTTACTTTACGCTACAAAGTCTGTACATAAGCCATATGATGTGGAGCTCTAGGATCAGTATTAATTGTGTAGAGGGAGCAGATATATCTCTGACCAGCAGAAAGTGTTTACTGGCACAAAACAGCCTCTTAATCCGTGATAAGCGCGGATGTGGCAGCTAATGTATCACGCCTAATCGTTTGCTGATCCCGTGGATCTGTCACTTGAATTGAATGAGATACTGGGCGCTCCTGTATTGTCCTGCGGCCGACAAAAATACTCGAGCCGGCCACAAAATGTGACCGCCTATCTATAACATGTTTTCGTTACGTCACTCTAAAGGCAAGTTTCATCATGTAACATCATGTAAATTTTAGTATTACAGACCACTGTGTTCACAGTGAGTTACATTCAGTGTCCGATAGAAACTGATAATTAATCTGCTGAATGTTTTATTACGGTCCGCCACCATTTCCTCCTTCATGCATATCTCTTCACACCAGCATAACAGTTACTCCCAGTATCTTCAGTTATCTCCTGTATGCGTTCTGTGCTCTGTATTCGCTTGTAATTTCATCCGACAATGGTTTCCTCTAGTAAGTTATTCTCTTATGTTTCAGCACAGGGCAGGTCAGGGCGTGACAAACATCATATGGGCCAGGTATACGGGCAGCGTCGGCTTTGTCCGGTACTTCTTGGAATTGCCCGGTACATCACCACAATTCATTCGGTGCTGCGGTGTGTCATTCTTCGGTCAGCACAACTATCTTCAGTTTGGCAGCGTCGTTGTCAACGCTGTGTACCCATCGCTATTTTTCAATGGTGTGAACGACATCAGCAGGTCCAGAGGCTCTTTGCAGAAAACGACGCTACCTAGCGATCAATCGTCACAAGCCTTTGCAAATGAACGGAAATGCAGAATTCAGGGATGAGAATTCTCATTGTACACGCTCAAGAAAATAATCACATTATCAAGTAGGAATTATGCGACACGAACGAAAGTTAGTGGGCGATGTCTATTTGAACTTCACGCCAGTCGCATAAGAGTGGAGCTGGAGGATGCGAACCAGGTTTACTTTACGGGGCTCCGGAAAGGCTCAAAATCATGAAAAGTTCAATTTTTACTTTTTTGCGTTTTCTGAATCTGCAGACTATTACCTTTTAATAGATATATAATTTATTCAATTCCGAAGACTACAACTATTTCTCAATTTATTTGAAATGTGTTCTACATGGGCGTGACCCACTGTGGCGCTGTTAAACTGCTGTCAAATGGTGTTATTATTAACGTCCGTGTTCATCAGGTACATTTTAGTGATGTGAGATAAAGTATGTGTTGTGGCTAACCTGTGATGGTTCAATATATATAGCTGGTGTGATTGTCGATTGTTTCATGTTTATTTACTCTGTCGTTATCTCGAAAATATTCGTAATTAATTCTGTTTCTTGAGTCTCTGTTTTGTTGAAGTATAATAATGAGTAAAAGTAAAGTTATTAGAAATCCTCTGAAGGCTTTTAAGAAAAGGAGAAATGTTGGAAAGCCAAAGGTATGTGTTATTACTGTAAACAATAAAGACGATGAAAATCCCCAACATAGCTTGTGTCCCAAAGAAGAAGACAGTTGGTGTAAATATAACAAAGGATTGCTAACCGGTGAAGTGTACACTCATAAGCATTGTCTGCCTCATGCAATAATGGAGGTGATAAAACCTATTTTCAGAGACTTAGCAGCACCTGAACTGTTGAAAAAGTGTATTCACAGAAAAACTCAAAACCCCAATGAAAGTGTAAATAGTGTTATATGGTCGAGAATCCCCAAGACTGTATTTGTTGGAATAGAAACACTTCACTTTGGTGTGTATGATGCTGTTGCGACTTTCAATGATGGCAACATTGTAAGGTGCAAGGTATTTAGAAATATGGGAATGAAGATAGGTTCTAACATGGTACGAGCGAGGCTTGCTTTAGACAAGGAACGCCTTCGGGCTGCAGACAGGGCTGTAAAGAGTCTAGAAATACAAGCAAGAGTAAACAGGAGGAGGAACAAGAGGAAGCTGGAGGAGGAGTTTGCAGAGGATGAAGATAATACATCCTATGGACCTGGAATGCACTAAAAAGTTAATCCAATCTTTGTCGCTCGATTCCCGAAACTTTTATTTTCTCATACTAATTACATGTTTTCTAAGGATCTTCCAAACATATTTGTTTCAAACTTTCAGTAAATGTTACACAGTACCTTCTGCATAATTTAACACATTCTTTTTCCAAAAACCTGTATATTTTTGAATATATAAATAAAAAATTGCAAAAAAATGTTGTGAATTTTCATTACAATTGAAAAAAAAATCACCTTTAATAACTGAACTAAAATTTTGTAAAATCCCTGTGTTAAGTTGTAGCCCATATTCCAATAAATAATCTGTAAAAAGTTCAACTTCCTACCTCAAATACTTTGTGAGGAAAGATATAATTTATAAGTGTTATTTTAACATTGCAAGTATAGGGCGTTCCGGAGCCCCTTAAATACACATTGTAATGGCCGTGTGCATTAGTTACCTTTGAGATTGGACTTGGCGAGTTGATGTTAGTCAAGGACGCCTTTAAGGAAGCAAAGACGACAACATCAAGACCTCACCAATTTTGTACGAGGTCGTGTAATGGGGCTACGGGACGCCAGATGTTCCTTCCCCGATACTTCAGAAAAACTTGGCAGAAATACCACCACTGTACGTGATTGCTGGCCGCGATGGTCACGAGAATGTGCGATCAGAAGACGACTGGACACCGGACGGCAATGTTTCACTACCGAGATGAAGACGATCACGTACGGCATATGTCCCTTGCGCATCGTACAGCATCTGCAGTGGCAATTTGAGTAGCAGTTGGCACCACAGTGAATAACGACCCGTTACAAATCGACTGCTTCAAGAATAGCTCCTAGCCAGATGCACTGTAGCACTCTTTCCATTGACACCAAAGCATCGCCATTTGGGGCTTCAGTGGCGCCAAGCGAGAGCGCATTTGAGGGCAAGGAGAGCCAGCCGCTGTGACCGAGCGGTTCTAGGCTCTTCAGTCTGGAACCGCGCGACTTGCCTCGGACATGGATGTGTGTGATGTCCTTAGGTTAGTCAGGTTTAAGTAGTTGTAAATTCTAGGGGACTGATGACCAAAGAAGTTAAGTCCCATAGTGCTCAGAACCGTTTGAACCATCTTTGAGGGCAAGGAGGAGGTCTGTTGTGTTCTCTGATGAAAGCTGTTTCTGCCTAGGTGCCAGTGATGGCAGTGTGTTGGTTAGAAGGAGGCAAGTTGAGGGCCTGAAACCAACCTGTCCACATGCTAGACACTCTGGGCCTGTACGTGGAGTTAAGGTCAGGGTTTCAACTTCATATGGCAGGAGATACAATCTCGTGGTCGCACCGTGGTTGCAAATTTTTATGTAAATCTGGCTATTCGAACTGTTGTGCCGCAATTCATGAACAACTATCCAGGGTGTGGATCCCAACACGATAATGTTCCTCCACATACCGCTGTTGTAACCCAACATGCTCTACAGGGTGTCGACATATTGCCTTGGCCTGATGGATCTCCACATCTGTCTAAATTCGAACACAAATGGAACATCAGCGGACAACTACGGCAACGTCATCCACAAACAGCATTAACCACCCACATCCAACAAGCATGGAGCTCCATCCCAAAAATTAACATCCGTCATCTGTACAAAACAATGCATGCACGTTTGCATCTAACATTTTGGCAATGGCGCCGTTTTTAATGTACCAGAATTTCACGATTGGAATGGCGTATCTCGCGCATTTTTAACCTGTGATCTTGCAATGTGAGCCAGTTAAATGTGTCACATAAACAAATATATTTCATATAATTAGTGTTGCGATTTTTTACCGTCAGTGTATTATGCAGTCGCATGAACGACAAGTACTGCTTATTTGCTGTGGAAAGGTACCATGCAGCAAGAATTGAGATATTCAGTTGACAACGAAAGAGCAAAAATCGACAGACGACATTTATTGTTCTGAACATCAAAGCGTACTTTGTACTAGACGTCCAGGCATACATCAGAAAGAGATATTAGTGGCATGAATAGCAAAATTTGTAATGTCGCACGTAATACTCCACTGTTAGTTGCAACAGTTTAGGAAAGGAACTGAACGAAGAGTCTGAAGATTAATGTATTCATGCATAGAACGTCGACAGAAGGAAAATCCTTGCCTGCAAATATTTATTGATTTAAAACTCGTTATTGTTGAGTTTATGAAGGAAAGTGGAAGGCAGGAACGAGAAATAGAACATCAGGAATGGATTCCAGGTCTCTCATTTTAAGTGGGCTGTACTGCACAGTACGCAAAGTAAAACACTGCAAGATGAGAAACACCTCTTACTTATTTGATGAGGATTCATTTAAGAGAAAATTGCGTTATACAAAGGCACGATTCTGATAAATATAGTACAGTTGTCTAATCTCATGGAAATTAAAGAAGTATTCAGAGTGGCCTTTAAACCCCTTTAAGGACCGCTTCGTAAACAATTTGATATGTCTGTTTTAGAGCTGCTTTTGACATTCTTGGCCGTTTCAATTGCATGTTTATGCGCAGATATAAGTGATTGAGTTGGACGATAATTCATTTTATAATGACAAATACAGGGTGAAAATTACTGAACTATCTGAAACGAACATGTATTTGATACAAACTATGGCGTGCACATACTTTATTAAACATCTAAACGTCGATATAGATATTCGGATTTAGGCTACGACATGTCTGGTATGCCTATCATTGGCGATGTTGTGGCGTAGACGGATAGCGAAATTCTGCATGACCTGTCGAACTTAGTGCTGTCGATAACCACCTGAATAGCTATTTATAGCTCATCAATAGATTTTGGAGTTATTGCTGTGTACCTTTTATTGAACATAGCCCTACAAAAAGGAATCGCATGTGTTCATGTCCGGAGACTATGGGTGCCAGTAAGCCTTGGGTAACTTAGAGCTAGAAAGCGGTTCCAATAGTGCTCCTCTAGGACGTTCTCGTGCTTAGATGGGGTCGAGCGCCGTCTTTCCTGAACCACATCATGCCGACATCAGTGTCAAATGGTTCAAATGGCTCTCAGCACTATGGGACTTAACTTCGGAGGTCATCAGTCCCCTAGAACTTAGAACTACTTAAACCTAACTAACCTAAGGACATCACACACATCCATGCCCGAAACAGGACTCGAACCTGCGACGGTATAGGTCGCCTGGTTCCAGACTGTAGCGCCTAGAACCGCTCGGCCACTTCGGCCGCCGACATCAGTGTCACTTCGAATAACTGGGATGAAATCATCTTCCAAAACCGTTCGGTAGTCACCGTGCCGTAAAGGAATATCGCTCCGATAATTGCGTGCCTGGACACTACATACCACACAGTCACCCGTTGAGGGGAAGAGACTTCCCGACCGCGAAATGCGGATTATCAATCTCCCAGATGCGCCAGTTTTGCTTATTGACGAACCCATCCAAATGAAAGTGAACTTCCTCGCTAAACCAAACCAAACAGCGTACACTAATTCCCATCATGCCCCGCAGCCAACCGTGCAGTTTGAACGTCCTAACGCAAACCTTCCAGAGTTATAAAGATTTTATTTCATATAATTCAGTAATTGGCACCTTGTACGTTTACGTCAAAACTGTCCAGTGTGTCTACAATATGCAGCATGTGTGTGTGTGTGTGTGTGTGTGTGTGTGTGTGTGTGTGTGTGTGTGAGTGAGTGTGGCACAAAGCACAAAGCAACAAAGGGCGAATTAAATATTAAATAAAAATTGTAGTACGCCTTCAGCGTGCAGAAAATAACAAAATATTTCTGAAATGTTCTTTTGTTTCTGATCTACGTTGTTAAGAAACTGCAATTATAAAACCAGGTTGTACGCAGTGCCACTGTCTCCCTGTCTGCTGCCTCCTAATGCTTGGATAGCGTGGCGGTGCGGGAAGTGGACAGTAGTCTGAGCATAATGCAAACGTGCCTGTGCCAGGGATCGAATATTCTACTTCACTATCCATTCTTCCAATTAGGGCCTTCCATAACTTCCTTTTGTCACCGATTCTGTGGATAATCTCCTCAGTTCCCAGCCTACCACAGAACTTAATTTTAATATCCTTCTACAACACCACACTTCTAAAGATTTTATTGTGATCTTTTTACATAATCAGTGATTGACTTTAATGCAGTAGTGCGGTTTGACATGGAAGTGTGTTCATCTCTGTGTATAAAAGGCAGTGTCCTTACTTGCTGAGTGACTGACTGATTGGCTTCTTATTCCCCAGCCCAAACTGCTAAGCACAGAAACCTGAAATTTGGAGATGATGTGGATCAAATGCTGTAGGCGCCATTTAGTAAGGAATTTTTTGAAATTCCAACGTTATGAGGTGGAATAGTGGCTGAGGGGTATTTTGCAGAAAGATGTCGCTATTAAGGCAATTCTGAAGGTCGACATATGAAAATTGGTATTAGTTTTTTGGTCAGAAATAAAGGAATACGTATCAGCATTTTAGGAAACTTAACCCGATGGGTGTGAAAAACCTATTTTCTTTGATCATTATTAGAAAAATACTGAGTTATTTTTAAAGCTACACCTGAAAAACATTGGCATTTGAGTTCTCGATTACAGATAAAAGAAATACGTGTTTCAGTGTTTTTGGCGACTAAAGCCCTAAGGGAGTGAAATAGGAGATGAGGTTTCTCACGAAAATCTTTTATTAGAGAAACGTTTTTAAAGCTAAATCTACGAAAGCTGAAATTCGACTTGTCACTTAGAAATAAAAAAAACTTGTTCCACTGTTTTTGGGAATTCAACCTCTGTGGGGACGAAACGAGGATTAAAGTTTTTATGGAAATGTTTCATTGTGCAAGCATTTTTGAAGATACATCTACGAAACTTTGTATTTCGCTTATATGTTAGAAACAAAACATACGCATGTCACAGTTTTTGGAAATTCAACCCCTACTGAGGTGAAACTTTTTATGAAAATATTTCATTACGAAACAATTTCTAAAATAAATCTTTGAAAATTTGCATTTGGCTTATCGGTTTTGAGATGAGAAGATACGTGTTTCACTGTATTTAAAAATTTAACCCCTAATGGAGTGAAATAGGGACTGATTCACTGACTCATCACCGCACAGCGCAAACCAAAGTACAAAAACGTGAGGATCTTATACTGTACGCATCGTTTCAGAAGAGACTGTCCGAAATTCCACTCCTAAAGGGGTGAAATAGGGGACGAAAGGCTTATTTGAAACTCTGTAGATGTTAAGGATATTTTGAACGTAGAACTACGAAAACTGGTGTTTGGTTTCTCAGCCAGAAAATGAAAAAATTGTGTTTCAGCGTTTTTGGAAGTTCAGTCACTGCGCGGATAAAATAGTAGGTGAGAGTTTGTTTGAAAATAAATAATTACTAAAGAACTACTAAGGAATTCTTAAGGATACATCTGTGACAACTGATATACGTGTTTCAGTGTTTCTGGAAATTCAACCCCTAAGAGAGTGCAATAGGAGGTGAAATTTTTTATGGAAATAATTCGTTAGATTACAGAAACTTTAAAGCTAAATTTCAGAAATTTGGTATTTCACTGTTCGGTTGGATCTAAAGAAATATTTGTTAGGGAATGAAAGTTGTTATGAAAATATGTTCACAAGAGCGCAAAATGCGTGATTAACAGAAAAATTCGGCACTAACTGCAAGAATCGCTTTTCGGTCAGAAGTACATTCGGAAAAAGGCAATGCTTATGTGCCCTTAATTAGCGTGAAAGATTTGGGATGTGCAATTTGTGAACAACTTAAAAATTTGATTAAATTTAAGAATAATATCTGCAGGCTGTATAGTCTTCGCGAGGGAAGCATCGGGAACTAAGCTAGTCGTATGTCTAGGTGTCGTCCCATCATATACAAACACTTATGGAGGTCAAGTATAATACTGCTACATCTATTGCTACGTATGAACTGTTGTTTGTTGGACTGGTATCTCTACAAGGTATTAAGTGTAACTTCGCTTCAATGACTTTTGTCATTCATGGTCTTTGGATTTGCCATTGTCTACATCATGAAAGAAATTTCCCGAGACCCCGGGTTCCCGGGTTCGATTCCCGGCGGGGTCAGGGATTTTCTCTGCCTCGTGATGGCTGGGTGTTGTGTGCTGTCCTTAGGTTAGTTAGGTTTAGGTAGTTCTAGGTTCTAGGGGACTTATGACCACAGCAGTTGAGTCCCATAGTGATCAGAGCCATTTGAACCATTTGAGCCATTTCCCGAGTTGTTGGTGTATCAGCGCAGACAGTCGAGCGTGTCTACAAAGAATGGTGTACCACTTGCCGCCAAAGAACCAGGCGTGGAAAACTTCGTCCAAAAATGATCCTGACCTGCAAAGACTAGAGAGAACTGAGACGCCTTGTCCATTACAATTAGTATCAAAGAAAAAAGGATTTGCTTCTGTCTGGAATGCAGATACATCTCTTCATGCTACAGAGCGAAAACTGCGAAATGATCTGCATGCAATATATATTTGGAGTCGAGTATCTTCCAAAACGCCTCTGCTTACAGCGTCACATTAAGATGCCCTTCGCTGTAGGCCAAATAATACAGAAAGTGAATAATGGATGACTTGAGGCGATTCACAGTTTAGCTTCTTTTCTAAAGATAATATAAGGTATCGAGAGCACGAATTGTCCGACGAGAAATTTAACTCACAGTATGTGGAGGTCATAGTTCAGGCCAGAGGTGGGTCTGCGAGGTTTCGGGATCGATTACCCACCCTCATTCAGGTTGTTGTCCATATGAACCAGTACTATATATCAACATTGTCAATGACCAGGTGTTGATTTTTCTTCTACGTGATCGAGATGGATATGCTGCGAATGCTCCCATCCACGCAGTTTTCACCGGGCTCCACGCATACTTTCCTGGTTTGAAGAACATATAGCCGCTCTATCACTCCTCTACAGGGAACGTAAATCATGGGACCTTAACCTATAGAAATTGTACCTTAGGAACAGAAAGTAGTACACACCAATCAACATCCCCGCGATTTGGTAGCTCTACGGTATCTACTCTAATTACCAATGGGATGCTACTGATGAATACGCGATTTTAGGATTTCTTCAAGTCCAGAAGTGGTGTAACACGGTACTGGCACAATGTCTTCCCTGCGTGGCTCACAATTTGTCGTTGTGCTTGTGTCTACTGTCTCACGGATTTATACACATTTCTTCCACAATTTCAGAAGCTCCCAAGGAGCTGTTGGCTTAATAGTGTAGAGGATATTGGTTTTATAATGCCTCATTTTCCTGTAGTCAGTACCAAAAGGCTTCTTTGGCTAGTTATTGTGCTATTGCCCCAAATTATACATTGACAGTTTATCCAATATCGTAGATCTGGCAGTGGTGGGACGGTATGACGATCTGATCACAGCATTATTTATGGACACATTTACGGCCCAATTTATAGCCATACTGTCAGCTATCATAACTGTTACTTCCTCAGGCATACGAATTTACCTCTACATTGTTTACATCAGTGCGTACAACTGTATCCACCTATACTCTTATAAACTTTGGTTTAGATGAGTCTCAAGTTTTTGTTGCGTGAAAGATAATTCTCAAGAGGCCATCGACTTCCCACAGACCACCTGTATTTCTGGTAAAGTTTTTCCTTCTTAAAGTCTCAACTGGTGACATTCTGCATGTAGGAGCTGCCTTTGTGTGTTTCTCTTCATGGAAGTGGTAATTTACAATATGGAGTGGAATACTAGAAATGACTTTATACAAGGATTAAAATCACTTTATCACTAACGTTCCGCTGAGTATAGTGATAGAGGCTATACGCCATCCAGACTTCCTTCTATCTCGAGTGTGCCACGTGCTTGCTGTGTTGCCTGTTACACGCAGCGCCATGTGTTGCGTCGCTGGCTACAATACGGCAGCAGTGACCCCCTCCCCCCGCTACTGAAATCTGTCAGTCTCAAAGTAATTTTAATCAAAGTGTACGGATGGACGCTGCAAATATAAGTTCCCGATTTTCTACCTAATAAGAAAATGCACAAAAGAGGTATATTCATGGCGAAATGGACCACATGGACCTTCAAGTGTCTGCTGAGAGGCATCACATAACCCTCGGGTGAGCAAACACCGATGATGACATAAGCCGCACTCCCCATTTCTATCACGTGACTAGCCATGCCCACTCTACCTATGATATCATCACATAAATGGCCACAACCCATTCCTCCTACTTTTGTCCTCCTCACCCCTTCTCTTTACACCCAATAACGACTAAGTAATTTACCGGTCATTAAAATAAAACAGCCAGTCATAATGCAGCCTCAGATCACCCATCTTTGCAGTGTTTTAAAATATCAGATCGATCTGAATTTGTTGCAGCATGTTTAAAAGCTTTTATGCAAAATATACGCAAGGGGTGTAACAGTATTTCCGCATCTAAAATATATCAGACACGCACACACACACACACACACACACACACACACAGAGAGAGAGAGAGAGAGAGAGAGAGAGAGAGAGAGATCGCGAGGGAGAATGCGAGAGAGACAACTTATGCACTTCCACAACTCAAAATATGCACCAAACATACGTTAGATACAATATGTTCTCACATTAAATATTTGTCAATCCAAATTGGCCCATGAAGCTTATCAAATGTCACAATGTGTTCAAAGAACATGTAGGAATACAGCTGGGAAACTTCTTCGGCAACCGCCAATATTTCGACAAGAGGACACGATGCCATGTTCAGTGCTCAGCAACGACGAAGTCCTTTGCAATGAAATTTAAAACGTTGGTATGCAGAGCACATGAGGAAACATAACAAGTACACATCCAAGCATTAGCGCTATCTGAGAACCAAAGATGACCAACACCAGAAGTTATCAATAGCGAAGATTAGTAACCAACAGGTATCATTAACTTTGCTCTTTGCTTTCTGAGCAGAGAGAAAGAGAGAGTTATTTTACGTAGATTTCAAGTAGAAACCTTCCATATTTGTTTATGCTGTCACTTGTTAATTTAATTTCAACTCCTCTCTTAATAACACTCGCCCTACAGCTTGAAATGCAAGCCAGAATCACGGTGCTGTTATATTACATACGATAGACCGCCCCATGGCAATGTTCTTCAGTAGCAGATCTCCTTGGCTGTTGTAAGCGACGTGGCACTTATGCGCAACACTCGTGCTCTCCACAGTCCTGGTGATCTCATCAATGTATGATATTCCACAAGTTTGAAGAGTAAGATTGACACCGACCCTAGTCAAACAAAAACAATTCTTTACTTATGCTAAAAAGGCCATAAATTTAGATGATGGTCGATAAACATTTCCGCAGATTACGACCAATTCTGTTGGAAATGATTCCGGCGCAAGATGAAATGGCTGTAGATTTGGTGCCACCTAGCTAATATCATCACTCACCCAATTCACTGTTGGCGGATAACACAAGCTCGACTTTTCTTTCACTAAAACCATTCTGACTACAGGTGGTTGCGGGACTGACTAACTCAGCCAACAAACTTTCTTCGTCTGAGATAACATGGATCCTAGGAAACAAGGTACAAAGTACTCCATCATGTTTAGCTGGATGGTGACAACTATCAGCATGTAGATACAAAACAGTTTGAATTAGCTTCCTCTAAATAGCATCTACCAATGTACCATCAACTTTACTACTGACCAACACTTGAACAGAACGAAGAATAACATCGTTCTCCACCCTAGTCAAGACGTTTATATGCAATTACACTGAATGCAGACGTTCTTAAAACTTATAAACATAAAATAAGTTTGCATCGCCTCGGTTCCGAGAGTTCCGAAACCTGTACAGAATATTGGAATAGAGATCAACATAAACATTTCCGCCATTTTTATTGCTCATGAAAACCACACATTGCATGTTGCACCACCATGGGGGGAGAACTTCAGAGGTAGTGGTCCAGATTGGTGTACACACCGCTACCTCTAATACCCAGTAACACGTCCTCTTGCATTGATGCATACCTGTATTCGTCGTGGCATACTGTCCACAACTACATCAAGGCACTGTTGGTCCACATTGTCCCACTCCTCAAGTGGTTGGTGGGTCACGTCGTCCATAGAGACCCCTTTTCAATCCATCCCAGATATGTTTGATAGGGTTCATGTCTGGAAAACATCCTGGCCACTCTAGTCGATCGATTTCGTTATCCAGTAGGAAGTCGCCAATAAGCTGCCGATATGATTGCACTATCGGTCGGAGGATGGCTTTCACGTATCGTACTGCCGTTCCGGCGCCTATATGACCACCAGCGGCGTACGTCGGCCCCACGTAATGCCAACCCAAACCAGCAGAGAACCTCCACCTCGCTGCACTCGCTGAACAGTGTGTCTAAGACGTTCAGCCTGGCAATGCTGCCTCCGAACTCGTCTCCGACGATTGTCTGGTTGAGGCATATGCAACACTCATAGGTGAAAATGCGATGCCAATCCTGAGCGTTCCATTTGGCTTGTTGATGGGTCCATCTGTACTGCTCTGCGTGGCGTCGTGGTTGCAAAGATGGACCTCGGGAGTGACGTTGCGCATCATGCAGCCTATTGCGTACACTTTGAGTCGTAACACTATGTCCTGTGGCTTCACGAAAAGCATTATTAAACTTAGTGGCGTTTCTGTCAGGGTTCCTCCGAGGCATAATCCGTAGGTGGTGGTCATCAACTGCAGTAGTAGCCCTTGGGCGGCCTGAGCGAGGCAGGTCATCAACAGTTCTTCTCTCTCTGTATCTCCTCCATGTCCGAAAAACATCGCTTTGGTTCACTCCGAGACGCCTGGACGCTTCCCTTTCTGAGAGCCCTTCCTGGCACAAAGTAACAATGTAGATGCGATCGAACCGCGGTATTGACCGTCTAGGCATGGTTGAACTATAGACAACAGGAGCCGTGTACCTCCATCCTGGTGGAATGACTGTAACTGATGCGCTCTCGACCCCCTCCGTCTAATGTGCGCTACACATGCATAGTAGTTTACATCTTTGGACGGGTTTAGTGACATCTCTGAACAGCCAAAGAGACTGTGTCTGTGATACAATATCCACAGTCAACTGTTTTTGGTGTGTGTATTTTAATTCTCACTTGCAAGAGTCCATACAACGAAAGTATCGTCCACATATTTGGAAGACGACGCAGGTGTTCATGCTGACAACTCCAAGGCTCATTTCTCGAAAACTTCCATGACAATATTTGCAATAACGGTGACAATGGGCTCTCTGTCGCAACTGTATCTGTTCGTTCCGAGTACTTGTCATTGAATAACCAGGAAGTGGAATTCGACTCATATTGAAATAGCTTTCGTTAATAGAACACTGGTTTGAACCTCAGTTAGCTGAAACAATTCCGGCAGAGGAACGTCAGTGAACATAGAGATCACACCGAAACTTACTAAAGTAGTACAGTAATCCAAGGACAATTCCTGTGATTTACGTAGGAAATTCACCGAGTTCTTCGTGTCACGCAGACAGGGAGATACTTTTGGCCTCAAGAAAGTAGAATGATGTTTTGCTAGACGCTAAGTCACAGAACCAATGTGTCTGACAATAGACCTGAGAGGAACACCTTGCTTGTGGATCTTCAGAAGGTCATAAAATCTAGGGAGGCGAGCACAAGGATTAAGACACATCATATTATCCAGCGACAAGGATCTTTTCTTCAGGAAGTTCTAAGGCTTCATCTTAGAAATTTTTTGTCATTTCAACACTGATACCAAGATACTCCGAATAATATAGTAAACACTGTATCCTTCCGCTATAATTCTGGTTGTTCGTCGCCACAGCTGCATTTCCCTCGTCCTCCGTGCGCGATCGCAAGGTAGCAGTCTCAGCTTCTGAAATATTACTCTTGGGCGAAAGTGCTTGTCAACGCTTGTCATGCAATGTTGGTGGTACGTTGAGACATGCCTTTTGTTGGAAGCCAACTTACACTGCTATATGTACAGAGTGATAGTTATTACAATCTATCCCAGCATGTCCGTGTACTTCGTATCTTGGTTCATAGGACACACGTCATCTCGGACCCTGACAGTTAGTCATTTGACGAAACCCACCTCTAAGTTCTCTTTCGTAAGAATGGTTAGAGTGAAAGGTAGATGAGACCTGCATTGTGCTGTCGACCAATCCTGAACCGGGAGAGGGATGATAACAATGAATAGGCATTAACTTCTATGGCCTTTTTGCATTGTGCTTCATCACTTCTCGTATTCTGTAGGAATATAATGTGAAATTTGTTTGATATTTATTTGGTAGTTCATTATAGAAATACAGTGTTTATACGTTTTAGAGGCTTTTCATACAATAGTGCCAATTGGTAATGATCACAGTCTTCGATGAAAGTTCGTTTTTGTAGATCACCACTAGTAGCAATAGATATAATATTAGATAAATTATATTTTCTAATGTAGTACAAGATACTTTATCTTACTCCCTCTCCCACCCCGAATGGTGCTTGTTAGTGTCGAACGTTACTGATAAAGCTTTTAAAAACGTTAGGAGATTTCCGTTTTTTCTATGACCCACCGAACCATAGCCTTAGAATCGCAAACACTCTATAAATATTTTGATACATGTTTTGGATGTGGGTATACAACTGTAAAATTTCACGTCAACAACGTGTGTGTGTGTGTGTGTGTGTGTGTGTGTGTGTGTGTGTGTGTGTGTGTATGTGTGTGTGTATGTGTGTGCTTGTGTTGGTGGCGTGTGGGTGGGTGCTTGGGTTTGAGTGTGTGTGTTTTGCCAAACCATTTTTACAGGCTGCAGAAACAAGATTGGCATACACATTGTGTTGCTGACGCATTTTTACTGACATTTTCAACGTTGAATTAACATTGTGGCATGAGACCAGCATCGTAGAGGAATTGGCATTTGCAAATATTTCATTTGAGCATCCACTGTTTGTTGTACCAGGTGCCCACCCAAAAATGAAATTAATGGCTTTCCTCCAGCAACGGCCAGTAATTCATACTTGACCAATGGTGTGCCTGCCTGCTCAGCATAGTATAGTAATGGAAACGAATTATTGCAGTTATGGGCTTGATGATCTTCTATTTGGTATAAGCAGAGAAATTGGAATTTGACTGCGTGCTTAAGACATTACTTCTTATCCACATGCATTTAGTAATAATTTAGATACTGGAACAGCACTGGGCTCTTGCTTTCAATGTCCAGAACCATATTATAGGTATACGTTTCGTGGGATGTGTGTATGTGCGTTTGCGCGCTCGCGCCTGTGTCAGTGTGTGTGTGTGTGTGTGTGTGTGTGTGTGTGAAAGAGAGGAATTATACAAAAGTAAGATTTCGACTCTTGATATAAACATGGCATTTTTGTGTTTCGGACATATTTTTGCCTACGTCTTAGAAGTTAAATAAACGTATGGACACTTGACAACCATCACTAAACAATTTATATGTTGAAGCTTTGATTTTATTTTGAGGGTCCTTTCGCGTTACACAGAGTATCGTTCTAAGATCGTATTATGGAAGCTCACAATGTCTGTTAACCCTGAAACTTCATCGTATTAACACTGTTTCAGTATTTGTGTTGGTGACGTATTTTAGATGTGGAATTACTGCATGGTACATCTTTTATACAATTTTCGGCTGAACCTTTATGAATGAGGCACAAATCTCGGATTGCTCGGATATATCTTATTTCAGCTGAGACAGTTGCTCTGTGGCTACATTGTGCCCGCTGGTTTCATTGTACTGGCTACTAAAACACTAGGCTGCCATTGTAGAAGCGTGGTGGGGGAAGTGAGAGACGTAAGGTTTGGTTGGCTGGTCATGTGATAATGACGACATTATAAATAAGTTTGAATTGCTTGTCACGTGATAATTTAGGGAACCTAACTTGTGACATCATTGGTATTCGTACATAATGATCACATGACGACCTTCAGCAGATGGTTGAGGGTCACATTGGAATGTACTACTCACAATTTACAGAATATGCAGGAACAGAATTGGAGGCGATACCGTTGGATAAGTTCGAATTAGTGTAATTACACAAATAATTAGTATGTAATCCTGCAGCAATACGAAATATATTGACATCTAACAGAATGTAAAGCTAGAATCAGTTATCACATTTAAATTAAACAAAGTGAGAAATAATAAGACGAAAGCTATATTCGTAAACTGTGAGAGATTCAACCACTCTGTTGAAGTAAAAAGGGGAAATAGATTCCTATGAGGAAAGCACGGCAGATACATACTTACCACATGCTATAAATATGTTTCTCTTATACAGCAAAATTTTACGATCATGAATAACATCAAAAACAACAGTTTCATATACTAATTAAAGCATCATCTAGGAAAAACTGTCATTTTTCTTGAACTGGTAGCACCGTTCTTAACTTTTTCAATGACACTTGATTAAGTAATTTCTATTTGGCTGGTAATACACGTTCTCAGACTAATTTGTGATATCAGAAACCATGGATACGCGAGAGCATTCACAGTTTTTCGTTTGATTCATTGCGTATCGAAAGACCTGATACCTAGTTTCTTAAGTCAGTACTACATTTTAGAATTTTCAGCTTGTAATAACAGAAACTGCTCCAATTGCAGGCAATTATAGTTTTCACGAAAGAAAAATCTAAGTAATTGTGATCAGTTACAAAGAAAATCACTCAAAATGGAAATCAGTCACAAGAGAACCCGCAAATTAGCTGAAGAAAAGAGAGCATAGTAATGAAAAAAGTTACTTATCTTTAAGGTAGTAATACTAAGGTGGGAAATGGTAACTATCTTGGTTACTCACCACCACCAGTAATCTGACTGTAAAGCTCCAGATGTGGACCCATATTTTCTTTCATTGGAACATTAAAAGTTCTATAAGTAATTTGAATGTACATTAAGATTTAGTCTCTTAAATTAGTTAAACTTTTTAAGTAAGTCTGTGGCAGAAATAGACAGGAACTGCTAATAGACTACTACAAACTATTTTACAAAGTCAATTGTTATACGCTCCAGTGCTATCAGTACTTCATGGGGTTTGTTAGGAAGCTTGATTCAAGATGAGGTCCGCGAATTATGGGTTTTGGACCTAAATTTTCTAATTTGGTCAGTTTGTATGTATCTTTTGTTTACATGTCTTTGTATCTGTAATATTATTTTAAATACTTATGTAGTTTTTAACCTACTTTGGTGTTCATATGCTTCAGCTCCTTTTTCTGTATCATTATGTGATGTTTCATTTTCTGGGTCATTAATGCTCTCATTTATTGTAATGTTTATGTTTCGTCGGTTCATACAGACTCTCTCTCACATATCTCTCTCATAATTTTCTTCAGATACAGTTCATTGTTCTGTACAATTATCCCTATTGGGCTGAGCTACTGATAGAGGTGTGTACATTCACATATGTCATTCCTTCAACCTTTGTCATCTGTTCCATGTGCAAAGGGTGCTGTGAAGTACTACACATACAAAACTATGTTTTCTTCACAGGGTACCAGTTCTTAAATAAACATTTCCCAATGGAACAGTAGGTGTTGCCCAGAGTAATTTTTTTCAAGTTAGATCTGGTATGTGCTTTGCTACCTGTCACATATTTTATGTTATTATGCAAATGATCAAATGTTTTTACACATGTTCAGCTCTTTCTGATAGACTTAAAGCATTAATAATTAGTAACAGCAATTAAAATTTTTGCTACTGTATCATCGATACCCTAATATATACTTTCCAATTAAAGGACGTCCACTTGAGCAAATCCAGTCAACAACTTTCAGAATATCATCACTTACTACCTCTCAGATTATGGTATTTGATGGGCTTTATAATAATGGTTGTATCATCTGCTAAGAGGATTGCAAATTAAACAAACTATGAGATAATTTAGATAATTAAAAAGCAGTAATGGATCAATGCTCAAACTCTATGTAACTCCCAATCAAATTTCTCTGCTAGCACAAGTTATAATTTCCCTCTTTGTATCACTAAACTACATGTGACAGTACTATGGTTGATCTAGTATAGGGCTTTACAATAATAAAAGTGTCTAGCATATTGGCACTGCTGATGTAACTTACAGAATAAGCAGCAGCAGTCAGAAAGAATATTTCCATTACTGTTCCACACTTGGCATGACAAAACGAAACTTCCAGTTAAATATTTAAAGATGTAAGTAATCTGTATTATTTAGCAAAGTACATGCAGCTTGTTTATTGGCATGGCTGGTATAGCTTACAGTTTAGTCAACAACATTACATAGATTTTTAAACCACACATTAGAGAAATCAGGTAATGTATATATTATTTACCTGCATACATAAAGATTTGTTCAGTGACAACACAAAGCACATATGGATTTACTGCTAATCTATCTTGCAGATTCAAGTGCACTTGTTTGTGAGAATAATTTAGTATGTGCACCAAATAAACAACGTTATTTCCCTGTCTGAATTGTCTGTATTATTTATCGTAAAATCGTCTTAGTTCAGATATGACCCATATCAAAAACAGCTAAACATTATGGTGGCCCTATGAAGGGGAATTATCTTTCCTTTGCAGTACTAAATGATTCTTGCCTTCTGCTAATAATCCTAACATATGGTGTCACATAGTGGAGACCACATGACTGTTTGACACAACAGCATACTGATAATAGTAATATTTGCTTATATAGTTTAACAACAAGGGTTGCTATAATTTCTGCTACCTGTCAATGTCACCAAAACTTAGTGACCTATCCTAGTGTATTAAATTTACCTTGCAGCACATTACATTTATCACCGTCTTCTGATAATACCAACCTGAGCTGTCACATACTGTAGACTGCCCCACACATCACAATACCAGAATAAAATTGTAAGAAATTGTCCCATACACCATCATATTTGAATAAATTTGTAGCTAATTGCCCCATACATTGCCATGCCATAATCAAAATTGTTACAAATTAACCCTGCATCATTTTGTTACAGCCAAATGTATCAAACTGGTCTGTTATAGCAAAATGGTGACA
This sequence comes from Schistocerca nitens, assembly GCF_023898315.1. Taxonomy (NCBI): domain Eukaryota; kingdom Metazoa; phylum Arthropoda; class Insecta; order Orthoptera; family Acrididae; genus Schistocerca; species Schistocerca nitens. The sequence goes on along the minus strand of NC_064617.1, from coordinate 163,124,504 downwards.
AATTGCCACATACTTTGACATCCTAAACAGAAAAATGTCCCTTACATTACCAGTGGATCCCAGCCATAGGATCTCATATATTATACTAATACCAGATACTGACAGGAGTTGCCAGCTAGTGGATTTTGATACTTCATTCTAGTAGCAGAATCTTACAGTGGATGTACCATAATGTGATAGAGTGTTTCAGTCACTGGATTTCAGATAGTACCCGTTGTAAAACTTAATTAACTGACCATACTTCAACATTATTGCACCAGCTGAAACAATTTCTGCCACACATCCACACTCTTATATAACAACTATAACAAACTGACATACACATCGAAATGTTGCAGCAAAACTGTAATACATACTTCTACCTCACTGATAAAGCAAGTTTAAACATGGTCCTCCAAGCATTATGGTCACTGTGATTTGGTACATCATGTGTGAAAGTCAGTATCCTATCCATGTTGTCATAAGCCTCAGCTACCCCTGTTAAATGAAGGTTCATAGTCCCACATGCAGGTTACTGGCCTTGACCAAATAATGTCTTCATCCAAAATGGGCAGTATATACTGATTGGCTGTTTCATTTTAACAGGTGTTAAAAACTATGTTGGTTGTAAGTGGCAGCTTGTACAACTTTGCTGTAAGATGATGATGTATGGACCAATTCTCTTCCAATTTTGCTGTAACATTGTGATGTCCAAGGAAGTTTGTTACAATTTGTCTGTAACAATCTGATACATAAGACAATCTAATACAAGGTTTTTGTATTGGCACTACTGTTTCTACTTGCAAGTTATGATGTATTGCAGAGTTGCAAACCATCATTTAATGAGTAAAACAACCACTTGTGGGGCAGCTGAAGCATCATGTAGTCCCACTGTGTGAACACATATTTCAGCATTTTCAGCTGAAGATAAGGAGCGTGTCATACAACAAGATAAATTTAACACCATAACATGGACTAGCCATTGTTTTTGGGTGACTTAGAAAAACTAATATTTGAAAGTTGTTAGCTGGAAGAACAGAAACACTTACTCCTAACCTAAAGAAATGTGTGGTATGTCTGTACAGTATATTGTCTCATTGAAGTGTTATGAAGCCTCCGTATGTGACAGCATTATGCAACAATATCACCTAAAGATGGCATATATTTGGTGCTGCAGTACAAAAACAGAACGTTAACAAGGAGGTTACTATAATCTTTGGCTGACTTTCGTACATGTTGCAGCTTGGCTATGACAAGTTTTGAAAAATAATACAGATGCATTAGACATAGAAATAATTTTTGTTTAACTTGGCAAATCTATTCTTGTTAACAAGTGCAATTAGAACTGTTGGATCGACAGTATTAGTGGTTTCTAATGATAGGATAAATATTTACTTACTTTCATAAGTAATTCAGACAGTTGTAGGTTTCGTTAATTTGTGATGCAAAGATCAATCGGACTTCATCAAATAATATGTAAATTATATGAGTTGTACCAGTATACAAGCTATTTGTACTTAGATAAATAATACAGACAATTTATATTAGGAAATATTTGAGAATTCTTTATGCCTTCCTAAGTATGGTACAATAATGCAACTATTCTTTGTCAACAATTGTCCAATAACCTGTAAGTTATAGCAGTTTGGCCAATGTGTGGGTTATGTATATATTTTTAGACCTTATTGAACAATTTAATAATAATAGTAGGGCCATATACATTTTACACAAGTTACGGCAGTAGCGCCACGTATGATTTGTATCCGAAATATTAATTTTCCTCGATAACTAATACTGTTTTGGTGCAAAAGTCGTATTTTCGAGATATCCAACTTTCCTCTCTTTATGGAGTCCTGCCCACCTGTTCCTCTGACCAAGTTGTGTGTCTGCATATCATTTTGTGAACATTATGACGCATTCCTCATGTATTACGAAAATATGTAATTTAAGTGATGGACTGCACTAAAGCTCTCGTCGAAATGCTTTTTTCTCTCTGAAAAGGTTTTTGGTCAAATTCCTAATCGTTCACAGTCCCAAGTAGGCTTTGGAAGAACTGTCATCTTGTCATTAGCAACTTATTTTAGCGGAACCCCTATGTTTTTACAGGCATGTAACAAGTTACACTTAGAAAGGTCTTTGTGCCATTTAATTTGGGGATCCACAGTCATATCCCTATTTGTCAATGAACTGTATATATGGCTGTATTGCATACATACGTCTTGTATTTGGAATCTTTGGAAGTTGGTCTTTTATAATATGTATTTTAAGTAATACAAGGTATTAAATATTTCGTCCAAAAGTGTCGTTTCTAGTATGGTATGTTGCGGTTAAGTGTCAGAGAAATGCAACGCCATCGCGTAAACGTGTTATTACAGGTATGCCTCAGACCAAATCTAATAAATATGCTGTATTAACCTGAAATAACAGTGATTATGTTTCTCTAGTGTTCTACACGACACAGTATGTTCTTCCCCTCAAAAATTGTGCTTGGCGAAGTGAATCACTTGTGACAAACTCATGAAAATGTCAGAAGATGAAAGTTTCAAATTTATAGCACAAGTAAAGGGCTTCGAGTAGGTCTCATAACGAAATTGCAATATTAAGTATTTTGATGTCTGTATTGTGGAAATACTGCAGGATACATCCGTTATGAATTTTTTGATGTTGTGTGAGCACGAATGAGGTAATGCATACAACACCTGACATGAAATATGTTTCACATTTTTGATAAATAATTTAAGGATTTCCCTTAATTTTGAACAAAGTGGCTGCATAGTGATCGTCTGGCTAAATGTGGCCAATAAAACAATGGAGCTGTGGCAGAGTGCTTCGTTTTTATGGACGATAAAGTACTGGTCTCTGGTTGGAGGAAGTGGAGAGAGAGAGGATTGGGAGGGGAAGGGAAGGAATGATAATCAACTAATTCTGTCAGGATATTTTTCCTACAAAGTTAGGAGCACGCGATATGACAGGACCTTCTGACACCGCAGCATTGGTATGACGCACGCTCTGCCATTCATGACATCCCATCGTTGTAGTTCTCCTCGTTTCATAGGCTACTTAGATCATTAGGTGATTTTGTTTTTGTCATATTAATATGTAAAAACAATGGTTGCGTCAGTGTTAGTGCATTTCTGTCCTACTAAAATCCATATAAAATCGCTGTTCAGAAATACACGGTTGTCCTTTTACTAACTTGTAAATTGGGTATTATCTGTATAGAATATTGTCATCATATACCTGGACAAGAACTACATGTTTGTTTCTTCTGACTGCTCGCTTTATTAGAAAATTACCAACATGGAAATACGTTATGCAGTCAACCGGGTGTCTGGTATTCATGTCATGTTGTGGTAGCGTCTAATTAAACTCGGCTGCCAGCTTGGCATTTTGAATCTCATTATACTGTCACAACGTTGGGAATATCCTTTGTCTGACAGAGAAACAGAATGCAATATACGCAGATGTGCACGACACGTTATATTTGAGTCGTCTCGACTTGGCTATAGAAGTGTCTGTGGACACCAGGAAATATCAATAACTCATTAAATCTTTTTGTCTCTGCGGCAACATATGTATTTTCCTTCTAAACAAAAGAACTTTTGAATACTTTGTGTCCATTTCCTGCTTTCTCGTACTTAGAAAGACACATTATAAATGATCGTACTACGTGTATGATATGTACCAAGGAAATGGGGTATACAACACCATGAAGCTTACAACTGCAGAAATAAAACTGTAAAACATACTGGAACCTACATCGACTCAAACCTGAGTACTGTATTCAATCCACGATTTCCCCATAAAAATTAAGCATTACGAAATTAACGATTCCTTAATTATTCCATATGTGTGGTATTAACCGATTCTTTCAGTATACTTGTTTCAGAAAATACTTTTTCCCCGAATCGATTCATTACATGCTCATTGGTTATACCATTTATATCTCTAACATTCATACGATATTCCGGGCCAACACATTTCAAAACCTTCTACTTTCTTATTGTCTGAACAGTTCATCGTCCACGTTTCAACTTCCGTACGTGGTTCCATTGTAGACACATACCTTCAGAGAAGACCTTGAGAGAAGACAGTAATATTTACAATCTATGTTAACAAATTTCTCTTTTCTAGAGATGAATTTCTTATTATTGCCGGTCTACATTTCACATCCTCTCTACTTCCGCCATCATCAAATACTTAACTTCTGCAGAGCCCAAAATGATCTTCAGCAAAGTCGGCATCTACCAGTTTAGATATCATTCTGTAACTCCGCCGAAGTCGCCCATGTTTTCTTCTTTCCGCTGATCTCCACTGCCGCACTTTATTTGGCCATTGGCTATCGTCCATCCTTTCTAGACATCCGTACCATTTTAGACCTACCGTGATTGGGTGTCTGTTATTGATTTACCGACACCCACAGCCTTTCAGTATTTATTATTCGTACACAATCCAGCTTGGAGACACCGCAACTTCACCTCCAACAGACCACCTCTAGCGCTCGCAACTTGTTTCTCTGATCATGTTTGTGCTGCATATCTAGCGATGTTTTCAACAGTTGGACGATGTATAGGCTGCTTGGTGCTTTTTGTTATTTATTATTCCAAAGGACCGTATTAAGTTGTGAAACGACCCTCTTGTAGTGAGTTACTTTATTATTTACGCAATCTTCTCTTCTTCCGCTAACATCATAAACCCACACACCTAGAAAATTTAAGTCCGTCGATCTCACTAGCTCCTGCCTCCAGATCCCCTGTCCTATTGTCGGTTTTTGTCTAGCTGGTTGTGAGGCCCCATCTTTCAAAGTACTCTTTTGAATTCTGAAGCATGTACTGAGCATAATCCTGGTTTGCAGTTGCAATGACCTGGTCATCCGTGAAGATAATCTGTACATGGTTTCGTCTGTCAGAGTGACTCCCTTGTCTTCACACATCCTCCTCCAGATTTGCTTCCTATACATGATTTTAAATACAATTGGTGCAATAGCACACAGTTGGTGTAGACCACTGGTAAGAGAAGGGTCCAGTAATACTGACTATCCTATTTTGACAGCACTCACTGAGTGTGTATTGAACTGTTCAACTCTTTCGATTATGTAGTTGACACACCTCCATCTTCTTACATACCTACAAATTGTTTTGTGGTAGCGTATTATAGGCCTACTGTAAATTCACGAGGATTTAATGAGCCCCCGTTCCTCATGTAATTCTCCTCACTATTACATTCTGTTATGTGACGGAATAGTCACATGAGCGCCCAGATATTTGACATGCAATCTCTGTTCTGTCCTATAAAATTCTCCCATATATTCGTGCTAATGATGGCATCACTCTTAGTTCCTCGTAATTTATACAGCTCTACGTATTGCCCTTCCTTTAGACTGAAGTACTAACACACTTTTGTATTCATTGCGTACTAGGTCACCTTCCACTTAACATACAGTTGTTGAGCCAAGATACCATACACAGCAATAGGAGCTGTCAACATTCCTTTTGTGTTCTTTCCAGTCCTGACCCTTGATTTCCCCTTTTTCCCAGATTTCTTTCATGGGTATGTGTTGTATACATGAATTAGTGTGCTACACTAAAATTTAGCATGGCTGTGTAAAATCCTGTACCCTCTCTGTCAGCAAGGCGTTATAATATTTGAGCCATGCCTCCATACTTAACACAGAAACACCAGCTCTGTGTATGTTGTCAACACTCTTTGGCTTCAATATCTTCCAGTCTCTGCTAGGTCTAGTACAACCAAAATTACCTTCTATATCCTAACTGACTTTCTGCCATGCATCATTTTTGACTTTAGTGATAGCCTCTTATGCTTCATTCCGTTTAGCTCCATAACTTTTACGGCCTTCTTTAAGTCGAGAGCTCAGCTATTTTCTATAGGCATCCTTCTTGATTGTCATCAATTTGTATACTTTCTCGCTCCACCCTGGAATCCTCTACTGTTATCTCATTTGATTTCTCCCCCAGAGATCCATAGGACGCCAGAAGTGTCATTCCTTTAACTAACTAATAGATATTTACTTCACTATCATCCTTGATACACGATACACTGGCTGAAAGTCTAAGTAGCTGTAGGAAGTTTGTGAGTCCTTCTACAAACCTAAGAGATTATATCGGGCTTCCGAATACTTCAAACTTGTCAACTCTTCACCCTACTATCTCTTCCCGTCTAATTAGAAAGTAGATCCTTGAGGCCAGTAGGTAGTGGTATATTGCACTTACAGGGCCCTGTATAGCTTCCACGTGTTTTATAAACAGCCTTCCTTCTGCCGTGCTATCACACAGCCAGTTCTGATTTTAACTTATGAGTCGGTTGTTTCATGTATATTGATGTACTGGTTAATGCCTAACCCATCCAATCTTCAAATCTATCAGGCCACTCTCATTGTCATTTAACACATTTTATCTGTACTGACAAACAATAGGGTGATTAGTGCTCCACACAGTAAGTACATTCATTACCCCAATAACTAAAATTCCTTATCGATCACTTATCTTCTCCCGTTAGTTCTCCATACAATTTTTCTTTTTCGTCCACTTTGGCGTCATCATTTGGCGCCTACAGTATTGTGTTCATAACTAACTGTCTAAATAATTCCGTTTGCACTTGCAGTATCGTTTCACTAATACGATGCCAAGTTTTTAAATGTTTTTGGTATTTTTTCTAACAGTTGTTGAGACCCCGCTTCGGGATCTCTTCTCTTTAGGCACCACATTGTAGGTATAGATTTCACCATTCCGTTCTTCTGTGCCTGAGCCCTTTTTATTCGTTTCAGCTAGGACCGCTATTTAGAAGAGACTATCATGTAATTAAAAATGGAGTCAAGGAACTTGTTATGGTGGAGGGGCCTGCATATCTCAAGAATACGCATAATTGTACCACAAGTGTAAACACATGGAAGAGGTATGGAGAAGTGTAATAACACGTTTCTGTAGAGAAGCACAAGCGTTTTCAGTAATTGCAGTAGCAACTGTTGCGTTGGCAGAAGAGCCAACACCGCGTTACTAGAGGAGGCCGAAATGCACCCGTTTTAGCTCACACAGGCTGGCGTGAGGAGGGAAGAACTATACTGACGTGAGGTCTGGAACATGAGAAGGAGTTAGAATTCAGAAAGCGGACGTAATTAGTTTGATACTTAACTTTAATCCATTAATGATGAACGTCGCTCTTGGCGGTACATAAAAAAAGCGCTCCGTCTTCAGGCCACAAGTGGCCCAGCGGGACCATCCGACCGCCGTGTCATCCCCAAGTTGAGGATGCGGATAGGAGGGGAGTGTGGTCGGCACACCACTCTCCCGGTCGTTATGATGGTTTTCTTTGACCGGAACTGCTACTATTCTGTCGAGTAGCTCCTCAATTGGCATCACGACGCTGAGTGCACTTGACATTACATGCTTCACAATATTATCTGTTCAGAATAGTAACTGAATTTGGCGCCTTGCTAGGTCGTAGCAAATGAAGTAGCTAAAGGCTATGCTAAACTGTCGTCTCAGCAAATGAGAGCGTATGTAGACAGTGAACCATCGCTAGCAAAGTCGGCTGTACAACTGGGGCGTGTGCTATGGAGTCTCACTAGACTAGACCTGCCGTGTGGCGGCGCTCGGTCTGCAATCACTGATAGTGGTGACACTCGGGTCCGACGTATACCAACGGACGGCGGCCGATTTAAAGGCTACCACCTAGCAAGTGTGGTGTCTGGCGGTGACACCACAGCAACAGTGTGCATGCCTGATCTGTTCTTGTAGTAGAAGCCAGAATGGATGTAATGCCACTTCCTCGGACGTGAAAGAAAAATAAAAAACTATCTCCCAATACCGCAAAGATTTCCCCCCAATTCCCAAATTCCCAGAAAAGTGAATAAGCGATCGAAGTTCTATTTATCACTATTATTAGGACAATAACAAGTAATAAAATCAGGAATCTAAGACTTGACAATTTAGCAAACTACGAAAGAAAGATTAAATTTGAGTAAAATTAAAATCAAAATAATAATAAATCGCAAAATTAGCATAAATTAACAATCGCAAAGTAGAACCAAATATCCCAAAGAATACTCCGTGTGAGTACTCTTTGGGAATCGTGAGTAATGACTAAGTACAATTCAATGCATTGTCACTACGCTACGAGACTTAGCCAAAGCAGGTCATATATTTGAATGCTCGTACATGTAGCCGCGCTTAGACTGTTTTTGAGATTGAATAATTGCGATCTATTATGACGTAGTGTTACGATCTTCTGACTTCAAATATCACAGCATTAGAATACGAACGGAAAACTTTTACCTACTAGAATAAAGTGAACTAGATAATTGAACTAAACATTACTTAGACAGTGATTTAGGCAACGAACACTGATAGACAATAATCATTCATAATAGCCAGTGGTTTACGGAACTTCATTGATAGATCCGATGCATATAATTTAAATCCCCCCACCACCTTGGAAAGTTTTCTTCTCAAGGCTCGGTTAGGAAGTGACTGATATTGTGCAATAAAACACCCTCTCGTGCCAAGTCGTGCATTTGTGATTTAAAATTCTATCAAATTACTGACATGAAACTCCCGAGCAATAATTACGCGCAGCGATAATATTTGACTGTAGCGCTTGGCGCTTGTGTAGAATCTTTGACTCAAATAACAAGCCCACTGTTACGATTTCTTAGATACTTGAAATTACGACCAGCTTGTAGGGAATTTGTTGTGGATGTGACTGTATTGGTTTTATCATTAATATTTCATCATTGATCAGTTAAACATCGATTACGAACGATTAATTACGATTCTTGGTGAAGTAAATATCTCACGCACGTCGACATTTCGGTTCAGCGCTGTTATTTAGTGTAACGTCGTCTCCGTAACTTGATAATGATCCCCTCTACCGACTGTCGCCGAGTTTTAGCCGAATCCAAGTACAAATCAAACCAAATCATCAAGAAGGCGTTCTATGAACTAGCTATGTTGATACTGCAGACGACTAAAAGCAAGGACAATCTACAACCGTTTTAATTTCCTAGGACGTGTAAGTCTACTGTATGCTATAAAAATACAGACTCTACGTACCGGTAGGTCTAATTCTCCTAAGGTGACATTTCCATATTACTATATCCAAGTTACTGCCATCAGGCGAAAGACAACTGGGGCTAACAAGTTAGAGCTTGGAATGTTAGATCCTGTAATCGGGTAGGTAGATCAGCGAATTTAAAATGAAATGCGTAGGTTGTAGTTAGATATAGTGATAATTAGTTAAGTGCGGTGGCGGGAAGAAGAGGACATGAGGTCCGTTCGAAAGCGCCACATTTTTGCCCCCCCTTTCCCAATTTATATTTCCATGATCGCCCTATGTCACGAATTTTATTATTCTTACCATTATATATAGAACGTAGCAATACCAGCCTCAAAATCTACGCTCAAACATCTCAGTATGCGCCCCACAGATGTCCATTAAGAGATGACACTGCGAATCATTTGTTTTCCCGGTTTTTCTGTTTCACTCACTTCACTAGCCTAGTAGTGAAATTCCCTTCTCCTGAAAAAAAAAAAAAAAAAAAAACGAGGCACCGCCCACAGCGGTCGCCTTTATGGTGGCTTTCAAATACAGTCTTCCTGCAGGCTCCGATATGTGTGTGTGTGTGTGTGTGTGTGGTTATTCCCCTTGCACATAGTCGCAGTGTAAGTGGGATTGCTTAATGTCTGTTGGAGTGTTATTAATGCGGCGCAGGTTTTAATGATGTTAAAAGCAGCTAAATATGCAGTAATTTATGACTTCATATGAATTTATTTAAAGATAGGAATGTTTATTTTTATATACGCTGTAACGCAAATTTTACATCTGAAAAATTCGTGAGTTAGTACTTACTCTTTGGAGTATTTGCATTCAATTAGCACTTACTTTGGAAATATCTACATGTGTCTGACAAAAGACGAAGTGCAGTGAAATCAACAACATCTATGAAAAAATTAAACCATGTTTTTATTACTGCACATCATTTATTTCAAGTGCTCGAAATTTGTCGACACGTCCTGTCAATCTTAACTTTGTCCAGAATTGCATTGTATCGGAAGGTGCATTTTCAGGTTTTCCGTTTTCAGAGAATTGCCGTTGTCACTGAGGGTACTTTTGTACTTGGAAAAGCTGTACTTCACATAAAATGGTATCATGGAGTGTAATTGAATACTGAAGTTGAAGCAGGACAGATTTGGTTCATTGTCTTCAAATGTTGAGGCATTCCCATAAAGACTGTCATTAATTTTGCACATTGTGGTATATTCAGGATTCCGCAATTTTAGTTCCTTCTGCCTCTCAAATGACCAGCAGCTCGGCCCAACTCGTTGTGCACATATTTCACATGTTGCACATGTTGAACAATGTCCAAGGCATCACACAGCCCCCAATCGAGTGATAGCTTTTGAAATCATTGGAACGTTGGTGTTGATATACAGCAAGTTTCCAAACAAGGTGTCTGTAAGGACCTCTTTCACGTTTCTCTTGCACTTCATTAACCGTTATCAGCATCAAAAAAGATAATCTTAACTTTTTTGTAGATGGTGCAGTAACACCCAGTAACATTAAGCCAAGTGGAAGGTTCTTGTTCCTTGAATTTCTACATTCATAGCGGCGCTTTCACAAAGATTTATTTGCACAGGTAATGAATTTGGCCACAACAGGGAAATTTCATCGCAGCTCTTCCGAAACTCTATGTAACGCATGTACAAGGCGTATAGTGTGCACCATATTGCTGAAGAAACTGTGAAACCCCTTGCCTACTTGAGCCATGTATGAACCACGATGTTATTAGCAACAAAACGTTGTCTCTCTTCTGACCACTTATCGCAGTAGCTTCATAGTCTTGAGAGACAAAATGACAGTTGTAGATTTGTTTACTCTCTTAGAACTATCTCTAGAATTAGGAGGAGCATATCTCCAGGCCAGCCAAATTACAAAACAACAACAACAACATTTACGAAAGAACACGCACCCACATCTGTGGTATCAGCTATAGACACCCAGTGTACTTCTCCAAGAAGTGTCCGCAGTGTAGATTCTTCAGCTTCTCCAAGGGGGTGCAGGACGACAGCATCTTCTCCTATAAGTTCTTGAATAATGATTGCATGATAAAGATGGACCTGTCAAGCGAAATAACAATGTTTGGCTGCTGTCATTTTCCGTACAACTCTTCACATTGCTGCCGTGTTTGGCGGTATTGCTGTGTTGTTGCACGTTTGAGTGCTTCCCTGTAGTAATTTTAAGATGAGATTGTTTACAAAATATCGTAACCTCTGGAGAGCTGAAGAAAATCTCTCAAAATTCGTTGATCCAGACTGAGTTTGTAGTCAGACGGTGTAGTGTGACGACGTTTGCGATGTCTGTAACGCCAGAAGCTGCCTTTGTTGGCTTCGAGCGTTTTGTCGACTGAGTGCAACAATACCGAACATCGACAATCCAGACTGAGTTCGTAGTCAGACGGTGTAGTGTGACGACGTTTTCGATGTCTGTAACGCCGGAAGCTGCCATTGTTGGCTTCGAGCGTTTAGTCGACTGAATGCAACAATACCTAACGTCGATGATCCTGACTGAGTTGGTATTCTTACAGTGTAGTCTGACGACATTTGCGATGTCTGTAACGCCAGCAAGGCTTCGAGCGTTTTGTTGACTGCGTGCTACAATACCTAGCGTCGACGATCCAGACTGAGTTTGTATTCAGACGGTATAGTGTGACCACATTTGTGATGTCTGTAACGCCGGAAGCTTCCTTTGTTGGCTTAGAGCGTTTTGTCGACTGCGTGCAACAATACCTAACGTCGACGATTCGACTACAGCGTTATGCTGCTTGTCTACTTTAGCCTGATAAATAAAGCTTTATGCCGGATTCAGCGCTTATGTGTGTAAATATCACATCCATTTCCACCTGATTGGTTTTGTGTCCTTAAAGATGTACCAAATACTTGTATTTTTGGCAAAGTACGAGGAAGTGACGCAAGTCATGGGATAGTGATATCCCCATATACAGATGGAAGTTGTATCGCGTACACAAGGTGTAAAATGGTGGGAGGTTGATGGATCTGTTATTTGTATTCAGGTAATTTGTGCCAAAAAGTTCCTGACCAGTTTATGGCCGCCCGACGGGAATAAACAGACTATGAATGGGAATGATAGAAATACATAGACGCACGGACAATCTGTTTCACAAATCGTTAGTGAGGGCCACAATATCGACAGTGTGCCGAGAAAACTAGATTTCAGGCATTACCTCGCACCACTCACAACGCAGTTTCGGAAGGCATTCACATAATGACCGAGTGCAGCGGAGTCTGCGTGGAGTGGTCAGTGGAAAATGACACGCAACACTGCGTGAAATAGTCGCAGAAATCTATGTGCGACAGTACTGCGAAAGGTGGCTTTAATGGACTATGGCGTCAGACTACTGACGCTAGTGCCTTTGCTAACAGAACTTCGCCTGCAGCGAGCTTCAGAAAGATTTTCCAAATTTACCTTTTCAAAGTCTACGAGGTGATACATGCAAATAATGTGAATCCCTGCGTATTAAGTGAAACACTACCGACGCCAGTATCGCAAGATCAGCAACATGTGTTCTTGAGTTACATTACTGCTAAGTCGAACTTGTAATAAAGTCTATGAAAAGGGATGCCACAAATAGGACTCTAACAAACAGTGCGACTTGTAACAAGACCTACCCACAGCAACATGGACTACTTTCATCAAGCTCTATGTTACAATATCGCAATGCACATAGCCAGTACTGCTGACGATATTAAATATATGCTGCATGAAGGCTAATCAGGAAGAGGACCAGTCAACATCCTCGGTAATAGAGGCATTAAGTAAGGTATCGCCCAGTACATACTAACAGAATTTATGTGTATGGTGTGATATCAACGCTGGGAAAGTAGGGACCAGACGATTTTATTTCTGTTCACATTCCTTGTGTCCAACGGTTTCATTCAAACAATTGATCAAAAAATTTCCTAGTTCTAGCACACACATCATCAATGGATCGTGACTCTGTTGTTTTTGAGGAACGTTCTGGGCGTTGTAAATTGCAATTTGTGGAATGTAAGGACTGTTATTGCAGCTACGAGACCCTCGTTACTCTTCAAAGTGATGGACATGCATGCTAAAAGCTATTTTGATTTCGTCCATGTCCGTAGAACTAAAGTGTCACTTACAAAATAAGGGTCACCGAAGCTATAAACTTACGAATCACCGAAGAATATACAGGGTGATTCAAAAAGAATACCACAACTTTAGGAATTTAAAACTCTGCAACGACAAAAGGCAGAGCTAAGCACTATCTGTCGGCGAATTAAGGGAGCTATAAAGTTTCATTTAGTTGTACATTTGTTCGCTTGAGGCACTGTTGACTAGGCGTCAGCGTCAGTTGATACTCAAATGGAAACAGATGAATCTTTCGTTTCAAAGATTGTGTTTAGTGATGAAGCAACTTTCCACACTAACGGGTAAGTCAACCGTCACAATGTCTGTGTATGGGGCACTGAGAATCCGCGGGAAACAACTCAGTATGAACGTGACTCGCCTAAGGTGAACGTTTTCTGTGCCATTTCAGCCAATAAAGTTTTTGGTCCCTTTTCCTTCGAAGGTGCTACTGTAACTGGACTACAGTATCTGGAGATGTTAGAGAATTGGCTGCTCCCTCAGCTCGAACAAGAAGCACAACAATTCATATTTTAGCAGGATGGAGCGCCACCACATTGGCACTTATCTGTCCGTAACTACCTGAACGTCAACTACCCGAGGCGATGGATCGGCCGCCAGGCAGCCCGTGACAGAGCACTTCATCACTGGCCTCCAAGAAGCCCTGATCTTGCCCCCTGCGATTTTTTCTAATTGGGGTATGCTAAAGATATGGTGTTTCGGCCACCTCTCCCAGCCACCATTGAATATTTGAAACGAGAAATAACAGCAGCTATCCAAACTGTTACGCCTGATATGCTACAGAGAGTGTGGAACGAGTTGGAGTATCGGGTTGATATTGCTCGAGTGTCTGGAGGGGGCCATATTGAACATCTCTGAACTTGTTTTTGAGTGAAAAAAAAACCTTTTTAAATACTCTTTGTAATGATGTATAACAGAAGGTTATATTATGTTTCTTTCATTAAATACACATTTTTAAAGTTGTGGTATTCCTTTTGAATCACCCTGTATAATCGTAGTTTTGTACAAAAGAAAAAAAAAAAAGAAAAAGTCTACGATGATATTCTAGGTTGGCGAACAACCCGTGTGCTGAAGGCAGGCATCACTCAGCATCACATAAAAACTGCAATACATCTAAGCCTGAATACTGAGATAACTGCCGGCCGCTATAACCGAGCGGTCCTAGCCGATTCAGTCCGGAACCGCGCTGCTGCAACTGTCGCAGGTTCCAATCCTGCCTCGGGCATGGATGTGTGCGATGTCTTTAGGTTAGTTAGGTTTAAGTAGTTCTAAGTCTAGGGGACTGATGACCTGAGATGTTTAGTGCCATAGTGCTTAGATCCATTTGAACCATATTTTGAGATAACTCGTAATGAATTAAAGAAGAAAAACTCAAGTAAAATGCTTGATTTTATTAATGAGGAAACCAAACAATTCTTTTCTAATATTCTTTAAGTCTAGTTGCCTCCTGATGATGGTGGTTGCAGACACATTTTAAATTAGCACAGAAACCGAAAATATAAACCACATATTCCCGAAAGGCCTCTTAGTAAGTGGTAGGGGAACGTTACCCTTTACCTCACTCAATTCAGGTTCACTCTCTCTACTTTAGCCTATATACGGAAATCCCTCAACTGATACACCAGTTCTTCCAAAGACTTAACAAACAAGAAGACTGCATGAATACCATCCGTAATCTGTTGGCTCGCTTAATGCATTCTGCAATAATAGCTGCCACCTTGACCTCTATGGCCGGAAAAGAATCCACATGCAGCATTGCGAACTCTGTTCACATGTTCTCCAAACTTTTATTTATTGATTGCTTGCGCCAGTAATATGTTTCAGTTAAATTCTCATAGCATGTGCAAGTGAACTTTCGCCAACGTACCTCCTCTACTACATCCTGCAAGAAGGCTGTTTATGTGTTTGTATGTTGGCAGCGCTATGTAGCGCTCTGCATTAATAACTCTGATAGCGCTGTTCGCACTCTGTAAGAGACTCTGTGGCTGGTCGGACTTTTAGTTGGAAATTAACAGTCAGCCGTGATGGCAGTCAGAAGTGAACAGCTAGCAGTGATGGAAATAGGGAGTGAGTCATCAGCAGTGACGGAGGTTAGAGGTTAATAATTAGCAGTGCTGGAGGTTTGCAATATTAGTGCGAGCGGACGAACTGGACGTGTCCGACTTGATTATATAATTTTTGGAACTGGATGTCACGGACGATAATATGTTTTTTTTTTTTTTTACTGGTTGTCACATTAATAAGGAAAAAAAATACATTGTTTGCTTTGCAACAAAATCTTTTCATTGCTAACCACATGCCTATCAGTAGTTAGAGCCCTCAATAGTTAGAAGCTTTTATTTATCTGCAGCATTAGTGCTTGCTGTATTGCAGTAGGTCGTGAAATGAAGTATTTGCGAGGTAAGTGACGTATGTAGTGTAAAGTTATTGTAAGGGTTTCTTCTAATCCAGGGCCTTCCATTTGTATTAGTTATTTGAAGTCAAATTATCATTTTTTGAGCTGTCAGATTGCGTCGTGATGGGATATTTTGGGTCATTAATGAATAGAATAAGTTTGAACTGTGTTAGACAGGGCAAATTCTGTAGGTCAGATATGAAATCATAAAGGCAAGCAAAGTGACTCTTGCATTCAGTTTCACCCAGCAGTTTAAGAACGTTGAGTAAGCACTCAGCAATATTAGCAAATATCATAACAAAGAAGTTTCAACCTCTTGCTATCTTATTTGTCAAAAATATCCGTATCCCGTGTGTATATTAACAATCAAATTTCTGTGATTCGTAATTTAAAACATTCGTGCTGCTCTGGTAACCTTACTATATTATAAGGAAATATGTTAGTATCAGCTATGGCACCACTACTATTAATCGAATGACGGATGGCGAATTCTTGCAAACTGCATTTTCCAGCCTACAGTTTCTCTCGTGACAATTCTGCCCTGGTGTCTTGCATATTGTCATCTACTTCTCTGTTTAAAATGGTACGATTTCCTTGCACTGAACACAATGATAATGCATCTGCGATCGTCACTTCTAACCTGGTCGGCCTCTCATCCAACATTTAATGAACAACTTTCTTGAGCAACCGTTCCTAGCAGAACAAGAACCCTATTACTGGATATATTTCGTAAACCACATCAAATACTGACGAACCGATTCCACAGACCGAACGTGAGGAGATGGGTTAGTGTACTTGTTGAATACAAACCATACAAAAATGCACGGAAGTATGTTTTTCTACACAAACCTACGTTTTTTTAAATGGAACCACGTTAGTTTTGTTAGCACATCTGAACATATAAACAAATACGTAATCAGTGCCGTTTGTTGCATTGTTAAATATTAATTACATCCGGAGATATTGTAACCTAAAGTTGACGCTTGAAACCTCCGACGTTCAGTAGCGTGTTGTAACAAACACGGGCCACGGTCGGCGAGCAGCATCTGCAGGGACATGTTTACGATGACGACCGTGTTTACGAGTGTGGGTGTAGTGCACTGTTGTGGTAAGGTCTAGCTGTTGCAGTGTTCCCATGTAGCGCTTGTTGCTATTGTTATTCTGCATTCGTCTCCGCATGCAGACCAACTGTAGTACACCGTGTTACCACATGTCTGTGATAGTGTATTGTTGTAGGAACTGTGATCGTGGTGTATTCGAACTCTGGAAAGGCGGAGATGATATCTATGGCGAGTGTCGACGAAATGCAGCTGAAGCCTGCAGGGTGTATGCAGAACGGTACCCGGACAGAAAGCATCCAACGTGCCGCACATTGCAAAACATCTACCGCCAACTCTATGCAACAGGTATGGTCGTAGCACACAAACGGGTCCGTAACAAGCCCGTCACAGGAGAAGCGAGTGTAGTTGGTGCGTTAGCTGTTGTTGCCATGAACCCACACAGGAGTACATGGGACATTGCGAGAGCCGGTGGACTGAGTCAAAGTAGTGTCATGCGCATACTGCATCGTCACCGCTTTCACCCGTTTCATGTGTCGCTACATCAGCAATTTCATGGTGATGACTTTAATCATCGAGTGCAATTCTGTCAATGGGCATTAACAAAGAATGCGTTCCATTTCTACGTGTTTACCGATGAAGCGGGTTTCACAAACCACGGGGCAGTGAATCTACGGAACATGCATTACTGGTCCGTGGACAATCCTCGCTGGCTCAGAAAGGTAGAGCGACAGCGACCGTGGCCTGTAAATGTATGGTGCGGATTCATTGGCGACCACCTCATTGGTCCTCACTTCATTGCAGGGGCCCAAACAGCTGCAACATACATCGCGTTTCTACAGAATGATCTGCCAACGTTGCACGAAAATGTCCCACTGGAAACGCGTCGACGTATGTAGTATCAGCATGATGGTGCACCTGCACATTCCGCAATTAACACTAGTCTGACCCTTGACAGGATGTTCGACGGGCGTTTCATAGGACGTGGAGGACGCATAAATTGGCCAGCCCGTTCTCCTGATCTTACACCTCGGGACTTCTTTCTGTGGGGTACCTTAAAGGAGAATGTGTACCGTGATGTGCCGACAAGCCCAGAGGATACGAAACAACGTATTGTGGCAGCCTGCGGTGACATTACACTAGA
Source organism: Schistocerca nitens (assembly GCF_023898315.1). Lineage (NCBI taxonomy): Eukaryota > Metazoa > Arthropoda > Insecta > Orthoptera > Acrididae > Schistocerca > Schistocerca nitens. The sequence goes on along the minus strand of NC_064617.1, from coordinate 163,106,728 downwards.
TGTACTTCGGCGTGTACGACATTCATTACGCCAGAGATTGCAATTGTGTGCAGCAAATGATGGACACCACATTGAACATCTATTGGCCTGACATGTCGGGACACACTCTATTCCACTCCGTAATTGAAAACGGAAACCACGTGTGTACGTGTACCTCACCCCTCATGGTAATGTACATGTGCGTCAGTGAAAAAGTCCAATAAAAAGGTGTTAGCATGTGGACGTAATGTGCTGTTCCAGTCTCTCCTGTACCTAAGGTCCATCACCGTTCCCTTTGGATCCCTACGTAATTCGGTGCTCTCCGATACACACGATCGAACAGCGGAGGAGTGGTACTCAAGCGTCAAATTTAGGTTACAATATCTCCGGATATAATTAACATTTTACAATGCAACAAACGGCAATGATTACGTATTTGTTTATATGTTCAGATGTGGTAACAAAACTAACGGGTTTCCATTTAAAACCACGTAGGTTTGTGTTAAAATACATACTTCCGTGCATTTTTTTATGGTTTTTATTAACCAATTACACTAGCCCCTCTCCTAACGTTTGGTCTGTGGAATCGATTCGTCAGTATTTGATGTGGTTTACGAAATATATCCAGCGGTAAAGTTAGGTGACTCACCCTGTATACCACATAAATTAATAAGTGATGGTACTGATCCCCCATGGTACACAAAACGGGTCAAATCGTGGTTGCAGAAGCAACGAAAAAAGCATGCCAAATTTAAAAAAACAAAAAAATCCTCAAGACTGGCTACGTTTTACAGAAGTTCGAAATATGACGCGTACTTCAATGCGAGATGCTTTTAATAATTTCCAGAACGAAATTCTGTCTCGAAATCTGTCAGAAAACCCAAATAGATGCTGGTCCTGCATAAAGCACGCCAGTGGCAAGACGCAGTCAATGCCTTCATTGCGCGATAACAACGGTGAAGTCACTGATGACAGTGCCACTAAACCAGAGTTATTAACCAAACTTCACCAAAGAAGACGAAGTAAATAATTCTGAATTCCAATCAAGAACAACTGCCAAGATGAGGAACAGAGAAGTAGATATCCTCGGTGTAACGATGCAGCTTAAATCACTTAATAAAGGCAAGGCCTCCGGTCCAGATTGTATACCAGTCCGGTTCCTCTCAGAGTATGCTGATAAAATAGCTCCATATTTAGCAATAATATACAACCACTCGTTCACAGAAAGATCCGTACCTAAAGACTGGAAAAATGCTGAAGTGCACCAATAGCCAAAAAAGGAAGTAGGAGTAATCCGCTGAATTACAGGCTCATATCACTAATGTGGAAATGCAGTAGGGTTTTGGAATATATACTGTATTCTAACATTATGAAGTACTTCGAAGAAAACGATTTATTGACACATAGCACAGTTTCAGAAAATGTTGTTCTTTGAAACAGAACTAGCTCTTTATACTCATGAAGTAATAATTGTTATCGACAGGGGATGTCAAATTCAATCCATACATTTAGATTTGCAGTAGGCTTTCGACACGGTTCCTCACCAGCGTCTTCTGCCCAAACTGTGTATCGCCTCAGTTGTGCGAGTGGATTCGTGATTTCCTGTCAGAAAGGTCACAGTTCGTAGTAATAGACGGAACGTCATCAAGTAAAACAGAAGTAATATCCGGCGTTCCCCAAGGAAGTGTTATGGGCACTCTGTTGTTCCTGATCTATATTAACGACATACGAGAAAATCTGAGTAGGCGTCTTAGATTGTTTGCAGATGACGCTGTCATTTACCGTCTTGTGAAGACATCCGATTATCAAAACGACTTGCAAAATGATTTAGATAAGTATCTGTAGTGTGCCATAAGTGGCAGTTGACCCTGAATTAGGAAAAGTGTGAAGTTATTCACATGAGTACTAAAAGGAATCAGCTAAATTTCAGTTATGCGATAGGTCATACAAATCTGAAGGCTGTAAATTCAACGAAATACTTAGGGCTTACAATTACAAATAACCTAAATTGGAACGATCACATAGATAATATTGTGGGTAGAGCAAACCAAGACTGCGATTCATTGGCAGAACACTCAGAAGGTGCAACAGGTCTACTAAAGAGACTGCTTACACCACGCTTGTCCGTCCTGTTCTGGAGTATTGCTGTGCAGTGTGGGATCCGCATCAGGTGGGACTGACGGATGACATCGAAATAGTACAAAGGAGGCAGCTCGCATTGTATTATCGCGAAATAAGGGAGATAGTGTCACAGACATGGTACGTGAATTGGAGTGGCAATCATTAAAACAAAGGCGTTTGTCGTTGCGACGGGATCTTCTCATGGAATTTCGATCACCAGTTTTCTCCCCGATTGCGGAATCATCATGATAAAATAAGTGAAATCAGGGACAGAAAAATTTAAGTGTTCGTTTCTCCCGCGTGCCGTTCGAGAGTGGAACGGTAGAGAGACAGCTTGAAGGTGGTTCATTCAAGCCTCTGCCAGGCACTTCATTGTGAAGAGCAGAGTAATCATGTATATGTGGATGTGGAAGTGGAACGTCCAGGTGGCATGTCGACAGCTCCACCCTAGACTTCCCTCTCAGTGAAGTGGCGTCAGAGGTACACATACAGCAAGTCTCCGCCAATTAAGACCACTCTGCCAAAGGCTTCTGTAGAACGTTTGCCTCGCTACAACACGTACAGTGGATGCTGTGGCGTCAGACGGCACTTGCGTCCAGTACTAAGACGGTACCATCGTGCCCATACAGCCAAATATCGGTTCTCTCTTTCTGATGTTACACGTGGTCGGCCCAACCCTGGTCTTCGGGATACACTTTCGATCTCTAAAAACTTTTGATACATCCAAAAACAACAGAACTTTTTCCATTAAGCCACTGGGCTACATCAGTTTGAGACTGTCGTGCTTCCATTCTTCCAATGGCCCTCCACTCCACAGAGCCTCGTAGGCGTCTTCTCTGTGCCATACTGCACCGTCTGTGGGTGTGGACGTGGGACTACCCGACAAACCCTATCCCGTTTGATGGTCACCCGGACATCACGGCGTGGATGCCCGTTGACCAGAATACCATCTACCACGCAAATCACGATCGTACGGACATCGATTGACAAATTACATTATTATATCGTGAATTAGACACGGGACGGGGAAATGATGGTTTGTTGCTTTAATTTTGGTTGCCAGTGTAGAATCAGCCTTCAAAATTACTGATAACAGTATATTGACAGTCACTGCAGAAATAATAACATAATTTGGTTGATCATGACGTGGCATGTAATGACCAACGACTGTCGCTTCTCCAGTAACACACACGTCTCATAAGTATGCCATAAATATGACAAGCCATTACTCAGCAGTCACAAGCTTCCTTACCCTCATATCCGCTATAATGCTGTGTGTCCGACTGGAAAAGACAGCAACTGCTGCGTCAGGTGGTTTTGCACACAGCAATCCTGCTCCTGTTCATGCTGACCGTTGCCTGACCTGGTACTGCGCCGCACACCAGCTCCTTGAGGCCCTTTGATTCGGCCCTTCCACCTCACTCCAGGAACTCACTGCCACCGTCCACCCACGACAACCGCCGATACAGACCTCTGTGACCCACACTGTTGACTGTAAACTCAAGGCTTTGACCAGAGACCCGGCACAGTTTTCTGGGAAATGTTGCTGGTGCTGGTTTGATGGTGCTGGTCTTAGTGGATACAGCTGACTGCCGACCTCTGGTCGCGTCTTACTCCAGCTGAGCCGTTGCAGCGAATGTGTCCATCATGTGTCAGCCACAGCCACCCTCTTGCGGCACCACTTGCACGACCATGATCTCTGTCACTCCATAAAATAACCGTGCAGTTCGACACGACACACCAATTGACTTTGTGGGTTAATCCCTGACACTTACTACAGATTTCTTTGTTGTTCCCTCCCTCTCGGTTGATGTGATCCTGGGCTTGGATTTTGTCAATAAGTACATAATGACTATAAATTTGGATGAACACTTCTGGAAAGGAAAATTTGAGGAAACACTGTACGATTAAGAGCCGACAATTTTCTGGGTGAACTATCTATGGAACGAAATGGTTCAGTAGAAGTTGTCATCACTAATCATTGAAAATAAGAAGTAGAGGGAATACTAGTAGGATGGATGCGGTGGCAGATGATAAACTCAGTCACATAGTTCCTGTCTGTTTCCGGAATCGGTTGAGAGGTACACTAAATTCACACCAAGGTGTTCTCAGCTGGCACAATTACTAATTTTGTATACTGTCAAGTATCACAGAAAATTCTTCGTAAGCCCTATCCCAGGGCGCAAAGGGAAATTCGACCTATGGTTAAACAAGGGGTGAACTGAATGATGTTCGAACATGATCAGATCACAAGTGCCAAAGTTCAATATGACAACAATTAGATAATACATGAAATAAAATAAATAACTATTAGCTATTTATCTGTGTTGATCACAAAACACACAGGTCGATGTATGTATATATGTATGAGACCTTTCACAGGATTAGACGCAAAATAGTTATAGAGTCAAAACTAACTAAAAAATTTCCCATATTATATCGATCGTGACCGGTCCAAATGTCTCACGAAATAAGCGGCAAACGAAAAAACTACAAAGAACGAAACTTGTCTAGCTTGAAGGGGGAAACCTGGTGACGCTATGGTTGGCGCGCTAGATGGCGCTGCCATAGGTCAATGGCATATCAACAGCGCTTTTTACAATAGGAACCCCCATTTTTTATTTTTTATTCGTGTAGAACATAAAGAAATATGAATGATTTAGTTGGACCACTTTTTGTCTTTGTGATAGATGGCGCTGTAATAGTCACAAACATATGGCTCACAATTTTAGACGAACAGTAGGTTTTTTAGGTTAAAATACTGCATGTAGGTACGTTTGAACATTTTATTTCGTTGTTCCAATGTGATACATGTACCTTTGTGAACTTATCATTTCTGAGAACGCATGCTGTTACAACGTGATTACCTGTGAATACCACATAAATGCAATAAATGCTCAAGATTATGTCCGTCAACCGCAATGCATTTGGCAATACGTGTAACGACATTCCTCTCAACAGCGAGTAGTTCGCCTTCCGTAATGTTCGCACATACATAGACAACGCGCTGACGCTTCTTGTCAGGCGTTATCGGTGGATCACGATAGCAAATATCCAACTTTCCCCACGGAAAGAAATCCGGGGACGACAGATCCGGTGAACGTGCGGGCCATGGAATGGTGCTTCGACGACCAATTCAACTGTCATGAAAAATGCTACTCAATGCCGCTTCAACGGCACGCGAGCTATGTGCCAGCCATCCATCATGTTGGAATTACATCGCCATTCTCTCATGCAGTGGAACATCTTGTAGTAATATATGTAGAACACTACGTAGGAAATCAGCATACATTGCACCATTTAGATTGCCATCGATAAAATAGGGGCCAATTATCCTTCCTCCCATAATGCTCCATCACACATTAACCCGCCAAGTTCGCTAATGTTCCACTTGTCGCAGACATCGTGGATTTTCCGTTGCCCAATAGTGCATATTATGCCGGTTTACGTTACCGCTGTTGGTGATTGACGCTTCATTGCCAAATAGAAAGCGTGCAAAAAATCTGACATGGTCCGGTAATTTCTCTTGTGCCCAGTGGCAGAACTGTACATGACATTCAAAGTCGTCGCCATGCAATTCCTGGTGCATAGAAATATGGTACGGGTGCAATCGATGTTGATGTAGCATTCTCAACACCGACGTTTTTGAGATTTTCGATTCTCGCACAATTTCTCTGCTACTGATGTGCGGATTAGCCGCGACAGCAGCTAAAACAACTACTCGGGCATCATAATTTGTTGCAGGTTGTGGTTGACGTTTCACATGTGGCTGAACGCTTCCTGTTTCCTTAAATAATGTAACTATGCGGCGAACGGTCCGGACACATGGATGATGTCGTTCAGGATACCGAAAAGCATACATGGCACAAACCCGTTGGGCATTTTGATCACAATAGCCATACATCAAAACGATATCGACCTTTTCCTCAAGTGGTTCAGAATGGTTCAAATGGCTTTGAGCACTATGCGCTTAACTTCTGAGGTCATCAGTCGCCTAGAACTTAGTACTTAAACCTAACTAACCTAAGGACATCACACACATCCATGCCCTAGGCAGGATTCGAACCTGCGACCGTAGCGGTCGCTCGGTTCCAGACTGTAGCGCCTAGAACCGGACGGCCACTCCGTCCGGCCCTCAATTGGTAAACGGTCCACTTTAACACGGGTAATGTATCACGAAGCCAATACCGTCAGCACTGGCGGAATGTTACGTGATACCACGTACGTTTGTGACTATTACAGCGCCATCTATCACAAAGCGAGAAAAGTGGTCCAACTAAAACATTCATATTTCTTTACGTACTACACGAATATGTAATAAAAAATGGGGGCTCCTAATGAAAAAAAAACGCATTTGATATCGGTTTGACCTGTGGCAGCGCCATATAGCGGGCCAACCATAGCGCCATCTGATTTCCCCCTTCAAGCTAGACGAGTTTCGTTCTTTGTAGTTTTTTCATTTGATGCATATAAGCATCAAAAATCGAAATTCTGATGGGAGAACGTTATATGTAAGCTCCCTTTAATATGTACAATTACTATGACATTCAAATGTATGTATTAAGATTCCCTGAATTGAAATGCAGTTTCATCTATTATGTTTAGGCCCAATGAGAGTACATTTATATGAATGCACCGTTGATGAACTATGACCAAGATTAGCTTACACTTACTCTGAGCAACTTATTTATTATAAATGAGCCATTAATTTTCTGATTTGCATGAACCTAACGAGTTATAATAGACACGTTAACTTAAAGAAACAATGTGTAAGTTACTGCGGTATTGGTCAGTTGCGAGCATGTGGCATGCTGGTCCTTGATTAGTAGTATTACCTAGAAACGCAACACGCAAAATGGCTCTGAGCACTATTGGACTTAACATCTAAGGTCATCAGTTCCCTTGAACTTAGAGCTGCTTAAACCTAACTAACCTAAAGCCATCACACAACACCCAGTCATCACGAGGCACAGACAATCCCTCACCCCGCTGGGAATCGAACCCGGGAACCCGGGCGCGGGAAGCGAGAACGCTACCGCATGACCACGGGCTGCGGACACACGCAAAATAATGACGCTTTATATATGTGGTGAACTCCAGATCCTTCAGCAATGGCAGCAACTGACTTATCCTCCCTCTTAAAACATACGTAACAGATAGGCGGAGCGATTTCTCACCGTATTAACTGACTAACGTAATGGTGATCGCAGAAATAATTAAAGAATAGGATTATCGTTCCGCAAGTCAAAATGTACTTTACTTAGTTAAATACCAATTTCAAAGTGCAACTCGGGCGTAACGACTTCAGAGGTATAAGAAATTGTCAAGGAAATTCTAATGACTTTGAGGATGTCTGAGTATTTAGTACGTAATTGCTTCCAATATACAACTGAGCCTCAATGCCACACACAACCGTTTTTTGGAAATGAAGCAGAACAAAAAGCAACGTCGCGAGAAACATTTCATGTAAAGAAATTCTGTATCAAAAATACTGAAAGAAGCTCATTGAATGGGAATGTCAAGAGCTTAACTCTACTTATACCCGTATGGATGAAAGAAAGCCCGATTCTGTAATGTGTTCAGAAAATCAGCCACTTTACATAGATACAAAGGTGACACCCAGCACAGGAAGGACACCTTATAGTTTGTAAAATAAAGTGAAAATAACCACTCGGTGTCGTGCAATGCGAAGCAGCAAGTGCGTACACAATAAATTCACAATTTCTGCTAGTGGAAAGTAGACCATGACTTCAATCGTACTCAAATCTTACACAACCATATAGTATCGCGTGTCTCTCGCAGCAGCGCCCACTTCTCATCTCTAGACCGACACCAGCAGACGGCTCCACGAGATAAATCAACGTTGTATTATTAAAATACAACGCCTTACCCTCTGCCACATGCCGCGGCCAAATTTAATTGGCTCGCGGGTACCGGGACCAGAAAGCGTTTCCTGCCGGCTATATTAATGAATACCTCAGAGACTTTTAAAACATCAAAACCTCTTTACAAAATGTATTGCAGTGTGCCTGCTATTTGAGAACATTCATCATAAATCAGTATAGCGACTTGCGACTGTAACAGACAACTTCTAGAGAGTCTGGCCAATAGTGTTCATGCAAGTTGTTACATTTAGTCTTATACACATGTGATGTGCTAAAGTTATGAAACTGCTTCATATGTACAATATTTTAGATTCAAACGAATACTTCCTCTCCTATTTTATTAGCTGATTTGAGGCTGGATAGGTTCGAAAACACTTGATGAGGCCACGTCTAGTTACAAGTCGTTTACTGAATAGCAATAATATCAATGACGTGTACCGTACTGACTTGTCAGCTATTTACAGTGTCAAAGTATCCACCCAGGCCGTTGGTAGGTAGCTGTAACTACGCAATGAACGTCCCCCTCTGATTTTATTTTCCATTTTTGAATAATTGTACTGTCCGCCAGTGATCCTATTCCTGCAAGTTCTTTATGTCTCGGTACATCTTTGAGACTGAACGTAGATACGATTATTAACTAGTGTCATACACAAAACGTTGTCTACGTTGAAGGCTATGTCGCTGACCATTCGCTTAGTCGTCCACTAGTAATTAAATTCATTTTAATAAGGCCTTAGTTCCTGTTTTGTCTCAGGTTTCCTTTATAGAAGTCAGTGAAAATGTGGTGACAATAATATTATACGTTTCAAGCACGTGAGAGACCAACTACAGAAAATCGGCATGATTTTAGTACAAAATATATCTGTTTATTCTATAAGTAATATCAATAGTCTTCATTTACGACCGTTAGGCTTTTCAGTTAACACGAAGTGTTTCAGTGTCACAAAGGAACACATCTTCATTGTCTTCAGTCAGAAGACAAGACGAAAGACATTCGCTGTAGCCGGCCGGAGTCGCCGTGCGGTTCTAGGCGCTTCAGTCTGGAACCACGCGACCGCTACAGTAGCAGGTTCGAATCCTGCCTCGGGCATGGATGTGTGTGATGTCCTTAGGTTGGTTAGGTTTAATTAGTTCTAAGTACTAGGTGACTGGTGATCTGAGAAGTTAAGTCGCATAGTGCTCAGAGCCATTTGAACAATTTTTTTTAACCAATATTCACTGTTTTCGTTCTCAGAAGCCTGTCGCAGTTTTGTATGTGGCAGCTTTAGACAACGTTCCACCTTCAGACGACAACAAGTACCCGTTCGGCAGAATATCATATGACACCAAAAATTTGCTAGTGCATGTTATAAAATCACGATTGCTATTAGTAACATCATTACTGGCAAACGAAGCTTTATTTTAACCCATACGGTTTCTGAACGCTGCTTTTATCACTTTTATGCACCGATATCATGACGTTATTGACCACTTTTTCTGATAAACTTAGTTGCATCAGATTAGAGGGTGAGGAAAAAACTGTCCCTTTCATCTTCATTAAATACTGGTACGCGCGTCATCATTTCACGTACGTGTTTGTGTAGTGGTCGCCTGTTCGTTATCAGCATTTTAACGCTTGTGTCACAGCCATCGTTGCCTTTGTGATTGATGGCCGCCTTGTTATTGTGGCAGCAGCAGGCGTTCGCATTTAGCAGGACTTGGTCTATGTCTAGCATCCACAGTCGGGCTGCACCTGTTGTTTGATTCCCAAGCTGCCAAAGCTGGACATATCACGTCGTGATTACGGGCCTTTGTCAAAAACAGGTCCGTTTCCTCTTAAACCCACGTACATCATAAAAGTGTATAAATGTATGAACCACATCTACTACTAAATTAGTTGACAGTTTTCCAGAGAAAGTCGTAAACGTATCGCTTACTGTTGGCGCAGAATCGCTGTGGGGGTAAGAACCAACGTACATGTCAAATGGCTGGGGCTGCGCTTGCAAAAGGACCTGCGAATATCCTGATTTTATTCCTCAATTATTTCAGAATGAAAGAACTTAGTGACTTGTAACAAACTTTGTACATAATTTCAAATTCTTACGAAACTTTATCTCGCTGAAAACCCACACGAAATGTGAGAAACAACTAGATCATCGCTTACAACATTTTGCTGTTGACACAGTAAAACAGTCACTTCGGGCATGACGTTTTAATTGTTTTGCTTGTTAACTACCAACAGATTTCATGACACATTTTGCAGAAGTATTCACATAGAACACTCAATGTACCTGCAAAATTATATCATTGTACGACGAACTGTTGCGAGGTCAGATAAGGAGCTGCGTGATTGAAGAAGCAGTGACATCGTCACGATTAATCTAGTGACTGTAACAAATAAAGATAATGGCGACATATTGATCATAATGTTCCATGATCACAGAATGCTCGTCACATCGCGTCGCGGGAAGCAGGAGGCGAGAAAACGTGCGTGAGGCTGAATCCATGAGTGGTGTTTACGTTTCTTTTACGAAGAAAACCTGAAACTAATGTGCACAACGCGAGATCGCAATATGCCGTTACCCCTGGATTACTATCATCTGATATTTGCTCAAACGCATAATTTGAAGTATACAACATTTACCTTAATTGTAAAAACGTGATCTATTTATTGCGTCTGAAATACTGAAATGTCAATTGTGTATTGAGTCCATTTTCTTCTACAGTTTAAAAGCTCGAAGCATAAACATTATTTCACTGTCTTATAATTTATGAAGTTCATTAACTTGATTGAAAGTCATTCTCCTAAGTCCAAATGTAGTGAGACAGCTCCTTGCTGAACCCAACGAACATTTGTTGACAACAAAATGATTAACAAGTTATTTTAATTAACTACGGTATACTTATTTGCAATGTGTACTACGCAGTCAGAAAGAAAGTCACGGATCGCATTAGAAAGAAGCTATATGGTTTGTGGCATTAGTGTAGCACTGTTTTCCTGTGGTGGACTTTCTTGTTCAGTCGTGAGAGGTTTAAAAATTTTGCTTCGTCTCACATTCCCACTATCCAACGAAACAATATTCTTCTTCCTTCGACTCTGCTACAATTCCATATTATATCATACACCTTTATTCACCACATTACAACATTACGTCCTTTCTTAGTTTAGTATTGATATCATCTCGGGAATGACCCCTGGTCCGTCTTCGTAAATCAACCTTATTCATTCCAGCTCTTCTTCATTCGTCAAAGACTTCCTTTGTTATCTGATACATATAGCGTGGCTGCTAGTATTAATTATTCTCACATGGGTCGTCCGTTAGATGACATTAACTATTACATCGTTTGCCAGTTCAGCTTTCAACTCTATTTGGTTTACAAGAAATTTAAAATGTTAATTACAAATGACAATTTTCCAAGTGATACATCAGAATCATGCAACTGGCGCCCCTTTTGTCTTAACAGCAGGACTTTTGTTACTGTATTCTTTGCGTAGTAAGCTCAGTTTGTGGACAGTGTAGTACTGTAGTTTTGTTGTTCTATATTTATCTTGTCACAGTTATGTTACTCATGTATTTGTTTCAAACGTACCAGTCATCGCGGCTATTCATTGTATAGCGTCCCCAGTGCTATATTACGAAAAAACTTAAAAAACAGTATTTATAAATTGAATAATATATTTTTATCATGTAGTCGTAAAATAATAATCTCTCTGTCCAAGTTTCAAATGCAAAGAAATAATTTATGACAAAATGATCTAAAGAGACGACAAGATACGCTCTTTTGTTAATTTTTTTTAGTCGTACTCACTTCCTCTTTTGTCTTGAATGTGTATAGAGGGACATCTTGCGAGTGCTGGCAAATGTAAGCATATTTGTATGAGTTAAGCATATAATATACTGATTTAATATTTCAAGATTTTAAACATGGCTGCAGCAGCAACTGTTAAAATTCTTCACAATAAAAGGATGACAGCCAAAAACAGTAGCAGGATACAATTTTTTATTAAAATTCTTGACCAGGGTTTCGGTACATATAAATATACCTTCATCAGAAGTAAAACTTCTAAAATTACATCATGCAATGGAGAATAATAAAACAATTATGCCAAAGGCGTCGTCAGTAATTAAGATATCATCTCCATTTGTATAACATGTGTAATGGGCACAGGGTCAAAGCGAACAGTTTAGCACCATTACTTCGCTTATGAACTTCTGATGAAGGTATATTTATATGTACCGAAACCCTGGTCAAGAATTTTAATAAAAAAATTTTATCCTGCTACTGTTTTTGGCTGTCATCCTTTTATTGTGATTTAATATTATTGTGCACTTTTAATTTGTAAGAGGTGATCCCGATTTCATGTCCGCCTTCCTTGAATTAACCTGCATTCAAGTAATTTACAGTTCAACAATCGCAGCAGCCGATGCAGCCCACGACGCCATTACGTTGCGATATTAACTTATGAAAAATTAGCGGAAGCGGAAAACTCGCCCGCTATTAACATAGTATTACTTTTTCTCCACAGCCGCCCGACGTTGCAGAATATACTTAGCTTTAAGATTCTTATTTTCAGTACCATAGCCGAGACCCAGAGCCAGGACTCTGACTACAATACAATGGTTAACGGAGGTAAGAAAAATATTCTCGCGCGTGTGTGGGCCGCAATTGTAATTAATAACTAAAGATCTTATGTTTTAAGGTGAACTGACTAGCCGAGGAAATTAATATGAAAAGTTTATTACATTGTACAACTTATATGCTCATGTTTTAAGATTCAGCGAGTCTAACATTCATTAACGTAACAAATAATTTGAAATTAATATTGTTAAAAAGGAGAACTTCAGGAAAGCATTTAATCGTAAAATCAAAATTAAATGGAATATCATTTTAATTAAGGCCCACCACGTAAGTCGGCAACAATCAAAAAATAATAATAACCATAACAATATATTAAATTACGACGGCCGACGGACGCGAGATTGGCGCCGCAACTTTGGGGCCCGATCAAAGAAAATATGAAATTTACTAAATCTGACTCTACTGTAATGAATGTAATTATGTATGTATCTAATTGTTATAAAATATTAATGACTATATGAATTCTTTTACATGTACAACAACAAAACCACACCCTGAAGAGAGCTGGAGAAGAAAAAGTGTGGGAAAGAAAAGGGATTACGAGAAAGAAAAATAAAGGTAAGGCCTATTGTGCAAGCATCCTGTGTAGCTCTGTGCGGAATATAGAACCCATGTGCACATGAGATACCTTCGGTGTTTTGTGTATTTATGTGTTTATTTTTGGAGGGGATAATTATTCGTTTTGTTTATTTATATGTTTATTTTTGGAGGGGATAATTATTCGTGTGTGTATCAGTGTTAAAGATTCGTCAGTGGCTTAAAGTGAATTTATTATGGGTAAGATAGGACAAGCTAAAGCATCCGTACCAGACGAACAAAATTTTGTTAATATGGAAAGTGAGGGTCATTTGCAATACCTAAACAAATCCCAAGCCAACGCCTCGGATAACATAATTTCCGGAGTGGGAGGCGAGGATCTGTGGACGGTGAATGACGCTCCACAGCAGAATGGGAATAGAGTAACAACTCCACTGCCTGGGCAGGGGGGCCAATCGAGTGCTAGATTAAGAGGGGCACCAGTATGCTCACCGATTGCAGACCCTTTTGCTGAATTTCTGCGTAGGCTCGAAGAAAGAGATAGGGAAAGAGACGAAAAACTGGCTCAGATGCTACGTGAGCAAGAGCAGCGCAATGAAGCGATACTAGATAGGATCCAAAGCGAACTTGCCGAGATGCGGGACGCTTGCAAAGAAATCCCCGATCTTGTGCAAAGCTTAGCCGGCGAGATGCAAAAATTACAGATATCGCAGGCTAGGCTTGAAGACAATGTCCAGACTTTAACCAACCGCGTGGATAATGTGGAGATAGATGCACGGAAAAGTATTGACGCATATTTGGAAGTGCAAGCTCAAAAAGTAGAAAAAGAATTAAATGAATGGCTAGAAGTAAAGGATCGCGAGATATCTGCAAAGATTGAAAGCGACGTAAAAACAGCTGTAGAACAAGCGACTGCGGCCGCGAGTGTAAATATTGACGCTAGCGCTGCTGCACTACATGCCGAATTAACAGAGATCAAATCCCGTGTGACAGCGGAGTTGCCAAATTGGCAACAGGAGGTCGCGCGGAGACTGTCTGCGTTGGAAAGCAATGTAAACAGTGGCGGACTTATCATGAATCCGACTCCGCGTACTGATTACTGTAATAACGCTGACGGTATGCAGGGTGCGAGTGCGCAACCGCAACCTAATGCGAATTATGAGCACGAACAACATGCGATACCGTGCAGCGCACATCACGAAGTAATCAATGTCCCAGAATGTAGCAATCAGATATGCAAAAAAGAGGACAATGTAATAAAACACAGGACATTCCAACCCTTCAATAGCGAAAAACGAAATGTCTACCCTGTTGTATTTATTAAGAGATTCAGGAATGTGTTTCCCTGGACATGGACGGAAAGACAAAGAATACAGTTCGTGGTCTCCTTTATTCAAGGTGACGCGGCACTGTGGGCCACCGACGTGTCCGAAAAATGTCTAACGATGCAAGAGTTTGAAGGTGCTTTCTTGCAAAAATTCTGGTCCGATAGCGTCCAAGAAAGACTACGAAAGGAGTTGTACAGTCCATAAATGTACAATCCTAAGATGGGAACGTTACGCAAATATTTCTAAAAGTATATAAACAAAACCAGGTACTGGGACGAGCCAATGTCCGATCGTGACATAATCAGATTGATAAAAATGAAGTTGCCCAGTGAAATTAAAAGATATTTCATCAATGTGCCGGAATACGATATAGAACAATTCATGGAAATAGTGGATTCTGTTGACTTATTGAGCGAAGATATGAAAACCAAAAACAAGTGGAACCATGCAGGCTGTAATCAACAAAAAGCCGATTACAATAGCAGCCACAGTAACGGTAGTAACAACGGGAATAAGCAAGAGCACCGGCAACAGAATCGAGGCACAAACAATGGCAATGGTTATAACGGCAACGGTTATAATCGTCAAAATCGAAAGAGACTTCATGATGGACGCATGAGTAATGGATATAATGGTAACGGCAATCCGCAATGGCGGAATAACCGAAACCAGTGGCGTGGTCGTAACGAACGACACCACAGTGGCAACAAAACACAGCGCCACAATGGAACGTCAACCCAGGTCCATCACAGGGCATGTCAGGAAGTTACAACCGACCACCGCAAAACCAGAGCCATACACAATATCAAATTACACTATCGGGGAGGCAGGGTGGCCAACCCAACAGTAGCAACAACAACAACCAGAACCACAATGTGAGGTTAGTGGAAGTGACAGACAACTGTCAACCCACTAATGCTCATCCGTTAAACTAAAGACAGCCACAATACGCTCTCCGTTGTTGGCTGCAGGATGGTGTAGTGAGGGCACATTCACGGATGACAGCCATAAACTTCGTATGTCGAGATACAATGAGGGAATAAAAATAGAAAAGGAACTTGTAGACATACCGCAGAAATGTAACCGAACCGACAAAAGTGTTGTGCAGGCTATATTGCAAGCAGATATGTACTGAGCACCAATACAGATAATAGTCGATACCGGCGCTTCAACCAATGTCATGAGTGCAAATTTTTACAAGTACTTGAGTCAAAATAATAGAATACCAGTATTGCCAGTGAAGAATTGTCGTGTAACAGGGGCAATAGGTGCACAATCTCATATCATAAAGCACCAGGTGCAAGTCGAGTTTACGGTAGGAAATGAAGCAATGAAAAGCTCGTTCCTAGTAGTTAAAGGATTAGGTGTTGCTTGCATCCTGGGGATGGCATTTTTACGCCAGAGGGACGCAAAAATCGACCTCTTGTGCGGGGAAGTAAGCCTTATGAATGAGGGTAGACGGGTAATTTTGCCGTTGTTGAGGACACGGGAAGTGCACGGTAAATATTGCCGGAGCTTTCAGTCGAGATTCGAAGGAATACAGGTAATGAATTTATATTCTGACTTAAGTACAAGACAAGCATGTTATAAAGAGTTTATTACTGAAGACAGAGAGGAAAAAAGGAAACTGATAGCCATGAAAGTCAGGGAGTCAGAACATTTGACTGAAGCACAACAAAACGATTTGACTCAGCTACTTACAGATTATGAGAATGTGTTTTCGGAAAAACCCGATGTTATCGAGGGCTACACCTATAACATCGAAGTGGTACCTCACGTTACTTTCTGTCACGCAAACTACACCATCCCGTGGTCAAATAAGGAGGCAATTACGAAAGAAACAAGGAAATACAAAGACTTAAAGAAGTTCGCTCAGTAGAGCAACGTTTACATATATGAGTAGTAGGTTAAGTTTATAGTGTATTTTCTTTTTGTGTGTAAATGTTCAGATTTTAGTGTAACATTTAAAGGCACACAAGATTAGTGTGATTCAATTTGGTAGATGTTATGGAATAACAGTATTTTTAAGCAATTGCATTTTGAAAAAAAAGGAACGTAGATTTAAGAATATTTTACAAATTTCATGTTGAAAAATGCTTAAAAAAATTCAACAGCATGTAATGATGAAAGAATTTTTCATTAGTGCGTCATGGATATTTTTGAACTGTAGTAGTAACGCAACTTATGAAATTCAATGTTATAGTGTATATGTTGTTCCATGTATTTATGTCTATACCGATCTTGAAATATGCTCAATCATAATTTACTAAACAACATGAGTGCAGGGTGTACATCACCCAAGGTACCTCATGTGTTGTGGACAAGGTACAAAGCAAATCAGTAAACGCGACTACCGCTAAGCACTGTTAAAATATATTGCCATCTGCTAAGGCAGAGATTTGCACGAATTTGTAGTGTAAACAAAAGTCACAAATCTAACACTAATCTAGGAACTTGCACGCTAGGCCTAGATTATAAAATGTCTACAATAATGCGAGAGGCAAAGTTTTGTAAAGTCGAGCCTGGCTCTGGAGGGCAAGTACGCAATGAGTGGGCAGACATGACATGGGGACTTACCTCAGATGAGACGGAAATACAATTGTATAGTCAAAAAATCTGAAGGCAAGTACGACTCTGAGTGGAAAATGAAAAGAGATAATTAGTGCGAGAGACTGGTAAAATCCAGCACGAGCCAAAATCCAGTTCAGACTGAATGAAATATGTGGTGTCACCGCCAGACACCACACTTGCTAGGTGGTAGCTTAAATCGGCCGCGGTCCATTAGTACATGTCGGATCCGCGTGTCGCCACTGTCAGGATCGCAGACCGAGCGCCACCACACGGCAGGTCTCGAGAGACTGACTAGCACTCGCCCCAGTTGTACGACGACTTTGCTAGCGACTACACTGACGAAGCCTTTCTCTCATTTGCCGAGAGACAGTTAGAATAGCCTTCAGCTAAGTCTATGGCTACGACCTAGCAAGGCGCCATTAGTTACTTCATGAATCTAAAGAGTCTCACTTGTATCATCAAGAATGCTGTATACCAAAGGACGATATAAAAGTTAAGTGTTCTAGTAGCTACGTTCTTTTCTTTATCACATTCATCACGTATCCTGTTCCAGACTTCGCGCCAGTCGGCGTGTGTGTACGTGTGCCCTTTCGGCTACCCGTCTCTGTGGACTGGCTACCTTGTCAGTCCACTACAAAATACATTAGTGTTTGTGAACTAATCGAAACAGTTACTTTAAACAGTGTGAAAAACTGTGAAGGGGAAACTGTGATACGGACAGTGAAGTGCTAGTATTGAATGTTCAACAGCGGTGAAGACGCCAAACGCCAATATTACGCACGAAAAACTGTGAATTTGCTTATAAATGTGAACTGTTAACGTGAAGTGAACCCACAGTCAATATTTTTGGGACAGACTGTAATTTCAGTGAGTACTAAAATGCGAGATTGGAATGCGATGCGTGGACTGTTGCAAAACAGCGACCGCAGAAACGGCGAATGTTTGTGCTAAGCTCGTATTGGGAAACTCACCAGTGCCTGCGAGTGCGGCGAAAACAAATAATTTTGTCAAGACAAAAACTGACGTGTAATGGAAACAGTATTGCATCAAAACTGCATTCACGGGAGAAGGTCCATGTCATGTATTCTGCAAGACAGTGCTAGCTTGACACTCGGAAACTGGCGAAAACTTAACAACTACTGCCGCACTAATAAATGCTTCTTTCCCACTAGCAGCGGGAAACAAGTATTACGTTGGTTGTGTGTATGTTTCATGTACTACGTCGGAGATGCGTAGCAGAGCTGACTCCTGCCAACAAGAGCGGGGGGCGAATATCATCCCACTCCGCCACGCCCGTGCGAGACAGAAGCGCATCGCCAACGGTGCAGCCGATCAGCTGATTCTGACGTTCCGAAACGGCGAGAGACACGCTGGCGTCGAGCGGGCGTTGACCTCTCCGCAGCCGCCGCGACCGCCTAGCACCGAAGACACCAACCGAAGCCGTCGCGAGCTAAACGCCACGGCGTAGATCATCAACGACATCGCAATCAATTGTTATAATGACCTCATTTCTTTGCGTAGTGCAACAAAACATTATTTGTAATGTATGCACATCCTGTACTCCAATGACATCCCAGAAACGTTTAAGTGAAAGTGACCCCAGCAGTTAGTCTGTTGCTCCGCCGAGGTTTTCCCCCGGTTTCCCTACGGCCGCGCCAAATGGGGAGCGAACAGTTGACACCCCTGGGACTTCAAATATTCCGGACTAACTCGTGATTGTATACCTTTGAACACTGCAAAAGTTGCAACCCTAAAAAGAAGCAGCCAAAATGAAATTAATTGTATTGTATGTCCTTTTGTACATGACTGTTTACGTAACCAATTGTATATTATATTGTTATGTAGACAACTTCATCTGTATTACACCTTGTGTGCAACACACCTCAGTAATTACTACTGTGTAAATATACGATGTGACATATGTAAACTGTGAAAGAAAAACTCTGCGTGTGGACACTGTGGACACGAAAGAGGAAATATTTATGTCAAAAAACACGAACATTTTTTATGACATAAACATTTCGGGGGAAAATATAGCGTCCCCAGTGCTATATTACGAAAAGACTTAAAAAAACAGTATTTATAAATTGAATAATATATTTTTATCATGTAGCCGTAAAATAATAATCTCTCTGTCCAAGTTTCAAATGCAAAGAAATAATTTATGACAAAATGATCTAAAGAGACGACTAGATACGCTCTTTTGTTAACTTTTTTTTAGTCGTACTCACTTCCTCTTTTGTCTTGAATGTGTATAGAGGGACATCTTGCGAGTGCTGGCAAATGTAAGCATATTTGTATGAGTTAAGCATATAATATACTGATTTAATATTATTGTGCACTTTTAATTTGTAATAGGTGATCCCGATTTCATGTCCGCCTTCCTTGAATTAACCTGCATTCAAGTAATTTACAGTTCAACAATCGCAGCAGCCGATGCAGCCAACGACGCCATTACGTGGCGATATTAACTTATGAAAAATTAGCGGAAGCGGAAAACTCGCCCGCTATTAACATAGTATTACTTTTTCTCCACAGCCGCCCGACGTTGCAGAATATACTTAGCTTTAAGATTCTTATTTTCAGTACCATAGCCGAGACACAGAGCCAGGACTCTGACTACAATACAATGGTTAACGGAGGTAAGAAAAATACTCTCGCGCGTGTGTGGGCCGCAATTGTAATTAATAACTAAAGATCTTATGCTTTAAGGTGAACTGACTAGCCGAGGAAATTAATATGAAAAGTTTATTACATTGTACAACTTATATGCTCATGTTTTAAGATTCAGCGAGTCTAACATTCATTAACGTAACAAATAATTTGAAATTAATATTGTTAAAAAGGAGAACTTCAGGAAAGCATTTAATCGTAAAATCAAAATTAAATGGAATATCATTTTTATTAAGGCCCACCACGTAAGTCGGCAACAATCAAAAAATAATAATAACCATAACAATATATTAAATTACGACGGCCGACGGACGCGAGAACTGCTGTCTGCACAGCCTTACCTGAAAAATTTTGATATACATCTTACAATCATTTACTCATATACTGCAGGCAATTATCATTCAATGCTGTGGGGTACACACCATTCTTCGTTGTATTTCTTAGAAATGATATGTTGTACCACCGTAAGCTACTATTAAAAGTAGTCTGCCCACGGTCAAAACTAACACATAGACAATGTAGGCGAAAAATTTTCCAAAACTATAGCACAACATACAAGCAATACTTTATGCAACACAGTTACATGATAAATGGAAACAAAATGCCAAAGTGACTGGAAACTAAATTTGCAAACAACGTATAACCGTCTGAACATTAGTAATTCGGAACGACCATGTGCAAGAATGAAACAGTATACTGTACGTTAACTGAAAATTGCTTAAGAATACGAATATGGTATGCGAGGTGCAAATGATTAAAAAACCCACAATTGGTGTATTATGTAACACTTTCGAGAGTTTGGCGCATTGGGTAAACTGTTCTAATAGATCTGAATACTACATACACTCTGCAGATTTGAGTACAAATGCGCATTGTCTCAACGAGGTTACAAAGTCTCGCAAAAATTCAGACAGCGGTAAAAAGGGAGTAGGTTAAACAACGAAAAAAACAGTGAACCTAGATAAAACCGGTATTATTATAGTCACAAATTATCGTAGATGCGTTGGGAAAGAACCAGAGCTTCTAGAGCTCGTAGAAATCCAAGCAAAAATCCTTATATATATTGAAATGCCTCTATAGCCGGCGATAAATTCAGATGAAGTTTCTACCAATGACTTAATGGCGTATGAAAAGGATTCATTACATTTAGTGGATGACCGCGTGTTTCTTGAAATTAGAAACAGTTTATTTTTTAACGGAATTGAAGCAGATATTTAATGTAAAAATGTGTGGCTATTATACTCGACACCCGAGATACATTAATAAACATTTTCATTTACTAATCCGCGCCATACATAACACACTTGTTGAAAGATTGAACAAAATTTAAGTCCCATTATGACTAGGAATCTAAGTCGCACAATTGTGGTTGATGGAGACATTAGTTTTCTGTCGATGTGTTAGTGAGAATTTATGTTTAAAATCGGTGGGAGACCAAAAATATAGTCCGCTATTGTACTAACCGCTTCCTCCGAAACTTATTTTCAGCCAGTAGTTCAGGTGCCCACCAGCCCCACTTAGTGCAGTCTTAATACACGAAGTATTTGACAGGTTGCCTAACGAAACTTTGTTAAGTATATCAGATAATCCAAAGAAGCTGTGGTCATATGTATAGTATACCAGTGGCAAGACTCAATCACTACCTGCGATAACAAACTACACCTATTAGCGACTAAGAATCCTGAGCAGATAGCGCAGTTCGAGACACGTACAGTAATTACTGACCAGAAAGTCACTGCAGCGAGATTTAATACATAACATCTAAATCCTCTAATAATGAACTCACAGTGTATTAATTAAAATAACAGGTAAAATTCCTCAGAGACAGTCTCCATTCCACCCAAAAAAAAGTATGTAAACGTCCATAGAATGATGCTGAGGTATAAAGTCTGTGTTGGCGGTAATTGAGAGTTGTATAACAAATAAATCGATAAAAGTCGGGACACATCGCTCATAGTACAGGAAACAGATCAAGACACTGTTGCAGAAGCACACGAAAAACGCGTACCACATTTAAAAGTTATCCAAATCTTCTAGACTAACGACGGTCTACAGAAGCTATAAACTCAGTGCTGACATCACACACGTAGCACTTAACAGTCTGCACAACATAATTTGGTTTCTAAGTCTGGCAGAAAAACGAAAGTGGTTGTATCTGCATATATAATATACCAGCAGCAAGACACAACCGGTACCTTTACTGCGCGAAGTCAGTAATAGTGTTACCAACGGCAATGACATTTAAGTAGAGCTATTAAGCAGGATTTTGAGAACTTACTGCACAGAAGAAGATGTAGCGCCTATTCTGAAAGTCGAATCAAGAACAGCTGCCGTCATGAGCAGTATGGAGGTAGATAATTTCAGTGTAGTGAAATCACTTAATGAAGGAAAGTCTGCTAGTCCAGACTGCTTATCAAACACGTTACTTCAGAGTATGCTGGTGTAAAAGATCCATTTTTACCAACCAAACGCAACATTCGCTCGACGATAGATCCATACCTAAGACTAGAAAGAGGCACAGGTGACATAAATACAGAAGACAGGATATGAGAGTAATCCTTACTAAATGGGGATGAGGAGAGCATCGATAGATTGCAAAGAAGGCAGCTCGTTTTGTGATACCGCGGAACAGGGGAGAGAGTTTCACCATTGTGACAAGCGAGATGGGATGACAGGCATTAAACGAAAGGAGTTCTTCGATACAGCGAGATATTTTGTCGAAATTTAAGTCACCATTTTCTTTCTCAGCGCTGAAATGTTTTCTTGAATGCCTCCTTGGTAAGGAGAAACGACCATCGTATTAAAACACACATCCGTACAAACACGGAAGGATTATGTGTTTATTTGTTCAACGTGATATTCGGGAATGGAACGGTTTAGAAACAGCCAGTAAATGGTTCTGTGAACTACCTGTTAAACCTTTACGTGAGATGTAACAAAAACAGTAAATCTAGACTGCAAACAATGTTTATTCATTCTGCTAACTGGTTCCAGTCAGAAAACGATATAAAACAGATTGACAGAATAAGCAACAATTACTTAAACTGTACGCTGACTCTTTTCCTTACACTGCTTGAGAGGATCGCTGTCGTTTCACATGACTTCAGACATTATTACTCAAGTGAAACGTGCAGTATAGTCATGTAGATGTAGTTACTTGGTGGTCAGTCGTGCAGGAGTTTGAGTGCTAGCACTGAAAGTCAGCCGTGATAACCAATACTACGCGTAGGCACGAAGCCAGTGTACCAGAAACAGATACTAAGAGGAACACATGACACCTACAATAACTTGATTAGAAAAATAGTATTGACTACAAACCAATTTCGAATTGATAAAGGTGAAGAGACAAAGCCTGGAATGGGCCTGGCAGTCACAACTGCACGTCTTCAGTCCGAAGGCTCGTTTGACACAGTTGTCCACGCAAATACAGGTCAGTATGCCATTAGGGCAAACTAAGGGAGCAGTTTCCCTTTACTTTCAATGATTCACATTACTAGCATATGAATCCCATATTGGCTATATCCTTGCATTGTGGTTACACCAAGGTTACGGCTGTTTGTATCATTGAGAAATTCAGGCGACCCCACCTCGACAAGGTCCACGGTTCATTGGAGATGGGTACGCTGTATATAACGAATTAAACTGAACTGCGTAAAAATATGTTGTACGAGTAGTACAATGAAAACTTTGTATACAGCCCCACATAATAAACGACATTGTGTCATCTAGAAATCATAAAAGTGAAGCATTATTATTTCGAAAAACAATAACTTCTAAAAAGATTTTACAACAGTTATTACAAAACTTTTTAACACAGTGAAATAACATAATAACCAATCAACGTGTAGCACAATTAAGAGAAAATAGATGCGTAAAAATATAATACATACAGCGCTTTGATGATGATGTTTGATTTGTGGGGTGCTCAACTGCGCTCTCGTACAAAGTCCCAATTTTTTCACATTTCAGTTTTTTTCACAGTACATTCTAGCCACTGTCACGATTCATGAGGATGATGATGAAAGTATAAGGGCAACACAGAAACCAGTCCCCGGGCACAGAAAATCCCCCAACCTCGCCGGGAATCGAACCCACGACCCCATGATACAGAGGTAGCAACGCCAGCCACTCGACCTCGAGGTGCGGACACATTCGGCGCTGTACTATCTTAGGACTTACGAAAAGTGCTGTTAGTATGTTAATTAGAAATCTTAGAAATCAGGGCTCATTTAATGGAGTAGGAGTAGTTGTACCGCACTTATGTGGCTATATCATCTCTACTAAATTCAGTTATTCAATAAAACTCTGTTCCTACCTTACAATACCTTGTGATCCACACACGCCTTTCCAAACAATATGGTAAGAACCCATAGTAAAAGTAGCCTTCGCTGTGATTATTAATAAAGCACACGGTCAGACGCTTAAAAGGCCTGGACTGCATTTACCAGAACCAGTTCTTCGCGTAACTTTTTCCGCTAGTTCATGAAATTCGGCTATTTTTATGCCTATGCTAAAGACACATACCTTTGAGAAATAGACTTCGATAACATTATAACAGCTAAAATTGTCCGTCAAGTAAAGAATTTAAGAAAACTATTAATTTTGACAAAGACCATCTCATCTTTAATGTTTCACAGTTAATTGTGTGGTATATAATCATAAGAATTGCTTTATGATGAGACTAATATTTGTTACTCCTATTCAGGATATACCCAGAAGCACCAAAAAACTGCTATAGCAATACGTATGAAATACAGAGCCATGTAAACAGGTAGAATACGGCGCTGCGGTCGGCAACGCCTATGTAAGGCAAGTGTCTGGCGCAGTTGTTAGGTCGGTTACTGCTGCTAGAATGGCACGTCAACATGAATTAGGTGAGTTTAAACGTGGTGTTATAGTCAGCGCACGAGCTATAGCACACACCGAGGTAGCGATGAAGTGGGGATTTTCCTGTACCGTCAAAAAATGTTCAAATGTGTGTGAAATCTTATGGGACATAACTGCTAAGGTCATCAGTCCCTAAGCTTAGACACTACTTAACCGCCGGCCGAAGTGGCCGCGCGGTTCTGGCGCTGCAGTCTGGAACCGCGAGACCGCTACGGTCGCAGGTTCGAATCCTGCCTCGGGCATGGATGTGTGTGATGTCCTTAGGTTAGTTAGGTGTAACTAGTTCTAAGTTCTAGGGGACTAATGACCTCAGCAGTTGAGTCCCATAGTGCTCAGAGCCATTTGAACCATTTTTGAACTACTTAACCTAAATTATCCTAAGGACAAACATACACACCCATGCCCGTGGGAGGACTCGAACCTCCGCCGGGACCAGCCGCACAGTCCATGACTGCAGCGCCATCGACCTCTCAGCTAATCCCGCGCGGTCCTGTACCATCATTTCACGAGTATACCGTGAATATTATGAATCCGTTAAAACATCAAATCTCCGACGTTGCTGCGACTGGAAAAAGGTCCGGCAAGAACGGGACCAATGACAACTGAAGAGAATCTTTCAGCGTGGCAGAAGTGCAGCCCTTCCGCAAGTTGCTGCATATCCCAGTGCTGGGCCATCTACAACTGTCAGCGGAGGCGAAGACGCACTCGCGTACCCTTGATGACTGCACGACACAAAGCTTTACGCCTCGCCTGAGTCCATCAACACCGACACTGGACTGTTGATGACTGGAAACACGTTGCCTGGTCGGACGAGATTGTTTGGTGTCCGAGTCGAACCAATAACTTCTGATATGTAATTTTTCATTATTTCAAAATAACTCCATATCTTCAAGTGTTTCGTTAGTGTAGTAAATGACCCTGTATGTAGGCGAGTTTTATTCATTTCGAGTGTGTCTTGTAACATCAGCCAAAACAGCCTTTCTCTACTGGTACTGCGAAGAGCTGAAAACAGAGGAAACTACTGTCGTAATTTTCCAAAGAGCATGTAGCTCAGCTGTATGGTTAAATGAGATATTGGGTAAAATATTCGGACGGTAAAATGGTCCCCCATTCACATCCCCGGCCCGGCACTATTTGGAAGGATGTCATAAAGATAAGTAAAACTGGCACTCTAAGGATCGTAGCGTGGAATGTTAGGTCTCTTAATGGGGTGGTAGTGTAGAAAATTTAGAAAGGGAGATGGGTAGGTTAAAGTTAGCTATAGTGGGAAATGGTGAGGTTTGGTGGTAGGAGGAACAGCACTTCTGATCACGTGAATACAGGACTATAGGACAAAATCAGATAGTAGTAATCCAGGAACAGGTTTAATAATGAATAAGAGAAAAGGAATTCGGGTAAGCTATTCTGAAGAGCGTAGGGAATGCATTATTGTAGCCCAGGTAGATACGAAGCCCACACCAACTACACTCCTGGAAATTGAAATAAGAACACCGTGAATTCATTGTCCCAGGAAGGGGAAACTTTATTGACACATTCCTGGGGTCAGATACATCACATGATCACACTGACAGAACCACGGGCACACAGACACAGGCAACAGAGCATGCACAATGTCGGCACTAGTACAGTGTATATCCACCTTTCGCAGCAATCAGGCTATTCTCCCATGGAGACGATCGTAGAGATGCTGGATGTAGTCCTGTGGAACGGCTTGCCATGCCATTTCCACCTGGCGCCTCAGTTGGACCAGCGTTCGTGCTGGACGTGCAGACCGCGTGAGACGACGCTTCATCCAGTCCCAAACATGCTCAATGGGGGACAGATCCGGAGATCTTGCTGGCCAGGGTAGTTGACTTACACCTTCTAGAGCACGTTGGGTGGCACGGGATACATGCGGACGTGCATTGTCCTGTTGGAACAGCAAGTTCCCTTGCCGGTCTAGGAATGGTAGAACGATGGGTTCGATGACGGTTTGGATGTACCGTGCACTAATCAGTGTCCCCTCGACGATCACCAGTGGTGTACGGCCAGTGTAGGAGATCGCTCCCCACACCATGATGCCAGGTGTTGGCCTTGTGTGCCTCGGTCGTATGCAGTCCTGATTGTGGCGCTCACCTGCACGGCGCCAAACACGCATACGACCATCATTGGCACCAAGGCAGAAGCGACTCTCATCGCTGAAGACGACACGTCTCCATTCGTCCCTCCATTCACGCCTGTCGCGACACCACTGGAGGCGGGCTGCACGATGTTGGGGCGTGAGCGGAAGACGGCCTAACGGTGTGCGGGACCGTAGCCCAGCTTCATGGAGACGGTTGCGAATGGTCCTCGCCGATACCCCAGGAGCAACAGTGTCCCTAATTTGCTGGGAAGTGGCGGTGCGGTCCCCTACGGCACTGCGTAGGATCCTACGATCTTGGCGTGCATCCGTGCGTCGCTGCGGTCCGGTCCCAGGTCGACGGGCACGTGCACCTTCCGCCGACCACTGGCGACAACATCGATGTACTGTGGAGACCTCACGCCCCACGTGTTGACCGATTCGGCGGTACGTCCACCCGGCCTCCCGCATGCCCACTATACGCCCTCGCTCAAAGTCCGTCAACTGCACATACGGTTCACGTCCACGCTGTCGCGGCATGCTACCAGTGTTAAAGACTGCGATGGAGCTCCGTATGCCACGGCAAACTGGCTGACACTGACGGCGGCGGTGCACAAATGCTGCACAGCTAGCGCCATTCGACGGCCAACACCGCGGTTCCTGGTGTGTCCGCTGTGCCGTGCGTGTGATCATTGCTTGTACAGCCCTCTCGCAGTGTCCGGAGCAAGTATGGTGGGTCTGACACACCGGTGTCAATGTGTTCTTTTTTCCATTTCCAGGAGTGTATATTAGTACACAGTTGATCACGAGATTGAAGAAATGTGAGATGAGATAAAAGAAATTATTCCGTTGTTAAGGGAGAAAACTATTAATAGTGATGGAGGACTAGAATTAGATAATAGAGAAAGTGCCGTCCGGAGTGGCCGTGTGGTTCTAGTCGCTTCAGTCTGGAACCGCGTGACCGCTACGGTCGCAGGTTCGAATCCTGCCTCTGGCATGGATGTGTGAGATGTCCTTAGGTTAGTTAGGTTTAAGTAGTTCTAAGTTCTAGGAGACTGATGACCACAGCAGTTAAGTCCCATAGTGCTCAGAGCCAACCAGTAGAGAAAGTAAGACAAGGAAAGGTAGTATATGAATATGGACTGAGGGGAAGGAATGAAAGAGGTAGTTGTCTGCTAGAATTTTGCACCGATCATAATTTAGTCATAGCTAACATTTTGTCTAGGAATCACGAAAGAAGGTTATACATATGGAAGAGACATGGAGACTCCGGAAGAGTCCCGAGTGTTTATGTAATGGTAAGACAGAAATTTCGGAACCGGATATTGAAACTGTAAGACATTTCCAGGGCAAATGCAGACTCCGACAGCAACTTATTGGTTACGAAATGTAGATTAAAACTGAACATATTTCAAAAAGGTATGATGTTAAGGATCTGGTTAAGTTAAATGAACCAGAGGTTGTTGAGAGTTCCAGAGGGACCATTGAAAGGCGTATGTAGTCGTTGGCAGCGATGACGAGGCATTGTAGAATCTTTGACCAGAGCAGTTGCGCTCGGGGCGCAGTTCAGTCAGTCTGTGGTAGTCTGTCGGCAGTAGTAGTCGAGTGCAGTTGCGAATGGCAGTCTGTCGGTAGTAGTAGCGAACAGGAGTCTGTCAGTAGTGGTAGCCCAGAGCAGTCGGCGGGCGTCGGCACCGCAATGGTCGAGATTCAGGACAAGGTATATTATTAAGCAGCATTGCGCTCAGCTAACGATGTAAATTAACTGTAACTAATTTGTGCAATAATCGCCCCAATAATAATTTTTATTTCAAAGCAATTTCTAACAAAAGAATCATTCGATTTCCTTCCATTTCCTTCAAACAAAAGTTTCAGTTTACTTAAAAAAAAAAAGTTAATTATTGCGATGCATTTCCTCCAAGCTGTGGCGCAGAATAAGAGCAGAACTTTGACATGCAGTTATACTGAGGTAAGGAATTAATTCTGATTTTGCACAGGGCCAAAGACTGATATTTCGGTCTATTTGTTTTCATTGTCAATGAGATTTTATTATCACTGAATTGACTTTAATTTTTTTGTGCGCAAGTTACATTTGGGTCAGATTGCTAGTTTTCATTTAATTGTCTTTGTCATTAAATTTCTCTGGGGAGCTTACACTTAGCTCTGGCTCCATTACTAATAAATATTGTCTTTAAAATTTCTGCAGGGTGGTTACACCATGCACAGCGACTGACTGATAAGAGCTGGGGAAAGGAATACAGTAGACGACGAATGTGTAACTTTGATAGATGAAGTAGTGAAGGCAGGAGAGGATCAAATAGATAAAAAGAAAAGCCCTAGTAAAAGTCCTTGGATAACACAGGAGATACTAAGTTTAAATGATAAAAGGGAGAAAGTGTAAGAGTGCAGTATATGAAGCAAGCGAAAGGGAATACAATCGTCTAAAACAGAGATTGACAGCAACCGCAAAATGACTAAGCAGTAACGGCTAGGAGACAAATTAAAAGATTTAGAAACATTCATCACTAGCTGAAAGACAGATACAGTCTACAGGAAAATTCAAGAAAATTTTGGCGAAAAGAGAGGCGCCTATATGAATATCAAGAGCCCAGATCGAAAGCCGGTCCTAACCAAAGAAGGGAAAGCTGAAAGATAGAATGTATATGTAGAGGATCTGTGCAATGGGGATATACTGGAGGACACTATTATAGAAATAGAAGAGGACGAAGAAGAAGATGATGTGAGTGATGTCATAGTGCGAGTGGAATTTGACATTGTACCGAAACACCTAAGAAACAAGGCCCCAGAAGTAGCCGAAATTACTGCAGAAATACTGATAGCCTTGGGGGATCTTGTAACGGTGAAACTCTTCCAACTGGTGTACAAGATGTGTGAAACAAATGCAAAACCCTCAGACTTCAAGAAGAACATAATAATTTCAACTACAAGAAAGCACTTGCTTACGGGCATACATATTACAGATCCATCAGTTTAATAACTCATGGCTGCAAAATACTAACACGAATTCCTTAAAGAAGAACGTAAAAACTGGTGGAAGCCGAAGTAGGGGAAGATCTGTTTGGATTTCGGAAAGATATAGGCACATCTAAGGCAATAATTCTCATAGAAGATACGTTAAAGGAAGCAGACTTTGTTCATAGCATTTGTGGACTTAAAGAAAGCTTTTGGGAATGTCGACTGGAATGCTCTCTTTGAAATTCAGATTATATCGTAAAAATACGAGAATTGAAAGAGTCGAGTGGCATAAAAGGGAAGCAGTGGTTGCGAACGGAGTGAGTGAGAGTTACAGCCTATCCCTGACTCATTCTATGCAATGAGCAAGCAGTAAAGGAAACCAGAGACAAATTTGGAGTAGGTGTTAAAATCCAGGAAGAAATAATAAAATGCTAAGGTTTATCGATGGCAGTATAATTGTGCCAGAGACACTAAAGGACTGGGAAGAGCAGCTGAACAGTATCGACAGTGTCTTGAAAGAAGGGTATAAGATGAGCAGCAACAAAAGCAAGACAAGGATAATGAAATGTAGTCGACTTAAATCAGGTGATGCTGAGAGATTTAGATTGTAAAAGTAGACTCTTAAAATAGTAAATGTGTTTTATTATTTGGGCAGAAAAATAACTGATGATGGCCGAAGTAGGTAGGATATTAAAGGTAGACTGGCAATGGCAAGAAAAACGTTTCTGAAGAAGAGACAGGTTTCGACATCGAATGTAGATTACAACGTCAGGAAGTATTTTCTGAAATTATTTGTACGGCGCGTAGCTATATATGGAAATGGAACATGATCTATAGACAGCCTAGACAAGAAGAGAATAGATGCTTTTGAAATTTGGTGTTGCAGAGATAAGATGAAGATTTGATGGGTAGACCACGTTACTGATGAGGTAGTGCTGACTAGAACAGAACAGAAAAGAAATTGTTGGCAGAAACTGACTAGAAGAAGGGATCGATTGATAGGATGCATTGTGCTACATCGAGGGAACACCAATTTAGTGCTGGAGGGTAGTGTGGGAGGTAAAATTTGTAGTGTGATACCAAGATATGAATGTAGTAGGCAGATCCATAAGGACGTAGGACACAGCAGTTATCCGGAGACAAAGAGGGTTGGACAGGATAGAGTAGCTGGGAGCTGCATCAAACCAGTCTTCGAACTGAAGACCACATCAACAACTTCAGTAGCGGCTTCGACGTTCTAAGGTTATGCATTCTCGTTAAATGACTTTCTTCTATCTGTTCCTGTATATCTCTGTTTGTTCATATGATTTCTTTCCTCATTTATTCATTTTGCTTGCCATCAAATAATATGTCTACAGGTCTCTGCTATCACATCTCTATACCTGCTGATCTTATATTTTATCAGTGGCCAACATTCATATCCTTAACATTTACGCATCATATCTCTTCTGCTACGCTTTAAAATTTTTGATTGATTGTGGGTAATAGAATGTTTACAAACTTCTACCAATGAAATCCTTTGATTTTTAAGTGAAATCATAAGCAATATTAGTTAATTTTTCGTTATTTTTGGCTTTTTTCTTAATGGCTCTTTAAGGCTTAAGTGTGTCTATCATATACTTTAAAGGCTGACACTTCTGTTTACGTAGAGATATTTATGTTACACTTATTTGCTACTGTCACAAGGAAGTACTAAATTTATCTTCTGTTAGAACTAAAATTCCTTGGTTGGATGCAACGTTCAGCGTTTCCAGAGTACCATTATTAATTATACTGTCTATGCAATAATTAAACAGATTAGGGTGGTAGAGAGAAGCCTAGTCCTACTCCTTGGGTTACTTCAGTTACCCTGTTCTATTTAAAATTTTATTTCTATGTTCTGTTATACACATATTCTAATACTCTTACTAAGCACTGTAAAGGGCATGTGGATCGGATGACATTTTTGTCCTCATTATCAATGTAAACAAAAAAGTATTAAATGTTTAGCGAAACGAAAAATGTTACAATTGATAGAGTAACAGCTGGCCTTATGGCTGTCACCTGTTGCAGTTACTGTACGTTCGAAGGCGGCAGCCTGTATATTTGATTGGGTAGTAACATATTAAAAAACAGGTGGAGCTCAGAATAGTACATTAATTCTCACATCGATTAGTTCTTAATTCTTCAAACTCTCATACCTTTAAATATGTTTGCAAATGCCTTAAGTTCTGTAAAAGAAATCTTTATTAACACTCAAAGTCTATACGTATAATCCGATTACTCATCTCCTTTTAGGGCAGGGCTTCTGTTTGAATGACACAGGTTTCTTTGTCTTTATATTCATGGAAACAATTACCAATTCTGGTTTCAGGAGTTTCTGTATGTCAATGTCTTCTGTGTACGGTAACCATATCTTAGATGGATGTGTCTGAAATATTAATCAATTTGTCATCCCTCCGAGTCATTGTTTGAAACCATGTGTAAGTGTGTAATCACGAATCGTGTGCGTTCTCTCCTCAAGGAAACCGTTCTTTGAATCGGTTATAACTCCTTGTGCTTCTAAGAGAACTCTCCTCGGTACTTACTTTGCACATATTTGACTTGCCGTGTAGCAGGATGTGTCTGCGAAAAATTCGTATGATAATTCTCGGCTATTTCTTCATTGGCACTTATTTTTGTGGTAAGGAAGGAAGTCGGGGAACAGTAACACACTTGCAGGCTGCGTTGAGTCGTAAGACATCAGATGCGGCTGCTAATGCGCTCGGAGATACGTGGGAGACAACCGACGTGCTGCAAGATGTTGATGCCAGCCTCCGCTTTCCACAACGTCAGTCCTAATTCCGTTGTCCCTCACTGTCACGCCTATTTTCCACTGTGCTGAAGTGATGTGCACGATGTGAAGACATGGGACCGTCGCCATCCATTTTGCATACACGCGCTCCAAACTCGAAGATGTTCTGGCAGCCTCTCAGTGTGAAAGAATACGATTTTGCCGTGCCTGTGTTGCTCATAAGTAACAGGCATTGCGGCGACTACAGCCGTTATGAAATATACGAAACCTAATCGGAGCTGCGAATATGAGCGATCGTCAGTTGTATAATGGAATGACGACAGGGAAAATTTGTGGCGGACCGCTATTCTAACCTGGATTTCCAGCTTATCGCGACTGGTCGTCCTACTATTTGGCTATCCGAGCACGACTCCCGGTCATACCCAAACTTCCACACGTCGTCGACCAAATGTCTACAGCCTGCACTCGTACATCCATTATGTATATTCTCTTCCAGGTAAGACTTTTAAGGGGCTCCGGAAAGGCTCAAAATCATGAAAAGTTCAATTTTTACTTTTTTGCGTTTTCTGAATCTGCAGACTATTACCTTTTAATAGATATATAATTTATTCAATTCCGAAAACTACAACTATTTTTAATTTTTTTTAAAAATGTGTTCTACATGGGTGTGACCCACTGTGGCGCTGTTAAACTGCTGTCAAATGGTGTTATTATTAACGTCCGTGTTCATCAGGTACATTTTAGTGATGTGAGATAAAGTATGTGTTGTGGCTAACCTGTGATGGTTCAATATATATCGCTGGTGTGATTGTCGATTGTTTCATGTTTATTTACTCTGTCGTTATCTTGAAAATATTCGTAATTAATTCTGTTTCTTGAGTCTCTGTTTTGTTGAAGTATAATAATGAGTAAAAGTAAAGTTATTAGAAATCCTCTGAAGGCTTTTAAGAAAAGGAGAAATGTTGGAAAGCCAAAGGTATGTGTTATTACTGTAAAAAATAAAGACGATGAAAATCCCCAACATAGCTTGTGTCCCAAAGAAGAAGACAGTTGGTGTAAATATAACAAAGGATTGCTAACTGGTGAAGTGTACACTCATAAGCATAGTCTGCCTCATGCAATAATGGAGGTGATAAAACCTATTTTCAGAGACTTAGCAGCACCTGAACTGTTGAAAAAGTGTATTCACGGAAAAACTCAAAACCGCAATGAAAGTGTAAATAGTGTTATATGGTCGAGAATCCCCAAGACTGTATTTGTTGGAATAGAAACACTTCACTTTGGTGTGTATGATGCTGTTGCGACTTTCAATGATGGCAACATTGTAAGGTGCAAGGTATTTAGAAATATGGGAATGAAGATAGGTTCTAACATGGTACGAGCGATGCTTGCTTTAGACAAGGAACGCCTTCGGGCTGCAGACAGAGCTGTAAAGAGTCTAGAAATACAAGCAAGAGTAAACAGGAGGAGGAACAAGAGGAAGCTGGAGGAGGAGTTTGCAGAGGATGAAGATAATCCATCCTATGGACCTGGAATGCACTAAAAAGTTAATCCAATCTTTGTTGCTCGATTCCCAAAACTTTTATTTTCTCATACTAATTACATGTTTTCTAAGGATCTTCCAAACATATTTGTTTCAAACTTTCAATAAATGTTACACAGTACGTTCTGCATAATTTAACACAGCCTTTTTCCAAAAAACTGTATATTTTTGAATATATAAATAAAAAATTGCAAAGAAATGTTGTGAATTTTCATTACAATTGGAAAAAATCATCTTTAATAACTGAACTAAAATTTTGTAAGATCCCTGTGTTAAGTTGTAGCCCATATTCCAATAAATAATCTGTAAAAAGTTCAACTTCCTACCTCAAATACTTTGTGAGGAAAGATGTAATTTATAAGCGTTATTTGAACATTGCAAGTATAGGGCGTTGCGGAGCCCCTTAAGTGAAGGTCGCTTGGCCTACTACATCTAGACTGAGCCTTAGCATTTCCCTTTCCAGGTTAAAACTTCAGATATAACACGGTCCAGTTCGTAGCACATTACCTTTTTGTCGGTTATTCAATCTTTTCGTCACGGTCACGTTCCCGTGGCAGTCGTCAGATGGTGTTAAGGTGTCCGTGGTTCGAGTGGGATCCCCTTATTGTGCTTACGAAACTGCTAAATGCCGTAGGATATAATCACATTTTA
The DNA here is from genome assembly GCF_023898315.1 of Schistocerca nitens. Taxonomy (NCBI): domain Eukaryota; kingdom Metazoa; phylum Arthropoda; class Insecta; order Orthoptera; family Acrididae; genus Schistocerca; species Schistocerca nitens. The sequence continues at coordinate 163,072,086 of NC_064617.1, read as the reverse complement.
CAGTATTTTATATTCCGTACAATAGAGATACGTTTCTGAGATGAAGAATGTTTTTATCAGAATGACAATTTACCTTCTCAGCAAGCAGCACCTGTGACGACATAGACTGTAAACAATAAGATTCCTGAAATGAACTTGCGTGCTCAGTCTTCCGACCTAAACCTGATGAAATACCTTATGCATGAATTATATCGTCGATGTCGTTCTATAAACCAGAGTCCACTTTCAATACCTTAATTTCAGCTTTTGAAAAAGGATGGGTTGCCACTCCTCAACAGACATTTGGACACCTCATTCAAAGTGTCCTCAACTTTCATAAATGGGAAATGTGGTCAAGCCCCGTTTTAAAGTCGACTAAAAGGTATGAGGTTACTTATGAGTAAATGATGTATATTAAATTTTACAACAGAATTTCAGTTACGTAGACGTCTGTCTGTCTGAAGTGGTTATGAATATGCCAGTTAATCGCGCTTATTCCTACGAAACCAGATTAGTTGTATTTACAGTACATTTTAATTCATTATCATTTATTTATTTTATATTTTCTTTTAGTCTATTATCTTTATGCAAGAAGAGACCTAATGTTGCGGATGAATTACCAAGAATACACCAAATAACATTTTAACATTTCAAATGTGTTAGTGTAACTAAACATTATAGTGTTTAAAGGGGAGAGAGATGTACATATCATACCTGCGCAAAAAGAAAAATAATATCAGCAACAATTTTTATAGAGTCTGCGTACTTCCGATTGGCCATTTGGGGGAAAGATCATTATATGTTCATTTGGTATCCAGAAAGCACGCGCTACTGGTCTGCTATACAACGCTGCGTTGTCAGATCACAAATTTGGTAATTTTTGATTGTGCTGTACACAACATTTATCTACACAACACTAAACTGGACTACAGTACACTACTGCATTTAGCATGATAATGAAGACAGGCTACTCTTTTGTATTGATACTTAGTCCCCGGCTCGCTGCAGTACAACAGGATTCCAAGGGTCTGCCCTGCAACGTCACCCAAGATGTAAGGATTGGAAGTTGACGGTCACAGTCTCTGGAAATCCTTTCCGGTCCTCCTCGAGTCTAATCTCTTCACTGCTGCAGGGAAGGTTAGTGGTGCTTGATGCTCTGCCGTGGAGGATCTCGCTGTCATGATGTACTTGCATGGCATCTTCTTGCTTGTCTCCCGGCCTTGTAAGCAGCAATTTTGTAAGCTGATATTTTATCTGTCAACGGGTTCAGCTTGTGCCAAATTTCTTCGTATCTTGTTATATTACAGACTGCTGCTCTGTAACATCCTGTCTAGTGACAGGATGATTGCCCTATATACGTAAATGTCTGTGGTGCGTTGTCGTATTTTTAGTAAGTGGGTGGGATATTGACCACTTCCCCGTCAGGTAGTGTGTAGCTCTCTTATTCGGAAGGGTGTCATTCTTGTTCTTCATGTTAATTTGACAAAGGGTGTCATTCTTGTTCTTTCCTTCATGTTAGTTTGGAACTGGTAATTTCTCCTCCCTATTCTTGCAGTGACCCTGATTTCTTATCATTCTCTATCAATGCATGCATTTATATCACCTCTTCTTCTTACGGACAGTGTACCGGTAGGAAGTCCAACACCATCGGCAGCGCCTCAGTCGTAGTTTTTAGCCGCAAGAGTACACTTCTCATTGCTCGCCTTAGAGTCTGTCCAATCCTTACTTTACAGCTCTGTGAACCCAACTGCTCGCACATAGCCCACGATAAGAAATAACATTGCGTTGTGGTAGGCTCTAATTCCATTCAGTGGCGGCTTAAAACTTCGCTGGCCAATTGCTGCCATTTTGTTTAGGATTTCAGTGCCTCTCTGGCATACAACTTGTACGTGCGTATGAAAGTTTTGATTTTCGTCGATATTAGCTCTGAAGTATGTATAAACGTTTTTATATTTATTTTGAATGTGATGTTCCTCTTAGTTGATAATGATCTTTTTGTAACATACATACTGTTTAATCCATTACCTGAGGATTTACAGTGGTATATGTTGTTCATTGGAAATATAAGTGGCATCAACGGACTCAACAGATTGACGGAATAATTAACTGGAGCGAAGTGGTGAAGAAGTTATTAACTTTTCTACGGTTTCCTTCCTCGGAGGTAATCACGCTAAAAGAATCTCCAATGGAAAATGCTCTTTAAACTTTGTCGCAGCAGACACACACCTTCTATCAGGAGACTTTATTATCCTAAACGCTTGGAGACTGGTTCATTGGACATATTAACAAATGCGCTGAATTTTAGGAGTATACCAGAGTAGTTCAAAAGGAGACGGTATTCGTTGTCATCAACGTAAAAATGGCTCTGAGCGCTACGGGACTTGACATCTGAGGTCTGCAGTCCCCTAGAACTTAGAACTACTTGAAACTAACTAACCTAAGGACATCACACACATTCATGCCCGAAGCAGGATTCGAACTTGCGACCGTAGTGGTCGCGCAGTTCCAGACTGAAGCACCTAAAACCACTCGGCATTACTGGCCGGCATTTACGTGCAACATAAATAAAAACAGAAACTTTGTGCGACACAGTTTCTATGTATCTCAGACCTTACGGTGCTGTACTGATCATCTGTAGCCATGTTGTCAGTGCGTCTGACTGCTATGCCACGAACTCTGGTTAAAATCCTGGTGCTGCCAGGGATTTACCTTTAGTGGGAGGAATGAAATGGGGCGCAGTACGTCCCGCGAATCCATTTATGGAGCTTTTTGAGTGATAAGTACGGGCCCAAGGTCTGGGCAGCTGACAACGGCTAGATAAGAGGTGTGTTAACCCCCTGCCCTTCCGTACCGTATCCGAATGACGCCATTGGTAGAGGGTCACGTGGCGACCTGTCGGTACTGAACTTCGTAACAAGGTCAGTATACAGAAATGTAGCTTAACTCCAGTATTCTACAAACCAGTCTAAACGAAAGCACAAGTTCCAACTAACTTACTGTACAATGCAGAAGATGAATTTCTTGACGTATATGACTTCCATACAAATCACGGAAATGTCAACGCGATTGTTCTACGAAGCAGTTGAACACAACAGAAGAAGGAAGAAACAAGGCAATAATAAAGAAGCTGCACATGCCGTTAGTTTCCGCCGAATAGCGAATTCAGAAACAGTTATGAGTAATTTTTTTCCCCACGAGAAGCATTTTAATACATGAATTTTTGATTTAGTAAGTATTAGTGTAAGTTGTATGATGCGTATCATATCACTGTTGTGCTAAATTTGCTAAATTCGCTTTAGTACTTAAAAGATTCATGATGCCTTGTGCCAATCCTTCTGTGACCGGAAATATAACTATCATTATTCAAGCGTCCATTTGCCAGGAAAGGAGAGCGCCTAAACGGCCCACTTCCAGATTCAGGGAGACGAGGCTGCCTCGTATTGAATTCGCCATCCGAATTAACAACGAAGGCTAGTGAGTCGACCTGTCTGTATGTGGTATCTAAGCAGTTTTCACATCCAAGTTGGTAAATACCGGGCTGGTACCCACGTCCTGCCTCAGATACACGTTACCAAAACATTTTTAAAAATTTCTGACACTTGACTGTGTGTGTGTGCTTGTGTGTGTGTATGTGTAGGCGGATGGGTGGGCGCGCATTGGCATCGTTCTTGCAGAAGTCTTAGAACTGCGTCGCTAGATTTCCTGGTTCTTCGATGAAAGAGGAATTTGTTCTATATTGCTCTTTATTGACTTGTAAGAAGGGCCGTAGTCTTCCTGAGTCCTTAAGCCCCTCTCAGAATGGTGATGAATGTGTTAGCTTGTTTCCAGTGGGGGATCTCGATAACGGTCCAGGTAGCAAAATGTAATTTTCAGGGGGCGACTGATCACACATAATGCAAGTGGCAAGATATCAATCGAAAAATGTCTATGTTGTTTATCAGTTCCCGTGTGGATGCTTCGATGGCTTGTCGGGGAGTCTCGATGCCAATTTCCTGACGTAATCCCCGACACGTGCCAATTTGTGGGCTCCTAAGATAATCCTCAAATACATGTTTCATTGGTTTCTTAATGGGCTTGCGCCTGTGTTGCAGATGGCGCCCCACAAGGAGCAACATACAGGATGGCTGATAGGGTCGTTAGTCGATGTAAGTGCAGTTTTGCACTGGTGTTCACGCGCGTATTGGCACCCAGTGGATAGAGCGGATGTAACAGTCGTAGGATATGAGCTGTCTTGTTGTGAAGGTCTGACCGGAAAAGAAGCCTCTTGTTGATAAACATATTTGAGAGGTTCGACGTTTCCTATCATTAGGCCATCTCCTAGAATGGAAAGATGCCTACTGAAGATGATAAATTCGGTGTTCTCGGCGTTCAATTGAATGTGGTGGCAGTTCCCTCGATAGTCGTGGTTGAAAAGCAAACTGGTCAGATCGTATGCTATCACAATTGAAGACTGCTTGATGGAGACTTTTTAAATTTGGATATTTCTGTTAAGGTCTCATAGGACAAAACTGCTGTAGTCAACCGGTCTCTAAGCTAACACTCTACTTAATCTAACTTTAACTTACTCTAAGGACTACACACACACCCATGCCCGAGAGTGGACTCGAACCTCCGACGGGGGAAGCCTCGCCACCCCGCGCAACAAGAATTTTGAGAAAGTAGACTTATCGGCCTGAGGTTTCTGAGGCTAAGTCAAATCTTTGTCCAGATTTGGGATCGGTACAATGCCTTGGGGATGTAGCTGAGAGTAAAAAACTACTGCAGATGCTTGGCAGCAGCACCACATGTTTCCTCCGCAGTCTCTTCAGCAGGATATCTGCGATGCCATTAGAAATGGTGCAGAGCAGACTGCGAAGTGCCAAATGATGTGCCGGATATCTGCCTGTGTGGTGAGAAAGGCATCACCGTGTCGTTTGCCGTTTTTCACTTCGTCTACCTGTATTCTGACCTTGTCGCCTCCAGGGGCGTTAGAATACAGGAGAGCAGCAGCGTTTTGAGTGGTAGCTACCAACTCAGCTCTGCTTAGAGAGTCGAATATGTGGCCTGTCGGTCCACGGAGTGCTGACTTTTGCGGCCGCGCACCAAACACCATGGAAGAGTAATTTTAACTATCTTATCGTCCCATGACATTAAGTGGCTCGGATGTGTATTACTTGGGATGATTGGTAAATCTCTCGACGGGCCTCTGGGATTCGATACTTCTGCCATTGTTTCCGTACCCGATTTTTAAGCGGTTCGAGGTCTTGGATAAGTTGAGAGAGTTCATCTCCATGTGGTATATGTCATTCGTTCGTGACCGTCGCCCGGCGGAAAGCCCATTTGATCTTTAATGAATATTCAGTTCTGCCTCCTCGACGAGGGCTGGGGTGGATTCATTGCGGGAGGTCGGATACTGATATGTAAGGAGGTTCGGAATTCGATACATTCCGTGGACGTCATTACTTATGACCAAATACACTCCTGGAAATGGAAAAAAGAACACATTGACACCGGTGTGTCAGACCCACCATACTTGCTCCGGACACTGCGAGAGGGCTGTACAAGCAATGATCACACGCACGGCACAGCGGACACACCAGGAACCGCGGTGTTGGCCGTCGAATGGCGCTAGCTGCGCAGCATTTGTGCACCGCCGCCGTCAGTGTCAGCCAGTTTGCCGTGGCATACGGAGCTCCATCGCAGTCTTTAACACTGGTAGCATGCCGCGACAGCGTGGACGTGAACCGTATGTGCAGTTGACGGACTTTGAGCGAGGGCGTATAGTGGGCATGCGGGAGGCCGGGTGGACGTACCGCCGAATTGCTCAACACGTGGGGCGTGAGGTCTCCACAGTACATCGATGTTGTCGCCAGTGGTCGGCGGAAGGTGCACGTGCCCGTCGACCTGGGACCGGACCGCAGCGACGCACGGATGCACGCCAAGACCGTAGGATCCTACGCAGTGCCGTAGGGGACCGCACCGCCACTTCCCAGTAAATTAGGGACACTGTTGCTCCTGGGGTATCGGCGAGGACCATTCGCAACCGTCTCCATGAAGCTGGGCTACGGTCCCGCACACCGTTAGGCCGTCTTCCGCTCACGCCCCAACATCGTGCAGCCCGCCTCCAGTGGTGTCGCGACAGGCGTGAATGGAGGGACGAGTGGAGACGTGTCGTCTTCAGCGATGAGAGTCGCTTCTGCCTTGGTGCCAATGATGGTCGTATGCGTGTTTGGCGCCGTGCAGGTGAGCGCCACAATCAGGACTGCATACGACCGAGGCACACAGGGCCAACACCCGGCATCATGGTGTGGGGAGCGATCTCCTACACTGGCCGTACACCACTGGTGATCGTCGAGGGGACACTGAATAGTGCACGGTACATCCAAACCGTCATCGAACCCATCGTTCTACCATTCCTAGACCGGCAAGGGAACTTGCTGTTCTAACAGTACAATGCACGTCCGCATGTATCCCGTGCCACCGAACGTGCTCTAGAAGGTGTAAGTCAACTACCCTGGCCAGCAAGATCTCCGGATCTGTCCCCCATTGAGCATGTTTGGGACTGGATGAAGCGTCGTCTCACGCGGTCTGCACGTCCAGCACGAACGCTGGTCCAACTGAGGCGCCAGTTGGAAATGGCATGGCAAGCCGTTCCACAGGACTACATCCAGCATCTCTACGATCGTCTCCATGGGAGAATAGCAGCCTGCATTGCTGCGAAAGGTGGATATACACTGTACTAGTGCCGACATTGTGCATGCTCTGTTGCCTGTGTCTATGTGCCTGTGGTTCTGTCAGTGTGATCATGTGATGTATCTGACCCCAGGAATGTGTCAATAAAGTTTCCCCTTCCTGGGACAATGAATTCACGGTGTTCTTATTTCAATTTCCAGGAGTGTATGTTCCATTACCGCCGATAGTTTGAAATTAACCGGGTGGTGGTCTGAGGTAAGCTCGTAAATTGCCAGGAAGTGCAGATATGGTCATCAAAATCTTAATTCCAGCAGGTGTTGCACGTGATGAGGGTTGACACACCCGTTAATCGTATGTTCCAGTCCATTAGCGATCGTCTCCGGTCGTTCTTCAGGTGCATACATCCGGTTTGCCCTCCGATTTTTGCTCCACGAATTCCACGCAAAATGCTATGCGTTAAGGTCTCATGAAAGGATGGCTTTACTCTTTTGATTGTACAGAGTTGTGATATCTCCTTCGACAAATGGTCTTGCAAGATTGTGCATTAGAGGTCGTGGGTTAAGTTGGTAATGGCTGACGCCACCAGTCAATGATTGATCTTCTTATGAAGATCGCTACAACACACTGTAGCAGTTAGAGCGATTTATTCCATCCTCAACATGTTGCGGATGTTGAACATTTGTGTCGTTCGGAGGTGCTTCTCTGACAGGAAAACGACGTAGAGTTGGAAACGTAGAAATTCCTCTGATTCCGGCTTCTTGTTATAAAGTCCTTTGGCATTGTGTATACAGAATGCGAGATCTTCTTGTCAGTTTGCACTACGGGCTATTTGTCAAGGCAAAAAGTTTCATGGCTACATTGAACAGGATGAGGAGTTTTGACATTACGTCTATTGCATTGGTGAATTGACGCATCGTCTCCCGTAGACTATAAGAAAAAGTTTGCCGACGAAGGGCTTCAAAACCAATTTATAGCCTGTGAAATCTCGAAGGTTGACTGCTCCGATGGTTGTGCGGTGATTTTCTGATGGGACATCGCCCATGAGTGGTGGCGATAGTCGGGGGGTGACGGACTTGGTAGTCATGGAAATCTGGTGAGGTCGCTGGCCTTATACGGTACTGCAGCGGTCATCGGACGCTGCTGTCGGGTGCGTGCTGCTTCTCTTTGAGCTGTGTAAAGGCGTAGAGCTTCCTGCACCGCTGGGGGCAAGGAATAATAATTAGCCATATGGAATTAGCGTTGGCAACTGTTGAATTGGGGTGAGATGTATTTCGAGTGCTAAGCCTTGATTTCGACTTTCGTAAGCTACATATATCGGACATTGTAAGTCTCCAGTCGGTACCGTGACACAATACAACGACTGGAGATTCCGTATCTCTGTCTTTTCGTTCCTGATCTTGCGTAAACGGACTGTGGACTGTGGAAAGCCGATTGCATGTTGTTGTTTCTCCACTTTTTTTCCGTCACGTCGCCTCCTGGAGCGTATTCCACTGCCACTTACAGTATTCTGTCTGTTGGGAGCTGGTGGCTGGAATGCGGGATTTTCGCAGCCAGGGCAAAGGACAATCCCTGTAGCTGGTTTTGTATTGCTCCGAAGCGGTATTTGATTATGTCTTATTTATAGAATCGTTAAATTTTTGAAACACGTTCATGCCACATCTGGCTGCGGTTTCACAACCTTTTGTTCGCTCTCAGACAGCAGAGGGACGAATTTGTAGCCAGGAGGTACAAGCTTCGGTCTCTATGTTGTATTGTCCGCATCCTGTGTGGTTTACCGTTTCGTGCTTCGACGCTTTCAGTACACTACTTGGAAATTGTTGCATACGATCATTGGAATGGAAATTTATTCAACGAAAATGTGAAGAATAATTGATCAACTCAACCAGGTTAAAACAGTTCATAGTGTCACAGTAATAACACAGTCAATCAGAAATGTGTTTTAAGGTCTAAACAGTTCAAAAGACACAATGTACAGCTACGTATGATTTTGTAAGAAGGTTCGTCAGAAATCCTGAATATCAAGGTGCATTTATAGTGATTATGTTATCCGACAGGTTCGACGGAAAGGAATTTTGTTAATTGTAAATATATTAGTTACGTTAAATGCACTTAATCTAATGGTTATGGAAAAATGACAGTATGGTAATGATGGTCTGGAGTCCATACCTGGGGAAGTTCTGCCTTCGAGTTGCAAGTTCTTTTCAATTAATGCCACAGTGGGAGACTTGCATGCCGGTGATGAAATGATGATGATAACAACACACCAGCCAGTTCCCGAGCGGGGAAAATCTCCGGTACGTCCGGGCAACGAACCCAGACCCACTGCATGGTAGTCTGTTCAGCTAGCTACACAGCTAAGGGGGCAGGACGCTAAAGCACAAAAATAACAGCACTTGGATTGGTACGTTTGGTAAAATAGAAATATGTACCACGGAGGTAGCTAATGAGTATCTCATTTACTTTTTATTTTAATCCAACCGTGAAGCATCACATTGGTGTTTTCCGTCATTCAGTTTGACTAGCCAAGGGCTACCTATCACTTGATGTGTCTTGTATAGAATTCCGTAACCGTATTTACAATATAATAAATGCTGACAGGGTTATAATGGGGTCTCGTTATCATTACATACATAATATTTTCCGCATTATGTCTGTCTTCCTTTTCTTATTCAGTCACATTTTATCTAATAACCCCGATTTTGATTAATGATGCACTTCTCTCTGGTCAGTCGAGATGTTTTCATTTTAATGCACGGTGTTCCGAAACCTATCGAATGAGGTTCTACAGGACCTCCAAGCTCTGTTGTGTATTCCGTATATGAACTCCAGTGAGACTCTTAACTACTGTTTGTATTGCTCATTAGTTGCTGGAAGCCCGCGTTTTTTCTCCGAGGAAGGCCCATTTGGGACAATACTAGAACAGTTGAGGACACTCGCAAGAAACATGAATGACAGATCACAGTAAAACATTGAAGCGAATCAGACTCCAGGATGATAATGAACTCTAAAAGAACGACACCAGTATTGTGGAGGAAACGCCAAGTTTCTTGGGAATCTACCGAAGTAGACACTTAAGAAAATCTTATACACCGTGGCGGAGGTTTCAGTTTTACCTGCTCTTTGGGCCCGGGCATCTCACGAACCAGAGGTGGAGTTAGAGAATGTATATTTTACATAACAGTTGTGCGAGGTGCGGAAAACAAAGTAGCATCAGTCAACGTTGCAGGCGTCGCATTCCGCTGAAAACTGCGGCGTGACGTTAACAACATCTCCCAGTCTGTTTGGATTCCTGGCATCGAGCACACATGAAAAGAGAGCTCGCAGCACCTGAAGATGGCGAATCGTGCAGAAGTCGAAAAGCTTGCATAAAACTGGCAACGATCACAGTGCTGAGCACCTTGAAGAACACCATTAATGTAATTTTTAGTTTATCATCCACTCGTCAATGTAATAATAGCCGCACATCAATATCGTTTACAAATGTTCCACTGTTTCTCGACCTGTAGCACTGAATAACAGTACTGATAGTAGCATTAGAGTTAAATGCGTTATAATATCCAGCCGTAATACATCTTCCACCAAAGAATTTCCTAAAATCACAAATAGTAGTACACTGAATATAAAGCTCATCACTTACATCGGTATTTGCCTGAGGAATTTCGACAGAACTAAATGGTAATACAGTATAATAAAATTAAAAAGATTTGAAGTGAAAGAAGGAGGAGTGGTACAAATACCAAGAGCTCGGATAGCAAATCAATACCAAACAAAATATGACAAAACCTAAAAGGGAGATATAGGGGGACTACATAAAGGATATGATCTTGAAGACATTATTATAGAATGAAGAGACAAAGAAACTGGTACACCTGCCTAATATCGTGTAGGTCTCCCAGGAGCACGAAGAACTGCCGCAATGCAACGTGTTTTTCTTCACGTTTACGATCAGGTACCCATAGAAAACGAAACCGGGGAACGGCATAGAATCTGAGTGTGGATATAAAAGGATTGTGTAACCTACAGAACATTTTTGTTTTGTGTAGTTATCTTCCCGTCTGATAGTTAAAAATAAACAGTGTCTATATGAAAATTGGAGCTGTCAATGTTTAATTTACGTTTTATTCAAAATTGTGGATTTGTAATGGGAGACAGAGGCATGTTGTTATAAAAATAAAAACTACAGATTTACACTGAAGAGCCAAAGAACCTACGTAATATTGTGTAGAGTCCACCGGAGGATGCAGAAGTGCCGCGACACGGCGTGGCGTGCTCTCGACTAATGTGTGAAGTAGTGGTGGGGGGGAATTAACATCATGAGTCCTGCAGGGCTGTCTATACATCCGTAAGAGCACAAGGGGGTGGAAATCTCTTCTGAACAGCACGTTGCAAGAAATCCTAGATATGCTCAATAATGTTCATGTTTGGGGTGTTTGGTGTCCAGCGGAAGTGCTTACACTCAGATCAGTTGTAGCAATTCTGGGCCTGTGGGGTGTCGCATTGTCCTCCTGGAATTTCCAGTTTGTCAGAATGCACAAAGGACATGAATTGATGCAGGGGATCAGACAGGATGCTTACGTATGGGTCACCTGCCAAAGTCGTATCTAGACGCATCAGGGGTCGAATACTACTCCAGCTGTACACGCCCCACACCATTAAAGAGTCTCGTCCAGCTCTAAGAGTCTCCTGTGACACCTGTTGTCTTATATACCGAATCTACGGCATAGTTTAGAAGAAACATTAACGAAAGTCAAACCTAAGTGTAAATCTTTTGTTGACTTAGGTAAGACTTTTGATAGCGTCGACTGAAATACACTCCTCGAAATTCAGAAGATAGCGGCGATCAAATAGAGGTAACGGGGAGTTGAGCACAACTTTCACAGAAAGGGAACAGTAACTGGAACATAAACAGTGTTCTAACGCATCCCATATCTACATATACAGCTACATGGATACTCTGCAAACTACATTTAAGTGCCTGGCAGAGGGTTCATCGAATCATCTTCTCAATTCTCTATTATTCCAATCTCCTACGGCGTGCGGAAAGAATGAACACCTATATCTTTGCGTACGAGTTCTGATTTCCCTTATTTTATAGCGGTGATCGTTTCTCCCTATGTAGGTCGGTGTCAACAAAATATTTTCGCATTTCGAGGAGAAAGTTGGTGATTGGAATTTCATGAGGAGATTCCGTCGCAACGAAAAACGCCTTTCTTTTAATGATCTCCAGCCCAAATACTGTATCATCTCAGTCACACTCTCTCCCAAATTCCGCGATAATACAAAACGTGCTGCCTTTGTTTGAAGTTTTTCGATGTATTCCGTTAGTCCCATGTGGTAAGGATACCACAACGCGGAGCAGTATTCTAAAAGAGTACGGACAAGCGTAGTGTAGTCAGTCTCCTTAGTAGATCTGGTATATTTTATAAGTGTCCTGAAAATAAAACGCTGTCTTTGGTTAGCCTTCCCCACAACATTTTCTATGTGTTCCTTCCAATTTAAGTTGTTCGTAATTGTAATAGCTAGGTATTTAGCTGAATTTACGGATTTTAGATTAGACTGATTTATCGTGTAACCGAAGTTTAACGAACTCCTTTTAGCACTCATGTGAATGACCTCACACTTTTCGTTATTTAGGGTGAACTGCCAATTTCCGCACCTCGAGATAACTTTCGTAAATCGTCTTGCAATTTGTTTTCATCTTCAGATGACTTTATTAGTCGATAAACGACAGCGTCATATGCAAAAAACCTAAGACGGCAGCTCAAATTGTCTCCCAAACCGTTTATATAGATAAGGAACAGCAAAGGGCCTATAATACTACCTTGGGGAACGTCAGAAATCACTTCTGTTTTACTCGATGACTTTCCGTCAATTACTACGAACTGTGACCTCTCTGACACGAGCCACATAACTGAGACGATATTCCATAAGGACGCAATTCCACAACAAGCTGGTTGTATGGTACAGTGTCAAAAGCCTTCCGGAAATCTGGAATATTGTTCAATATACACATTGAGCATGGTGAAAAACAAACAACGAGAAATTTAAGTAGAATATTAAAGTCCAGGAAGACCAAACCCTCTTCGTACTCGTAGGGGATGGACAACGCCGCAATGTATGGGATGGCCCATAGGATGAAGAGCAGTGGGCACATCTAGTGCCCCAGGACGGTTAGAACAGCTGTGAAGACCCTGTAGGAACTCTGAAAAGTCGAGGCTACCTAGGCTCTGATGAAAGCCAACAGTGCGTTAAGAACCATCTTTCAACAGGGAACTGTCCTCGGAAAACTTGCATGTGAAAGACAGTGGCCCTCAAGGAAAACGGAGTACGAATTTTAACTTTGAACATTGGGCTACTGACAGGAAATGTAGAAGAGTTAGTATTATGGCAAGGAGAAACTTAGATACTGTAGGCATGGGCAAGACAAGATTGTAAAGGAGAAGGCAGTAGGGAACTGAGGGAAGATTTCAGACTGTATTGGAGTGGAAATGAAGAAGAAAGACACAAGGGAGTGTGGGGTTGTGAAGGGTGATCTAAAAGACAAGGTACAGATGATAAGCAACATGATAATGAAGATCAGAGTAATGACAAAGGTGAGAAGTATGTAGGTGGTTCAGGATTTTGCGCTTCATATGGGCTGTACATCTCAAGACAAGGAGGACCTTGAGGGAGAACTGCAAAGGCATCATACAATGTAGGCTTTCACAGCTGGTGCTGACCACGCTTACAACTTCTGTACTGATAGACCGTGGTCGTTACATGGAACTTTCCCCTAAAGTTTCGTCTCCCACTGCGAATGGCACCTTCAGAGGTGAAGCCGCTTTGTCTCTGAAGAAGTCTTCGCAGTCGGAGATGAAACGTTACGGGAAAGTTTTATGGATTCACCACGGCCTGTCAGCCCGTAAGTTTTGAGTGAAGATCACTATAAAAAATTGATGAATGGAGAAAGAAAACTTGAATGCAGATGTTGGGATTGAAGGACAAGGGTACGTAAATGTACTGGAAGCAGAAGGATATGGAATTAGTAATGAAGAAGGAAAGAGATTGTATGAATTTTACCAGAGGAATGGTTTAGTGACAGGTAACTGTTGGTTTTGGAAGAAAGAGAGCCCCAAAGTAGCGTGGTATAGCGGGAATACAGCAGAGAATTCTTTTGTGAATTACAAGTTCCATGACAGAGAAACCAATAAGACATTAACGGATGTAAAGATGCTACCATCTGAGGCCTTAGACAGTGACCACCGGCTACTGATGATGAGCATCAGAATCATGAAGGAATGAAAGAAGGCAGAGAACCAGGGAAAGAGAATTAAAGTATACAACCTGAAGGAAAAGAGGGAAGAATCCTTGGACATTATAAGGGAAAGGTTAAGAAAGGATGAAGCAAGAACAGGAGGTGGGAATGAGGACAGTTTAAAAGCGCTATGGTATAAGCTGCAGTAGCTGTGTGGAAGGACAAGTGGCAGAAAGCGGTGGAATGAAGGTGGTGAAGGGATAACGGCCTGCAGGCCATGGTTCCAAAAAATGTTTGCATTAGGAAGTGAGGAGTATGAGGAAAAGAAGCAAGAGGAAAATAACACAGTGGCTGGAAAGACAACAAAGTGAATGGAAGAATGGACTAATACGATGAAGGAAGTTAGAAGAGTAAGAAAAAAGTACTGCAATGAATGGTCAAAAATAAGAAGAGAGGTTTCAGAGAGGATGCAACAATGATGTACACAAATGAGAAAAAGGTTAACAGCAAGTAGACACTCAATATAGTGTGGAAACAGGACATTGAGCACTTGCTATACCCGACGAGGATAATAGACAGAAGAAGGTAGAAGTAAGCTCTGGAGGAGGGCAGAGGGAGAGGGTGGAAGGGCGTGACATGGAAAAAAATTGGAAAAATAGTGGAGAAAATGAAAGAAGGAAAGGCACCAAGTATGAAAGAAGTATATGTGGGCATAGTGAAGGCAACAGGGGAAGTTGGGAAACAGTGACTGTACAGCATGCTGTGCATGGTTTGGAGGGAGAAGAAGAATCTGGAAGTTTGGGAAGGGGCACTTATTTTCCCTTTATTCAAGAAAAGGCCTAAGAAGGGTTGAAGGAACTACAAGGAAGCCACGCTGATACCATACTGTACCAATATACGTTAAAAATCACGCGAAGCCGAATCCAAACAAGAGTCGACAATGAATTTGGAGAGGAACAGCATGGCTTCAGGAGTCCAGCTGCTGACCTCATATTTGTAATAAGACAGCCCTAGGGGCACCACTGTGAATTTGGGGAAGACCTTGTGACGGCCTTTCTCGTCATAGAATAGGTGATTAAATCAGCCAGAGATGGCAAATAGTTTTGGAAATGGACATGAACGTAATGGATAGTACTGTTTCACCCGGCTAGCTTATTTCGGCGATTTGAAGTTTTCAGATGCTTACTAATGTAACCTTTACAGTCGTTAATATGAAATAAGCCTGTTATTTACCATAGAGACTAGAACGACAACACAAACAGTCTCACTGTGTAAAGTTACGAAAGTATGCGTAAGCACTTAAAAATGGCTCATCGCTGAATTCAGCTAATCGTGTTAAATAAATGAATGATTCTGAGATCATAGTAGAGCGTATGTGGAAAATGGAACTTTTTAATCAATTTGTGTATGTCGATCTCGGCATTATAAATTTTAGTAAATGAGACACTAAAATCAGTGGATATGATCTGATATCTGGGCCGAATAATAATTGATGATCGCATTAATAAAAACAATATAAAGAGCAGACTGGTAGTAGCAAATAAATCACTGAAGAAAACAGGGATTTGTTGGCATGAAGTTCGTTGGTTAGGAAGTCCTTTTTATGGTGTTTATTTACGGAGAGGCACTTGGCAACGGGAGGCGGGCAGCAAGATTATTTCAAGACACGTGCCCCTTCCGACAACCACAGCATTCAGTGCTTGCTACAGTATTTCACCGTTTGCCTGAGAAAGGGTTGTTTCAGAAAGCAGGAAATGGTGAAGGACATACCCGAAATGTTCGGAGAACAGACTTGGAGGAAAATGTAATTAACACTGTGGAAGGCGAACAGAGCGGTTCAAGGCGCTACAGTCAGGAACCTCGCGACCGCTACGGTCGCAGGTTCAAATCCTGCCTCGGGCATGGTTGTGTGTCATGTTCTTAGGTTGATTAGGTTTAAGTAGTTCAAAGTTCTAGGGGACTGATGACCTCATAAGTTAAGTCCCATAGTGCTCAGAGCCATTTGAACCATTTTTGAAGGCGAACACTGTATTAGTACCAAGCAGTTGGCTCGACATTACAGGGTGAGCTAGACGATCGTGTGCAACATTCTTCTTCACAATTGTTAATACCCTTATCACCTAACGCGTAGGGCCTACTAGCGACAGACTTTCCACATCGGGAGCTGTTTTGTCACTGGTTTCTTCACCAGACAACAACGATTCCGAGATTTGTGTCATCCATCCTATTCACATATGAGGCCACCCTTACGCAGAGTAGTATCTTCAACTTCCATGACTGTTATGTTTCGGATAGTATGGAGAACACCCACGGTATAGTGACAGCGAATGATCAGTATCGAAGCTGCCGGGATGTTGGGCCGGGATAATTGGAGACCGTATTTTGGGAGCAGTCTTGCTTCCACGTCGCTAACAGGCCGGAACTATCGGCGTCAATTGCAGGTGACGTAGCCTCCACTGCTGGAATAAGTGCTCCATGACAGTGTTCCAGCCCACTTCGCCGTTAACGTCCTGTCGCATCTCAATCGTGTGTTACCTTATCTATAGACGAGGGGGTTCAGTTGCATGTCCTGCTCGTTCACCGGGCCTAAACACTTGGGGATTCTGGTTATGGGGCCATCTCAAAAGTATTGTGTATGCAGAGACCTTTCCAGATGTGGAGACAATGGAGCAGCGTATTCAGTGTATTCATGTTGCCTTTGACACTGTTCTGACGCTGCTTGGCCGATGTGAACCTGTGAGACAGAACATGCTACGGCGCTTACGCGTATACGTTGAGGAGTACGGAAACCATTTTCAACAGGTAATACAACTGTGGCTGCATGGTACAGCGCGCATTAGACCACAGTTTCTATAGCAATGTATGATTGAATAAATGGTCAAAATTTTCGTGTCTCACGTTATAAGTTTCATTAACTAAATACGTAAAATGGCACAAGAAATTTTGCACCTTATTGTTAATCTCTGATTATATATATACACAGATGAAATTCAAATGCAAGCGTAACGATAGGTATTTAGGAATTTTAAATTGCATGGAACAATAAACGAAAGTAAAAAGACTAAAATTGTAGGGGAAAGGCTAAATGATAGGGCTGGGTTAAGCTGTGAGTCAATATTGCTTTTAAATTTTTATTTTGCAATATACATAACTTTTCAAGTAACAGTGATCTGAGAGCCTTCATAATAAGCACTAAATCTCCTACCAGAAGCGTACCGACATGAAACCAAATATTTTGTAACTGGTTGAGGCTTCCCCAGTTGAGGCAGAATGCAATAGTGGTTCCATGAATAATTGAAATTCAGGGTGAGAGAACAAGCTTCAAAAAATAATAGGAATAATCACCGTAATACTAAAAATGGGAAAATTGGTTATCACCGGCAAGGCCAAAGAATAAAAAGCGATTCAGAATTAATTAACAAGATTCGTAATATCCTCAAAGCAAATGGGACCAGAGGGCTAAATAAAACCACACTATACAAGAGTCATAAAAAACACATGACAACTAGTCTAGTTAATGGTACGGGAAGGCTCTTTCAAATTACAGTAGTGAGGCTTATCAATAAGCCAAATTACCACAAAAGAGTTTTATTAACCAGACGCACGGAAATCGCTAATCACATTACAAATTGGTTCACTGAATACAGCCTTATGAACTATACAACATAATCCTAGCTCATAGACTCAGAAGCAGGCGTGACCAATTTACTCTGATTTCTCCTATGGCGATGGTAGACCTTCTCCATGTAATGTCAAAACTAATAATAATTCCGGCCGTTTCGGACGACGTGAACTAATACTTTATCGCCTTAATTAAAGTGATTAATCGATGCAGGTGCCACAGCGGTGCTAGTTTTGCATGCGAAAGACGGTTCGTATCTGACATTCATACGGTTGTAGGCTTATACCCGTGAGGAATGATGCTTATTTGTGCTGTGTTATTGGAATGCCGAGAATGAGAGACGTCCAGGGCCAACTGGAACAGACAACCACCACAAACATGGGAGAAAGATAGTCATGACTATCTTGAACCATACTGGCCATCTGATTCTTTGAATCAAAGGTTCTGCTCTCTAGTGGGTGGAATAAAGGTTTCCCGGTTTTATTTACTTATAGTACGTGTTAATAAATACGTGTAAATTGAAACCCTATTAGCCAAAATTGTGCAGAATAGCGTGGTGCAGTATATAAACGTCGTCTAACTATTTGACGCGTGATGATATGAAGATTTAAAACCCCATTTAGTGAACTACGTAACGATGAGAGATAGAATAGAGCAATTTAATAGCAAAGACCGCGTATCATATTTCCATATGAGCTCGTTATTTTATTTAATTAAATGTGAAGAGTTTGTGAAATGTACAACAACAAAGATAGTCTCTTTTTTTCCATTTCAATTTCCACTTTCGAGAGCTCTTCACGAGGTACATCGAAGTGAACTGCTATTGGAGAACTAATGACACAATTTGAATTGTAAAGTATTTGATTCGCTTTTCCAGACACACTAGAATTGTCACCCTCGTGTTTTGAAAAACCACGCAGCCCAGTTATTTCTGTTTTCCCGTTTTTTTTCTGACTTATTTGAAAGTAGTACGTATCACTCCGTAAATTAATTTGGGAGCTCTTCCGTACTTATAGCGTTTTTCATTGGTGGTGGGGAAAGGGGCCGCGGGGAAAGTTTGTTGTTTCCACGCCTGTGGGGATATTGTGGAGTCGGTATTATAAACGTGAATTAAATGTACTTAGGAACATGTTGAAAGTTGCAAGAATTTGCTTGCAAAACTATCAGACGTTATAGTTATTGTATTCTAAACTCACTTGTTAACGTAGCTAAGACTATACTTACTACGAAATCAGTAGAGCTCAAATCCGATTGTAATTTAATGATATTTGTCGACAGTTATCACATGTAGGAATATATTATTTGTTAAGTTTAGCGTGTGAGAAGTATATAGCAAAATGAGATATATTCTTAAGGAAAAAGTAATATATTAAACTAGCATACATGAATATTAACAAACTAGGACAAATATTAAATATTTTGAACGTGGCTCCACTACAGCAACGGTTAAATAACAGCAGGAATAAAAGACAGCAAAAATATTAAATAGTTTGAACGTGGCTCCACTACAGCAACGGTTACATAACAGCAGAAATAAAAGACAGCCAAAAAGTTGCAATAAATTATGGTTTTCAAATAACCTTGACAACGGTTTCGACGGATCTGAAACCGTCTTCTTCAGAACAACAAACAAACTTCACATTAGCAAACCACTTAGTAAAAGCTGTCTCCACATGGCATTTATCGACCACGGTCTGTATGCCCTACGTAAAAATTAAAGCCCCTAGAATCAAAGGCTTCTCATATCAGTAGAAACAATCACTTAGAATAATAGACCATGTTCGTTAGGATTCTTAATTTTTGTATATGGTCATGCAGACCATTGCCGACATGGTGGGGACAGCTTTTACTCTGTGAATGGCTAATGTGAAGTTTGTCTGTCCTTCTGAAGAAGACGGGTTTAGATCCGTCGAGACCGTGGTCAGGGTTATTTGAAAACCACGTTTTTTTTGTAACTAGTTGTCTGTCCTTTTTTCTTGCTACATAAAATTATAAATGAGTGTTTACAGAGGTTATCTTTTTTGCCGATCCATTGAAGTCCAGTGTCTAAGGAATGTAACCGAATAGTACCCTTCACAACGGCCATTGTGATGCTGTTTCTGTTCCATGTTGAATTAACATAGGCGGGGTACCGCTGCTGAAGATAAAGACTGAACTTCTGTTAGACTGTTCAAGAATATCGCTATGGACGAAAATTGTAGCAAAGAGGTGGAC
The DNA here is from genome assembly GCF_023898315.1 of Schistocerca nitens. Taxonomy (NCBI): domain Eukaryota; kingdom Metazoa; phylum Arthropoda; class Insecta; order Orthoptera; family Acrididae; genus Schistocerca; species Schistocerca nitens. Next base: position 163,052,365 of record NC_064617.1, on the reverse strand, counting down.
AGACGCTTGATGTATATGTACACCAATAAGTAACTTATTCTCCATAAATTGGGGGAACACTGTAGTTCGCTTATATCTTTTGCGTTTAATTGATGATAAGAGCCAGAACTAGGACAATACGTCTGCAAGGTCTTAAACCAGAAAAAAACCAGATAGAACATGTTCTTTGGAAGTCCGATATCTCTCATTGATTTGTTGGAAGAATTCTAAGGACATTAAACCCAAATGGAAGTAATTTAGAAAAACGCACTTAGATCCATAGTAGAGCACTTCTCGCTAATAGTTGACTTTTATCAGATAGGAGTAATAAAGGAGAAAAAATCTGTATAACAGGGGAACTTTCTGGATACACCTTTATGAGAGGTGCATTCAGTAAGTAATTCAGCATGTTCTTTTTCTCTGTCAATTTCGGTTGAAAGAACGCAGAATTTGGTGGGGAATATCATGGAATTTTCTCGCTTCATCTCCTATATATTAATGAAGTTCCGCTAGGTGGCGGTGCTGTATGTAACCTTCAAGATGTCTGTAACTGAGGTGCTTCTCAAGCAGAGATCTGTCACTGAATTCCTTTTAGCGGAAAACCAGAGCATTACAGATAGCCACAGGTGCTTGAAGAATGTCTACAGAGACCTGGGGCCCTATGCTGTAACTTCCCGCCATTTTTCCGATCGATTCGGTACTCGAGCGCACCGAACGGTCTTGTTGAACGAAACAGAGTCCATACATTATTCAGTACGCATTTCGAAAGTCATGCCGAATGGTCCTAGCGAACCGAAACGCTGTTGTTTGTTCTCCTCGCGCCAACCAATGAAAAGCAAGTTGCCTCTGATCCGTGTATGCGCAATGCAGCGCCACAGCAGCAGAACTCGAAGAGGCTAGCAGCCGACACAGGCATGCCATTCTTCACAGTACCGAAAAGTGTGGTTAGAGTACATAATACTGTTCAAGTTTCGCTGACCATGGGCTTCCATGAATGCAAGATAATGATAGAATATTGACTATGCTCTTGAAACTGTCGTAAATGTCACATATGTCATTTTATTCTCATTCACATCGATGTCTTGTTTTCGTTTACGTTTCGGAACATGAGTTAGGAATGGAGTGTAGTACCACATTGTACAAATGCATCTATAGAAACACCCAAAAATCGTCATTTTTTTCTGTTTTCTGGCGTTCCTTGTTCGCTTTAAAATCAATGGAGGTACGTTCTGTCTATGCAACTAATTGAAGGCAGTTTGCTTATTGCCATACGCGTTTCACTTCCTTTTTTCATGAAGATGCTTCAGAAATAAAAGAAGCGAAACACCTATGGGAATAAACTGCCTTCAGTTAGTAGCATAGATGGAACACATTTCCAAGAGAGCGATAAATTGTTTAAGAGATTGTCAAAGAATGAAAAGATGCATAAAATGTGTTTGTAGCTCGCTCCTAGAGATCCAAATGACGAAGTAGCCTGCTTCCCTATATGATACATCAACGATTTCGTTCATAAAAACAAAATTTAAAAAATCGCCTTTTCGATAGCGTGTGGTGGGTGCAGCTATAGAAGTTCGTTGTAGTTTTTAACATACATCTGTTGCATGAAAGTGTTTCGTGTAAGGTGGTATAGACGGAAAATGTTGTGGCGGGAAACTTTCACCTCTGTCTACTGTTGTTAACGATTCGATCGCTGATAAGTACTTGTGACAATCTAAAGTACAAAGGCTATTGTTGCTACTCTCATTCGCAGTAATTTACGTTGTGCTGTCTGACCGCACTCTCGGAAATAGCTGTGTATTCCGAAATAAATGGTGAATTATTTGTGACAAGAACAAGTACAAACGTCACTGTCAGTTGTTTCACGCACAGTAATTTCATCTTTTATTTCTTGAACATATTGAAGTTACTGAGAAAGCGCACTCTTACGTGTAAATTACAACGAATATTTCGGAAAAATGCTTAACTTTAACGGTTAACAAAGTCTCAGAACGCGTTGCAAAAACGAAGAGGGAAAAAGGTATTTCGCATCTAGCGATATATGATCCTACGGCCTTTGCCACGGCAGTCCGTCACCTTACCAACATCGCTACTGCAGCTTTCGATCGACCGCCGCTTTATTTTATGAATTCCTAGCGAGAGAGACGCAGCCTGACTTCGTTGCCGAATGATGGTGGCGTAAGCTGTTAATGCATGAAATTTTGGAAGGTTTCCTCTATTAAGCGTCACAAATTTTCTTTGCATTGTTACTTAGATGTTTTAAATGTATTTCGATAATTAATAAGTAAATCACTTGCGGGAAAGTGTACGCGAAGTCTACAGTAATTTTAGCTAACACTCACGTAATGTACGTAAGCAGAGCGGATGTCATGATTTTTAACGATCTTTGCATTCTTAATTGCATAAAATAACAGGTATTTTTAGAGAGAATATTGACCGAAGACTTCTTTTTATGTTGTAATCATTCACAGTAACAACCTAACCTACCCATATTTCTAACAAAGGAAAACAGTCAATTATGAACTCTCTTTCCAACCAGACGCGTCCTGTGGTGATTCTTTAGTAACACAATCACTAAATCCAAAGCTAAAACTGATCAATATGTTTAAATAAACAAATTATAGTTGTAATTAAACCGTAGTTAACCGAACGACTGGGCCATACCAAAATGCAAAAAATCGGTGGCAGGACCGTTCGGTAACAGGTTTCAGAAGCACACTAAATAGGAAATTCAGATAAAGAACTGAAAATGACGTAACTACCGACACTAACCTACTGCACAGATCGATATGAACGATGTACAATGGGGCCCCTAGCAAAGAACGAATGTATGGGGTCGTTTGCCTTGGCGTCTCTCATCATCGTAACGAAGTCGCACCTACTTATCTGATCTCCCAGTTGCACAGCCACCAGGATCCATCTGTGTCTCCTGCAGTGCTGGAACACGTGGACACTCTCATGCGAGGTGATGGACGGATTGCATTCAAACACCTCGCTCTACAACTGGAATTCTCTATTGGTTATTGGTGTAGCGAGTCGTAGGCTATGACGTTGACCAGTACAGTAGTGTCATGTGGGCACACAAGCACCTCCAGTTAGGTAGCATACAGCCATTGCATAGAACGCAGATTATGTTGGAAAATAAGATTTTGTTGCAAAAGGTTGTTGACTGATATACTGTACTAGAATACTAAATAAAACTAACCTGTTTTCAGGAAAAGAAAAGTCTTGTGTTACTTAGTAAACGCCCCTCCTAGTACATGTGGGACTGCCAAGGAGATGCTCACTCTGTTAGAAAAAGGACTAGTGTTGTTGTTGTTGATTTGGTATGCAGTCCAGAGACTCGCTTGATGCAGCTCTCCATGCTACTCTATCCTATGCAAGCTTCTTCATCCTCAAGTACTTTCTGCAACTTACATCCTTCTCAATCTGCTTAGTGTATTCATCTCTTGTCCCCCGACTACGATTTTACCCTCCAAGCTACCCTCCAATAATAAATTTGTGATCCCTTGGTGCCTCAGAAAACGACCTACCAACCGATCCCTTCTTCTGGTCAAGTTTTGCCACAAATTACTCTTCTCCCCAGTTCTATTCAGAACCTCCTTATTAGTTACGTGATGTACCCATCTAATCTTCAGCATTCTTCTGCAGCACCATGTTTCTAAATCTTCTATTCTCTTCTTATCTAAACTATTTATCGTCCATGTTTCACGTCCATACATGGATTCACTCCATACAAATACTTGCAGAAAAGGCCTCCTGACACCTAAATCTATACTCGATGTTAACAAACTTCCCTTCTTCAGAAACTCTTTCCTTGCCATTGCCGGTCTACATTTTATATCCTCTATACTTCGAACATCATCAGTTATTTTGCTCACCAAATAACAAAACTCATCCACTACATTAAGTATCTCATTTCCACATCTAATTCCCTCAACATCACCTGTTTTAATTCGACTACATTCCATTATCCTCGTTTTGCTTTTGATGACGTTCATCTTGTATCCTCCTTTCAAGACACTGTCCATTCCGTTCAACTACTCTTTAAGGTCCTTTTCTGTCTCCGACAGAATAGCAATGACACGGAAAACTTCAAAGCTTTTATTTCTTCTCTATGGATTTTAATTTCGACTCCGAAATTTTCTTTTGTTTCCTTTACTGCTTGCTCAATATACAGACTGCATAACATCGGGTATAGGCTACAGCCTTGTCTCATTCCCTTCCTAACCACTGCTTCCTTTTCACACCCCTCCACTCTTACAACTGCCATCTGGTTTCAGTACAAATCGTAAATAACCTGTCGCTCCCTGTATTGCCCGCTGCCACCTTCAGAATTTGGAAGAGATTATTGCTGTTGAAGAATGTACTTTTTTCTTTCGTAACGTTGTTTCTTCATCTCAGATTCAGAGAGACATTATGATACAGGTGTATATTAAATCGAATTAGGCTATTATGCATGTATTCCCGACTTATGAGATATATTTTGAGAAGGGAATGCACCACTGAATGAATTATTTTTTTAATAGGGTATGATGGCACTGGGTGGAGATGGGAAACATTAATGACGACAGTACTGGCTGAAATGCAAACGTATTTTTGTGGCAACATACTGCAAATCAATAATTTTTCCCATTTTTTAAATTTTTTCACTTATTAATTAATTTTCTCGCCATGGATTGGCTTAATGTTGTCAGATGTTTATAATTTCGTTGCATAATATGACTATTGCTTAATATAACTATTCCCGTATGCTAACTTTTGCATTTCACTGTTACTGGTGACTCTGACTAGCTGTTGTCATTCTTTGCTGACACTGGTATCCTGAATTTTTGTGGCGATACAATTTGCCTTAGTTGCTGCATTGCTTATGTGATGAAACTCTTTGCGTTTTATTTGTCCTAACTTACGAATGTCTACTTCATTTTGTTTACCTGTTCACCATAATATTTTTTTCCTGCATACCTATAATATAAGATACATTACAGTATTGCTTTTCTGATGGCATATTTATCGTGTATAAATGCGTGTGATAATAAATTTGGCACAATTGCTTTCCTGTGGAAATATTTTTGTGAATATGGGTATATCGCAGCGCCTATAATATTATGAGATTTCACTTAGAGTAATCATTTATTGTTAGAGGTCATAAACAAGTTAAATATTTTGACTAAAAGGAAAATTATAGAAAATTGGTATAGGAAGACAGTAAATCTGGAATATAGCAGGTGCATGTAGTAGCCAGTATTGATATACCTGATGAGCACACCGATGAAGTGAGTCAGCTTCAAAAAGATCGATATCACAGTGCCAGTGAGGCTGTGTGGTGTATTTTCAGTTTCCCATTTCACAGTCGCCATTGCAAAGTTGTTCGTCTCAGAGCTCATCTTGAATATGGACAAAGAGTCTGCTTCACGGCAAACACTGCACGATATGTTGTTCATGAACCAGTACACACAACGTTTGCAGCATTTGTTTGCGTTGTATGAAGATGATGTCTTTTCCAAGACATTATTGTACGCAGAAGTTCCAAAGCACTGTACATGGAATGCTACGTCCAAGAAAATCCTACGACGTAGGCGAGGCATGCGTCTGCAGTGTTATCAAAATCAGTATTCGTCTGACGCATTGGGGCGTGTTTACATAGTACATCAAAAATGGTTCACATGGCTCTGAGCACTATAGGACAACTTTTGAGATCATCAGTCCCCTAGAACTTAGAACTATTTAAACCTAACTAACCTAAGGACATCACACACATCCATGCCCCAGGCAGGATTCGAACCTGCGACCGTAGGCCTCGCGCGGTTCCAGACAGTAGCGCCTAGAACCATTTGGCCACCCCGGCCGGCCATAGTACATCCAATGAAAGTCGAGTATTACTATTTGAGAAAGCTATTAGTTAATGTTAAAGGTCCACGTTCATTTGCTAATATGAAAACAGTTAATGACGTAGGATGCCAGACGTACAGAGAATCTTGCCAAAATCTTCATATGCTTGAAAATGAGCAACACTTCGAAACAACAGTGAGTGACGCATGTGCCAGCTCTCATCCGCGAAAAATTCGAACATACTTCACCAGCATTTTGTCCAGTTGTTCGCCTTCAAACCCGAGATACTTGTGCGAAAATTCAGGGTGGATTGAAGCGAAGACATTTGTTCGTACCGTTAGCAATGACAATTCCATCGATTTTTCGAACAATATTTTCCATCAATATCTGATCGAGGACATATTCTTAACCATCAACTACAAAGAACTTATTCTTCTTGACGTAACTGTGCCAGAACGTCATGCACTTTACCTTGATGATCGCGATTTAGTCAGAGAACAGTAGTATAGTGTTAATTATTTGCGTACATTTGTTGAAGTATGCGAACAATGTTTGCTTACGGAATAAAAATTGGCCTACGACAGAATAACATAGGCCGTGCCAAATGGCATATGTGGTCTTCTCTTCCTCGAAGCGCTAGGCGTTACTGGACAAACGTTCCTCATCAGTTTGCTATTGGCTCACATTCGATCTAAAAATGAAATTACTCTAGCTCTTGCTTGATTAGGTATTGCGGCTACATTATTAGATGGTCAACGAATAGTGCATCCTGCTCTCAGATTGCCGTTGGCTATGCGTTTCTCGGAATCTCCAACAGGTAGCATTTCAAAAGTATTTGGCATTGTTAAGGTTATGACACTTTTCAATGTCATTGTCTGAGACGAATGCTCCACGGCTCGTAAGAAATCGCTTGAAGCGCTTCATAGGTTGAACTGTTAGTTGGCGCTCTCATTTTACCATGTGGCGAGTTTAGACAAACTGTTTCAGTGATACCTACGTCGAGTCATTCTCATGAGATCTATGCCTCCCTCAGAGCATCACATCTTTGGAGACAAACGCAATAATTCATACTAAAGGCCAATACGGGCGCAAATTTGCAGAGAACTGCGTCAGCAGGCACAATTTCAAAATAGCTAATGAACATCGAAGAAGGGAAACTACCAGTTGATGCTACCACAAAAAGTATTTCATTTTTGTTGAATTTCTTGGGTCATTTTGGCAGTGAATAAGTCATTGAGAAAGTTTTTCCGCAATTCTCTAACCAATGATAAAAACATAAGTGGCCTTGCGAAAACGCTATCTTAGCAACAGGATATGCTGAATGGCACGAATAAGGATACACAGAGACTAGACGAACGCAGTGATAAATAGCAGAAGTGAGAACAGCTTTATCTTCACCCTCATGGTGGAACTGATCTATGAATGAGAGATAGCTCAAAATTCTTACACTCAATTAGGGTCATCACTCAAAGCATTTACAAAAAAGCCATTGAGATACTTATTAAATTTTCGTACTGACAACAATATTTATAATAGTATAAGAAACGAGACAGTATTTCACTGAGGTACAATTTTCTTTGGAACCAATAACTGCACAGCTTGAAAAAAGAATCAGAGTGCAGACAACATTCACATCAGTGTTTTATGCCTCCAATTTCATTCCCTGATAATGATCTGTGAAAAAGATAAGTTATTTATTTTACTACAACAAATATTTAAAACTGTAGCTCAAATATCACCGACATCATCTTATGTTATAAATGTTTCAGGAAATAGTAGGCAAGGGAGGTAGAGGAGGTTTTTCTAAATAACTGTACCAAAATTTCTGAGATTAACTTCAATTATTTAGGAGAAAATGATGAAACTTCAAGTTTTCTGTAAATCGCAAAAGATGATTTACAGATTTATTAACTTACCACTATGCTCGATATAACATTCCAGCTGCATATTCCAATTGTCCTCTTGTTTCGTTATCCTCCATACTCTTTCTCTTGATTCTTTCGTTTATCCAAGACCCTTTGGTAGCTACTTCTGCGGCTGTCTCTCTTTCGGTTACCGACTGCTTATAAATAGCAGTTAGAGCTGAAGCCATATTCCTTCCCGTCTGGATGTTAAGTTTCTTCATAACATTGATCCATGAAATTGCACTATCATTGAATGTTATTTTTGCATTCATCACACCAATCTTCAGCACTGTCAGCCCAACAACTACAGTTTTGGGTATTCTCTCCCATATACAGCTGTTGAAACTGTCATTTGCATTCTGAGAGAGACCATGTATACATTTCCTAAGCAGAATATTTGCCAGATCCCCATATACAGGCCTCCATTACAGAAAGTGGTAACGAATGCTTGTGGGTATATTGTATGCCTTGCGACGGGGCGGTAAATAAAGACGTGCGCTTGAAGCGTTCACATGAATGTGCATATACAACTGTTGGTAAAAAAATTTTATGCAAATTTTGGCTCTCACGTAAGTCTCAGGGGATGATTTCCACACTTGGTGCATTAGTACACTGTTCCACACCTGAGCGTTATTTATAGTCTTTCAATTAATTATTCACTCAGCCATGAGTAGTGTTTATGCTTGGGCACAAAAATTAGGCAATTATTATAGCAAAATCAGTTTCCAAAGACACAGTTCAATCACTATTTATTGGCTTTCACACAATGAAATTGGCACTGGTGAGACGGTTTACAGTCTTACTCTTATACTAATTTGACTCTGAGCCCCCAATAACAGTAATGTAGGCTGCTATAAACGAAAATAACTGAATTAATACGAACAGAACCACAAGTCCCACTGTGCTCTTTTTTCTAACAGTTTTGGCGCGAAATCACAGTTCATCACATGTTCACTTACGACGATGCATACCGCATAAATTGTACTCACACAAATAATCATAGCACTTCCAGTTCATCAAACATATGCTTGCACACTTGCACTATTAAACAATACTCTCTGTCGAAATAAATCGGCGCGGAAAAGAATTCTCAAACGACCACATGGGCCACCCTCACGTGGGGCTTGCTCGCCACCCACCCTTCAAAACGACTGACCAACGAGTGACCTTTTGATACATACATCCCTTGACAGAAATAAGTACACCATTAGAACCGCGCTAAAGAGTACATCTTATTTCCTATGTTACATTAATTTATACGAAGGGAGAAAAAACATTAAGATAATGTTATGGAATGCAGAAGGATTGAAAAACGCAGCATGCATAGCTCCAACACACTTTCTCTAAAGTTATGACGTAGCAATATTCACATAAACTTTTCTCACATATCATTGTCAACACCCGAAATTCTATAGCATAAATATGCTGGCAAAGCAAGGAGAAAGGGGGCGACCCCAAGGGGGAATAACAGTCCTACTGAAACCGTGGATAACACCAATTATAGCGACAACAGAACTAAATCACTCCATTCTAATAGAAGTAAAACACATCACAATATTAGCAACCTACTTCCAGCCAAGCGAATCGGCCATAGACATAATTGATGATCTGGGCCAACAAATAAGACGAAGGAAGAAAGACATTCATTTACTTATCGCAGGGGATCTAAACTGTCGGTTGGATGTACAGAATCACAAAATAAAATTAGTAATCGAATCACTACAAGAAGAAGGCCTCAGCCTGTTAAACGATACAAACGTCCCTACGTACTTCTGCCATAATGGCAAAAGTGCTATTGATATCACCCTCTTAAGAGGAAACATAAAAGGGGACATAAGCCCTCTTTGGAATGCAAACCACACGCCTATAAGAAAACACATCCCGATGAACAAAGCCATACAAAGTGATTGGAAGGCAAGAGAGAACCAAGAGAAGAGACCGCTCTCGAGCAGACTGGATCCAAGGAAAGTCGAAGAATACCACGACCAGATAGAACAAATTGAGTCGTTAATCGACAACTCAAATGTAGAGGAGGCAGGGCTTGAACTGGAGAAACTCTTAAGCAACTACCCCCAGGAAAGTGAGAAGAGCTAAACCATGGTTCGATCAAGAGTGTTATCAGCAAAGAAAAGAAGTACTCCAAGCTTTACACCGACTAAAAACAAACACAGATAATCACTCACTACTACAAACATACGCTGAGAAAAGAAGATCCTACTAAACACGTACAAGGGAGAAGAGAATGGCACACAGGGAAGAAGAGGGAAGAAGACTAGCTGAAGACTCCAGGAGAGACCCATTCATTGCGATCCGCCCACGAAAGCGGGCACAGTCACACTACATAAGCATGGAAGAATGGACAAGACATTTCAAAGACATTGTCAACAAAGATGGTAAGAAGCACAGGTAGTAAGTCAAGAGCTCACACTGCAGGAGATGCCAGCCTGGTCCCCATTCACTCCAAATGAGATCCAAAACATCATTGAATCAACAAAAAGGAAGAAAGCAGCGGGACCGGACATGCTTTACAACGAATACCTTAAAGACACAGGCCATCTGCTAGCACCAACCTGGACAAAACTTCATAACAAATGCATTGAAACAGCAAAATTTTCAGGCCAGTGGAGAAAATCAATAGTAAGGGTAATGTACAAAGGGGAGGGCGACCCAAAGCACACAAAAAATACAGAGGAATAGCCTTGTAAAACAACCCTTTTGAGGTATTCACAAAACTAATCACAGGAAGAATGAGACACACTTTGGAAGACCACCTCCCAGAATCTCACTTCGGGTACAGGGAAAAAAGATCCACTATCACAGCAGTGGAGCTGCTTTTAAAAAACATATGGGAAACCATCGATAAGAAGCAAAAATATTATGCTGTATTCATAGACTTCACAAAGGCCTTCGACCTCCTCGATCGATCATTAGTAAAAAGGATGCTCGAAGAAACCCTGGGAAGAGACAGCGTCTGGTCGAGGATCATAAACTCCATAAATGAATAGAACGAGATAAGGATCTCGGACAACAACGACCTGTCTGAACCAAAAAGGCAAACAAACGGAGTACTCCAAGGAGACCCACTAAGCCCGCTCCTGTTCATTCTGGCAGCAAAGGACATTATGGAAATCGCTCAAGACGAAGATGTCGTAGCATATGCCTACGCGGACGACATTGTGATAGGCTCAAAAAACTTAAAGAAACTACAGGAGACTATAGAGGACGTGGAAAAGTGGTGCACAAAACACAAGTTCGTAATCAGCACCGACAAGACGGAAATGATGGTATTCAGACCAGGCGGGCAAATCCCAAAAACGACAAGAATTGCACTACAAGGAAAGAAAATATCTATCACAAAAGATAACAAATACCTAGGTATAACACTCCAGCCGTCCGCAAAGTGCTTCACTAAACACACAACAGAGAAAGCGACACAAGCCATCAGAGCGATAAACGAAATAAGTTCCATCAGAACACTAAATCTAGACACAGCTATGGCACTCTTCAAATCAAAAATAATACCGATACTGGCTTATGGGATAGAAATCATATGGATACACCTAAATGAAAAGAACTTAGAAACACTGGAAAGATACAAGCAACCTATATCAAAAGAGCATTAGGGGTAGCAAGAACCATAAGATCAAGATTAGTGTACCTTATCGCCCGCGAATCTTTCCTCATAGAGGATCTAGGGACAAGATTCTTACTTCCCAACACATCTGCATCGGAGAACCTACTAAGATCACTACTCAAAAAAAGAGAGGAAGTACCAACGGAATTCTATGGATCCGGGGCCATGATCGAGCGCACTTGGGCAGCAGCAAATTTTGAGATGAGACACGTACTTACAAGACTCGCAGTACACGGATTCCACCATGAAATTAGTGCAAATACAACATACCACGAACCGTCAAACCTTTGCAAGTGTACACTATGTGGACAGTCTTGTGAGAGATACCATATAGTAACATGCAACAAGAGGGCCAGATCAATTAGAGACTATGCAATAATTGGTTCAAATGGTAATCTGTTATATAATACCTGCATTGAATGTAATCTACTACTAAGAATTAAGCAGACACTCAATACATCCTTGTAATTCACTCTCAAGTGATTGTAAGCTAATGTATAACTATAATGGCTATTTTGCTGCAATAAATCGTTTATTTATTAATTTCTAGGATTACTCTATCGCCCGTAAATCAAGTTTTATTTATTTACAAAATTTCGCCACTTAGCGCAAATTTGTTTGTTTACATCTGTGCTGCAATGTTTTAACATAGAACTGCATAGAGCACCGTTTTTAGACGTAATCTGTAGCGATCTACACATTGCGCTGCTGAAAATTTTCATATCTATAATAATTAATTAATTATGGGCCTTAAATATCAATAATAATTTGCAAACAATGAAAACTATTGCAAGTTAAGTGTACAGTATAACCTAACTAGATTAAAACACGTGTGATGCCACCCAAAATGCGATATAGTGCCGTTCTTTACGTCATGAATGTTCTATTGAATTTTATAAACAATTTCCCCACTAACTTTGTTTATTGCTCCCTATGGGCTTAATTATTTATGAATCTTAACATATGACTACGGCATTCGATCCGCTATGACGAAACGTTTTTAATGAGTGCTCGCTCATCCCTGTAAGTTGTTATTTACTATTTTTATTAATCTTTCAGTATTCGTGATATTAACCGATTATGAGGTTACTATAACTTTTGCGTCTCCTAACTTGAAATAAAGATCGATCTTTCAGAAGGTGCATATTGCTGACCACAATCCACTGCCCCATCGCTCTTCACCGTAAGTTACATAGTACTGCAACGAACAATATCCCAAGCTGCTGGCCACGTGGCCTCCCGGCGGAGGGAATCGCGTACCATGTAGCGCGCTCGCTCTGCACAAAGTAATCGTTGCATACTAGAAATATTCAGCTAGTGATAGAGGTTAGTACCGTCACAGCCAGTAGCACTGCTCAACTAGTACTTGCACCACGAATCTTCCTCTTTTGGACACAAACCATTCTGTGGGATTTCATCTGCTGACACTCTGTGAAACCATGTTGCCCAAATAGGTAGTCTCATGTTCTCCACATTTCCTACATTTCTCCTTATTGCTAGTCCATAATATTGAGTCAAAAAATCAATTTCACTTTTTGTAAGACGACCTGGACCACCTATGTGTTTTCCGTCTGAAAATTTTTTTTCCACTGAAGTCTTTACATAATTTTCTCAGCCGAGCTCCCATTCTTTTCTGTACAGGCCCAACCCATTCGAGCTTTTCTATCAGAGTGTCTCCATATTGTCTGTCATTAAAAAAAGTAGTGTGTCCTTTATAGTTTCCATGCCCAAGGTAGCCTACATACCTCACACCACAACTGACCGCTGATCTTCTAAAAATATTTAGAACTGTTGTCGTTTCCATGTTTCCACTTGGTCCATCAAAGTTCTTTACGCAAACATGTGCGCCAATAAATTTACTTGAACAACTCTGGCAGTGCTTTGTTAGACATTCATGATCTAGTATCTAACCCGTTTTAATAAATGTGGCATTTACAACCCCATTCAGAGAAGTATGACCTCTCTTCTGCCAAGATCCATCGAATGCTACTACAATGTCTGTTTTCTCAGACAAGGCTACTGTTTCTTCTGCTGCTCTTTTCCTTGAATGTTCTGTTACACCACATCAAGCATTATGTGTTAATTTATTGTATCTGCCAAACCTCAGTGGAGGTGGAGGCAAATCCATTACTGCACAAAGAGTCTGTGCAGCTCTCCTTCCCCTTCCAATACATCACATTGCAGAAGCAGCTGAGTATTTACACTGTAATGTAGACTATCGTTTCTGGCGATGTCATAGTATCAATGTGCATCTTACACGAGTTACAGGCAATCACTAAGGTATTTGAGAGACCCTTCCTTGCTGAAATGTCCTCAGAAACGTCAATAGTATCCTCACAATTGAGTACTTACATTTCACAGCACTCTTCAAAAGTATTGACAGATTATTTAGGTTCACAATAACATTTCCGTCGCTATTGCTGCTCACAGTACTGTTAGGCTTGTTCTTGTAACATTCAGGAAGCGAAAGATTACGTCTAGAGCCACTGCCTGTAGACACGGTTTCTGCGGCCGACTTTTGAAGCTACTGATGTGAATTATTCGGTTGCGTTTGGAACTGGTTGACAGGAAACTGTCGTTCGGGGCTAAATTTATTTATTAGCACAGGAAATACACACACAGAAACAAGACACCACACAATAACTACAAAACCACATGCGTATGAAATTCCGTAATCACATATTCTCAGATCTTCGTTTACAATCGAATTATAGCCTTCTAGACATGCCTGTACTTTGGTTCCGGGAGTCAGTGCCTTCTAGGATACACCTGTGTTAACGGTCCGTAACTAACGACGGAAAAAACGGAAGAACTAAATAATGCATCACTTATTCTGACGCACTTCAAACTGACAGATAAGCGTGGCCCCTGCGCAACATAAACTTCAATTTTAGAACGAACGAAAAATGATAATGCCCATAAATTATACATTTTAGAAAACAGCATGAAATGCTCTTCTCCATAGAGCAAGATATTTTTTTCAAATTTTTGGTCATTTTCACGAGCATGTGAAGGATTAGTGTTTGCAAAGCATATGAAGTTAATAGATTCTGCTACCAAGGCCGCAAAATAACAAATGACGGAAGGAGGAAGGAGGAAGGAGCAAGGACGACATAAAAAGCAAGCCAACCAAAAGGACATTCTAGGATTTCAGGAAGCAACTCCTGAGAATTTGTGTTTGGAGAAAAACGTGATGTGGTAGTGGGAAAGAAGAGAATCGCAGCATTTGAGACTCAGTGCTACAGAAGAGTGTTCAAAATTAGTTGTACTGATAAGACGAGGAAAGAAGAGGAGCTCCAAAGAATCAATGAGGAAAGGAATGTATGGGAAACACTAACAAAAAGAAGGAACCGAACAGGAAGACATCTGTTATCAGTGAATAACTTCCATGGCATTAGAGGGAACTGTACAGGCTAAAAACTGTAGGGGAAAACACGGACTTGAATACATCCAGCAAATAAATATGGATAAATCAGGAATAAACGAACGCCATGATAAGTAGCAGAAATGAGAAGAGCGAGAAACTTAACATCAGGATTAGTGATTGCAAAGCATGTGTAGTTTAACAAATTCTGCTTCTAAGCGCACAAAATAGCCAATGACGGACGGAGCAAGGAGCAAGGTGGAGGTAGTACTACTCTGAGATGAAAACACTTGCACAGGACTGCATCAGACCAGTCAGAAGCCTGATGACTCAAAGAAACTCTGTTTAATATGATGATGTCTACCACGTCATTGTTTCGTCAAACCCTCCATCTCGGGGCTCCACTTGCACCACACATCGCTAAATTATCTGTTGGATTCATTCCAGTCTTGTGTCGTCACCAAACCTATTTATCTTTTATACATCCCAGTGTTGTGAAGTATATTTCCTAACATTTTGATCTTTTTATTATCAATGCTACACACAGATTTCCCTCTTTACCTCTTTAGCTGAGGACCTCCCCATTTCTTATTAGTCCATCTAACTCAACACATCATTCTATACCGCCACATGTCAAACACTTAAGCTCTCTTCGTATCTCAGGGTTGTATGGATTCTGAATTTGCCTCTACATCCAAGAAAAGAGAGAACCCAGTAAAAATGTTTTTCTTGTGTAGGAAGTAATTCGCAGAATGTTGGGCGCCGTAAGCTTCCTGCGAGCTGAAGGAGTAAAGCAACAGCGAGAACCACGAGTCCGTGCGTGACGAAGTATATCTAAATAGATTAGAATTTACTCATAGTTTGGACATCAACATATCATCATAGCTGCTGTTTGTGATATGCCTTGGTATCAGCAGAAAATGAGGCAGGTAAATTGCATCCTTATCCAATTTATTTGTTTCAGCGATCTTCCTAGACATACTCCCTACAACTGTAGTTACGTACAATTGATTTTCAAAAGCCTCGGTGTCAGTCTACGAATAATCTCAAAATCAGATTTGGAAGTTTGCGCTGAAAGGAAGTAATACGTACGAATGACAAAGGAAGTGCAGCATAGAATCCTCTATCAAACAAGAAGATGTGTGTTTTCTGGTGCTGACGATTGTTCCTGGCAATGATCAGTGATTATAAGTTAACAAATAAGCAGGAGTCACATGGTATACTTGCAGGATTCGATATTGATTATATAATAATGTTACGCCAAAAAAATCCTAATTATTCCTGTGTGATTCATGGAATACAACAATGTAAATGTTTCCAGTTTCAGTGATGGGAATGCTCATAGTTGTAAGGAAGGTTTGACATATGAAGCGTAGAGCGTCTCGGTCTCGGAAACCAGAATTGTAATTTTTTTCTGGCTAACGATTCTCAAAAGATAAGAGAAATGAGAACGTTCTGGAGATGAAAGGAATTTGTGGTGAACACTGATAAGAAGGGAAAAGATTAAATGATATGTGTTCAGGATTCAAGGAATAACTACTACGATACTAGAAGAATCAGTAGAGGGTACAAGCCCATATGGCAAGAGAGATATTGGGGTATTTTCAGCAAATAACCTAGGACCTTGGGTGTACCTGCTACCATGAGATGAAGTGGTTGCCACATGAGAGGAAGTCGTGGGGCGTCGCATCAAACCAGTGAAAGGACTGATGTACCGCCCCTGCCACACCATCACAAAACAGAAAATCAGTGGTTCATGACATATTGCTGTTCTCTTCATTAAGAATTTTTGTGAGATATTTGATTCGAAATAATACTGTATCATAATGTATGGAATCTAAGACGGATTTTGTTAATGAAACGTGGCAAAATTAGGTGAAGGGACTGACAACTCCACGTTTCTAATTTCAAAGCTATTTAGGTATTTCTAAATCACATTACTCTTCGTACTTAAAACAGTATATATATATATATATATATATATATATATATATATATATATATATATATATATATATATATGTTGTTGTGGTCTTCAGTCCTGAGACTGGTTTGATGCAGCTCTCCATGCTACTCTATCCTGTGCAAGCTTCTTCATCTCCCAGTACCTACTGCAACCTACATCCTTCTGAATCTGCTTAGTGTATTCATCTCTTGGTCTCCCTCTACGATTTTTACCCTCCACGCTGCCCTCCAATGCTAAATTTGTGATCCCTTGATGCCTCAAAACATGTCCTACCAACCGATCCCTTCTTCTAGTCAAGTTGTGCCACAAACTTCTCTTCTCCCCAATCCTATTCAATACCTCCTCATTAGTTACGTGATCTACCCACCTTATCTTCAGCATTCTTCTGTAGCACCACATTTCGAAAGCTTCTATTCTCTTCTTGTCCAAACTGGTTACCGTCCATGTTTCACTTCCATACATGGCTACACTCCATACAAATACTTTCAGAAACGACTTCCTGACACTTAAATCTATACTCGATGTTAACAAATTTCTCTTCTTCAGAAACGATTTCCTTGCCATTGCCAGTCTACATTTTATATCCACTCTACTTCGACCATCATCAGTTATTTTACTCCCTAAATAGCAAAACTCCTTTACTACTTTAAGTGTCTCATTTCCTAATCTAATCCCCTCAGCATCACCCGATTTAATTTGACTACATTCCAATATCCTCGTTTTGCTTTTGTTGATGTTCATCTTATATCCTCCTTTCAAGAAACTGTCCACTCCGTTCAACTGCTCTTCCAAGTCCTTTGCTGTCTCTGACAGAATTACAATGTCATCGGCGAACCTCAAAGTTTTTACTTCTTCTCCATGAATTTTAATACCTACTCCGAATTTTTCTTTTGTTTCCTTTACTGCTTGCTCAATATACAGATTGAATAACATCGGGGAGAGGCTACAACCCTGTCTCACTCCTTTCCCAACCACTGCTTCCCTTTCATGCCCCTCGACTCTTATAACTGCCATCTGGTTTCTGTACAAATTGTAAACAGCCTTTCGCTCCCTGTATTTTACCCCTGCCACCTGCAGAATTTGAAAGAGAGTATTCCAGTTAACATTGTCAAAAGCTTTCTCTAAGTCTACAAATGTTAGAAACGTAGGTTTGCCTTTTCTTAATCTTTCTTCTAAGATAAGTCGTTAGTATTGCCTCACGTGTTCCAACATTTCTACGGAATCCAAACTGATCTTCCCCGAGGTCCGCTTCTACTAGTTTTTCCATTCGTCTGTAAAGAATTCGCGTTAGTATTTTGCAGCTGTGACTTATTAAACTGATAGTTCGGTAATTTTCACATCTGTCAACACCTGCTTTCTTTGGTATTGGAATTACTATATTCTTCTTGAAGTCTGTGGGTATTTCGCCTGTCTCATACATCTTGCTCACCAGATGGTAGAGTTTTGTCATGACTGGCTCTCCCAAGGCCATCAGTAGTTCTAATGGAATGTTGTCTACTCCGGGGCCTTGTTTCGACTCAGGTCTTTCAGTATATATATATATATATATATATATATATATATATATATATATATATATATATATATATATATGTACTATTCTGTTTCAGGCTTTTCGTTGTGATTTCAGTGGTGTCATACCACCAACTAATTGGTTAGAACAGTAGACATTCTTCAGCATGGAGAAAGAATTTCAAGTCTCTGCCGACTATACGTTTACGTTAATCTTTAGCAAGCATTACATGTGATGGCCTATGTTGAGCAGGTGAGTCCATTTGAGTGTGTTTGTTACTAGAGTCCCAGTTCTAGCTTTTACGTTGTAGCCCAGGTAAACAATCTGCAAACCGTAGTACAATTTGAGCAGAAACGTCTGCCAGAAGCCGGAAGCTATGTGGGTGACAGTGTTGACATCATTAGATTGTGATAGAGTTTGCACATAGCGAAATAGTTCTTTAGCTGCAGTGAGCTATCATCTCACATTTATTTTCTCTGCCAGATCTTGTTATAGTAAGGACAGTGTTTTTAATTATAAGAGAACTAACTGATACGCTATTTTCCGTAATATTTCTTGTCTGTGAAGGAGAACTATTACAATGTAAGTGATAATATTGGATGAATTTCCACTCAGATAATAAGAAATACTACTTAATAAAGTTGACATGAGCAAGATTCAGTGAAAAAACCTTATTTGTTGACAACTGACAGTATAAAGCATGGAGCTATGTGGAAAAGGTTCCGAACGCTATAGGCGTCAGGCAGCTAGACACCGGAGATTTCTGTAATCCAGGATCGCAGAGCGGCGACGTTACTGTAGACACCAGGGTGGCTGGCGTTTGCGCAGCTGCTTGCTGGACTTAGGTAGGCACGCTGGACCCGGATGGAATCCGCCTGGCGGGTTAACGATCAGGGCTGGTGTGCCGGCCAGCCTAGACGTGGTTTTTACGCTGTTTTCCACACCCCGCTAGGTGATTACCAGGCTGGTCCCACGTCCCACCTCAGTTACGTGACTCGCAGACATTTCCTACACGTTCGCACTATTTCACGGTTTACACATGATGCGGACAGCTAGGGTAGACTGATTCCATCCTGGGAGGTACGGTGTGGCGACAGGAAGGGCATCCAGCATCCAGCCTTCAAATTAATGTGGCCAAACCCGATTGTATCCATGCTGACCGTGCTAAAACTGAGGGACAAGGCACAAGCGAAAGCTGAGTCCACTACATATCCTCTTAATCAACCATACGCACAATACATATACCTGTGATAGAATACGATGCACTTTTCCATACTTCCTCAATTCTTTCCCAAATTTCGTTCTAAACAATGCTCCCTTGTGAGCCAGTAATGAGCACGAAATCTACTGAAATTCACCGAATTGATCACCTTATCATCAACATTGAGGTTTTTATTCCTGATAGTTCATGATCTACCAGTAATTCTTAAGTTAGTAATTTATTTTCCTTAGATTCTGACTAAAGCACCAGTCACTTCGGGTGTTGTAAGGGATATTCCTGGAATCTGATTATTGTCCCATTCCTTCAGTTGTCCTCTACCATACTCAGATTAATTTGTAAAATTTCTCTTAAAGTGCGTTCTGGTCTCCTTTTTGTGCAAGAACGAAATCTACAGGCTCTCCCCGAATTGATCCTCTTGCTATCAAAGAGGCATTCTTGCACCAGGCGAACGGTCTACCCGACGGGAGGCCCTAGCCACACGACATTTCCATTTCCATTAGAACCAACAAAATACAAAAGTTCAAAAAATCTCCGACAGATGGCGCTTCATCTGATCAGAAGAGCAATAATTAACATAACAAAGTAAGACAAAGCAAATATGTTGTTCTTTACAGGAAATGCTCAATATGTCCACCATCATTCCTCAACAATAGCTGTAGTCGAGGAATAGTGTTGTAAACAGCACTGTAAAGCATGTCCGGAGCTATGGTGAGGCATTGGCGTTCCTGGTTGTTCGTGTTCTTCTAATAATTCTTCCTTTAATACTGTATATTCCTTGGAAGCTCAGAAAGGCACTAGTTACTTCGGTTAAATTAGGCGCTGTTTCTGTAATCAAATGGTTGGCTCTGAGCACTATGGGACTTAACATCTGAGGTCATCAGTCCCCTACAACTTACAACTATTTAAACCTAACTAACCTAAGGACATCACACACATCCATGCCCGACGCAGGATTCGAACCTGCGACCGTAGCGGTCGCGCGTTTCCAGAATGAAGCGCCTAGAACCGCTCGGCCACCAGGGCCGGCTTCTGTAATCAGACTATTTTCCTATTCCTCCAGCTGTTCTGTATCACTATTCTGAATACTTTTTAACAGATTTGAGGAAAGTGCGAGCAGGACTCCTTTTGGGACAAGGACTCAAGGAATATTTCTTTGCTTGACCATTATTAATGCACATAAGAACAAAGAACATTTAATTTTAATTATGGGCTCTGGGAGGTTGAAACTAGCTGGTCGGTCTCTATCCACATTCAGTTTAATCTTTAGGATTAGTTCAGAAACGTATCATTAATCTTTCAATAACAGAGTGGAGGTGAAACTATCTTCTCCCTCTGTCTCTCTCTTTCTTTCTCGCTCTATACATATATAAAACTCTCTCTCTCTCGGGTGATCAAAAAGTCAGTATAAATTTGAAAACTTAATAAACCACGGAATAATGTAGCTAGAGAGGCAAAAATTGACAAACATGCTTGGAATGACATGGGGTTTTATTACAACCAAAAACATACAAAGTTCACAAAATATCCGACAGATGGCGCTGGACAGCAAATCTGCTACCGTGAGGGCTGAGAAGTACGCCGATATGTTACAGAATGGCTTCATCCCCAGCCTGGCTGATAAATACCTGCTGAAACGTACGATGTTTATGCAGGATGGCGCTCCACCCCACATTGCTAGACGCGTGAAATATCTCTTGCGCGCGCCGTTTGGTGATGATCGTGTGCTCAGCCGCCACATTCGTCATGCTTGGCCTCCCAGGTCCCCAGACCTCAGTCCGTGCGATGATTGGCTTTGGGGTTGCCTGAAGTAGCAAGTGTATCGTGATCGACCGACATCTCTAGGGATGCTGAAAGACAACATCCGACGCCAATGCCTCACCATAGCTCCGGACATGCTTTACAGTGCTGTTTACAACACTATTCCTCGACTACAGCTATTGTTGAGGAATGATGGTGGACATATTGAGCATTTCCTGTAAAGAACAACATATTTGCTTTGTCTTACTTTGTTATGTTAATTATTGCTCTTCTGATCAGATGAAGCGCCATCTGTCGGAGATTTTTTGAACTTTTGTATTTTGTTGGTTCTAATGGAAATGGAAATGTCGTGTGGCTAGGGCCTCCCGTCGGGTAGACCGTTCGCCTGGTGCAAGTCTTTCGAGTTGACGCCACTTCGGCGACTTGCGTGTCGATGGGGATGAGATGATGATGAAAGACACACAACACTCAGTCATCACGAGGCAGAGAAACTCCCTGGCCCCGCCGGGAATCGAACCCAGGACCCCGTGCGCGGGAAGCGAGAACGCTACCGCAAGACCACGGGCTGCGGACTGTTGGTTCTAATAAAACCCCATGTCAATCCAAGCATGTGTGTCAAGTTGTACCTCTCTATCTACATTATTCCGGGATTTATCCAGTTTTCAAATTTATACTGACTTTTTGATCAACTGAAAGTAGGAGAACATTTCAAAACAACTCAGTGTAATCAGCTGTATGTGGGGCAGGACAACCCGGTCTGTACTGCACTACATGATTAATATAAAAGTGCAAAATAAATGAGGGTAGGCTTCAACTATCAATTTGGCTAGAAAACTCTATGTGTATCGCCACCTGGCTTAGCTCACGAAGGGGCACTAGCTAAATTCCTTCAATTTCGCTCACAGATGACAGAGTTACATGAAAGCATTTTTGTAACAAAACTGAGGAAAAGACTACAGTAGGTCCCTATCCAAATTTCACGACAATTGCAATGGTCTGCCTAGTGCCGTACACCGAGTGAGCTGACGCAGTGGTTAGCACACTGGACTTGCGTTCGGGAGGACGACGGTTCAATCCCACGTCAGGCCGTCCTGATTTAGGTTTTCCGTGATTTCTCTAAATCGTTCAGGCAAATACCGGTAAGATTCCTCTGACAGGGCACTTCCATCCACATCCTTCCCTTCTCAAATGAGACCAATGACCTCACTGTTTGGTCTCTTCCCCCGAAATCAGCCCCCAACCTATTAGCCCACGTTCGGTTTGCAATGGAACCTTGATGAAGGCCGAAAAATTATACACACACATTCATGAGAATGATATTAGATCAGGATTTAATTAATTTAAGTTAAGATATACGTAACACCATTAGTTATATGAAATCCGGCTCCACGTGCATGAAGTCACAAATAAAATAGATCTTAGTTATGAAACTGAAGTCCATGAATTATCGGAAATGCCACATGAGCACTACTGGAACAATTAATATCGAGCAATAAACAATATGGAAGTTTCATTTAACACTACGAGCTATAGGAAACTTTGCACGATACCATGTGCAAGCAGTGTGAAAGAATGCAATATCACTTATTTCGAACAAAATCGCAGAAAAGAAACTTCAAATATAGAAAATAATAATCTGGTCGTGTCACTTCATTAGGAAGACTGAAAGAACAGAATCACAGTTCCTAGTCTGTACAACAGGCAGTTTCATATCTGCAAGAGAAATAACCCAATGGCGTCCACCGTCTTAATGCACAAACAACCTGGTAAGTGCGAACTGATCAAGGTACAGAGTCAGAAATGTAAAACTAACACCTCCTGCTATAGCAAAATGCGGAACTTACATCTTCATACTTCACATTCAGCGCAGGATGACAGCCAGGAAATGACTCACAATAGACAAGGGGCGCCTCTTAGAGAACGAATTATAGTGGGCATAGGAAGACTCTCGGAAAATGACCACGTCAAAGATCTCTGAACTCAGCTCAAAGTCTCCTTTGCGTGAGCTACAACTATGCTGTAATCAATCTGACAGAACGAAATTAACTCGAAACATGAAAAAGGAGAGGAACACAATAAACGTTTCGTACAAACACACATATAGAATTCCTAAGGTTGATATCGAGACAGAACGGCTTTCCACTCTTGGGGGATGATGTACACACAGTGTCTTGAACGGGCAGAAACACATGGGCTGAATGAGCAGAAATGCCATTGAGAGAATTCAAAATTTCTCACATTTCATGAGAACAGAAAGGGGGTTTTATACTGATATCCATGCTTAGAAGATACGTCCTGTATTGCAAACTATAGATTACAATCAGATCCTTGAAAGACATATTGGTCGTCGGACAACAATTTTACAAGATTAAGAAAGAATATTGCAGTAATAATTGTATTATTTCGTGCTTCAGCGTTAAAGTAAGTATTATAGGCATGTCACCAATGCCCGAATACAAACTAACAGTCTTTAAATTATCTATACAGCTACGTACACTGAACTGAAAAAAATATTGGGCTACTGTACACGCAACGCCACAAAAAACAGACTATTTGGCAATAACTGCAGAAAAACAATTGACAAAGACGTGACGTCGCACGGAGGAAGCGGGTCATTATTTCAGGAGATGCGAGATATCCGTCACTCACTCTGTATTCACCCCTACCCCGTGAGCAAAGAACTGCTTAATTCACGATAGAGATAAAGGACCCGATTAAATGTTAGAATCGCAGCAACAGCCCCTGGATACCAACAGATATGAAGTACAGAGGCTATAAAGCTTTACCCCATCTCTTGCGATAATTCTTGGTACCGATGTTCCTACGCCTACAAAATATGCGGTCTCTTTGGATACCTTGAACGGCGTACACGAATGACATTGGAAATGTTTCATTACATCTAAATATAATATATTTATTATTTGTATACGTTATAATACGTTCTAATATTTGCAACAGATTGTCCAAGAATTTAATGAGCTTATATTCCAAAATAACGAACTGATATCTGTTTCCATGTAGAAATGAGGTATGCGAAACAGTACAAATATTTATCAAAACAACTTGATGTTGTATATTATACAACAAGCACCTAGTCAATGAACATATAGAAGCAGTAATTTAGGTAATAAAGTGCAAACTAAACCGAAATAAGAAACATTCTTTGATGACACTGATTATGCATATGCCTTTTAGATGATATTCACATGTCAGGTTTGTTGCATTTAGTGTGCCATCAGTGGGCGTTTTATTTATTTCTCCTCCACAAACGTAACTTACGCCACACGATACAGTTACTTTTTCTGTCTGTTGCACAATGTCTTGTCTGCTTAACAGTAACTTATCGCTTCAGTGTCCACGATATTATAAAACAGCACCATGGGCCCCTTCCTTTATTATGTGACACATAGTTTTATTTTGACATACCTGTTCCCAAGAAAAACCCTTAATTTTTGTATGTTATAGAAGGTAATCGTTTCATGTCCCTTTTGACCTCCTATTGAAAGTAATTTTAAATCTAGGCCAGCGATAGCTAAAGTAATTATACATAACTTGGCTCAAATGGCTCTGAGCACTATGGGACTTAACATCTTAGGTCATCAGTCCCCTAGAACATAGAACTAGTTAAACCTAACTACCCTAAGGACATCACACACATCCATGCCCGAGGCAGTATTCGAACCTGCGACCGTAGCAGTCGCGCGGTTCCGGACTGCGCGCCTAGAACCGCGAGACCACCGCGGCCGGCCTATACATAACTGATTGATTACTTCATAAAGTACAACAGTTGTTTACATACACTTGGTAAATCTATTAGAATATGAAACTGAATGAAAAGTCACGAAGTCCGCAAGATCTACATTTATTGAATCTACTGTTGGACCTTCCATTTAGTCTGATATTTTAATAATGTGAATCATGTATGTAAACATCTGTGATACTGTATGAATTAGCGAATCACTTATGCATCCTTTTGGAGGGTTTGTAGTGTCATCGAAAAGCATGTTTGGTACCACCAACATTGACCTATTTTTCTTTGGATAGTAAAACACCAGTATAAAAACTCGTTGAAATCCTAAGATGAATGACTTTTCCTCCTTTTCCCCCTTCCTTTTTCGGTCCTTCTCTCTTTCATTTCCACATTGTTCTAACGTAAGTCAGATTCTAACCCAGGAGTTTAAAGGCCAGTGGGTAAAGCAGTTATCACAGATGTTTCCTTCTATTATTTGGCCGGCCGCATTGGCCCATCGGTTCTAGGCGCTACAGTCTGGAACCGTGAGACCGCTACGGTCGCAGGTTCGAATCCTGCCTCGGGCATGGATGTGTGTGATGTCCTTCGGTTCGTTAGATTTAAGTAGTTCTAAGTTCTAGGGGACTGATGACCTGAGAAGTTAAGTCCCATAGTGCTCGGAGCCATTTGAACCATTTTTTTCCTATTATTTCGACCACAGGAAGAATGACATCTTCAGAAGAATTACTGGCATTATACGGCCTCTACGGCTGCTTACAGACGTCCATTTGTAAATTCAACGCGTAAGCCGTCTTTACATGACCTAAAGCATACACCCTTGGCCAATAATTCGTATTTTTCTTCTCATATATTTCCTAAATTTTGATTTCGTCTGAATGCCAAAAGCTTTTCGTCAACAGTAAGGTATTCACTAGATGGGAAACATTAATGACAATTTTTGGTAAATAATTCAACCACCCCTCTGATATCAGCAAACTTGTGAATCTCTCGACAAACACCTCTTTCACAGATGTTATCAAGTCTCAGATATCTCAAGAGAAAGCTCAATCTTTTTCCCTAGTTGATAAATAACGTGATAGAAGTCCATTTCCCTTAGAGTTGCCCTAAAGCTTTGATGTATTCTTTTCTGAAGATCTGAGCGATTTACACAGGTGTAACAAATCCATGAAAACTCTGGTCTCTGTAGCATCTGTTCTTTTAGTATCCCTTTCCCTAGAAAAATGGCTATGAATTGCATTGATGTAAATTTTAGTTCATATAGCGATAATGGTTATTATACGCTGTAAGGGAAAGAAAGAAAGCGATGCACCAAAAAGGAATTATCCAAATGGGATAGAAATCAGTATATGAGATGTTCATGTGCAAGCAAACAGATGATCACAATTTTAGCAGAAAAATTGGAAGATTTATTCAAGAGAAAGGGCTTTACAAATTGAGGGAGTCAATAACACGTTGGTCCACCTTACACAAGCAGTTATTCAGCTTCACATTGATTGATAAACTTGTTGGGTGTTATTCTCAGGGATGTCGTGCCAAATTCTGTTCAGCAGGGTCGTTATACCGCCAAAATTCCGTGTTGGTTGGATGGCCCTGCCCATAATACTCCAAGCGTTCTCAGTTGGGGAGAGATGCGGCTCCCTTGATACCCAACTACCGTCTGAAACATCCAGACACCTCTTCGGACTGGACTCTCATTGACGCTGATCAGTCCGGCTTCGAAATAAATCCAAGTGACCAGCGATCATGCTGGTTCCAAGGAAACACTGTTGTAATCATATAATCATTATACCTTTTAAGGATGGACATTTTGGACTCTGTTTAATTAATGGATGCCTAGATAGTAAAATTAATTCTGAATGACAAACATTTTTATTTGTTCTGTGTACTGGTTGTTTACTTGGTTCGTTTTATAGGACATAATAATATACAGGGTGATTATAATTAAACTCTCAAAACGCTGAACAAATAACACCACTGGTTAGAATGACGTCATATTGCAACGGAATATTATCGCAGAATGGAGAAAACGTATGGCAGAAGAAAAATGATAGTGTGAAAATTGGTCACTAGATGGCGCTGTATGTAACAGAATACGTAAATGAAAACATCTGTTCATGCGCACGACCCACTAAAGTTGGTATAAACTCGCCGGGTACAGTGCTTTTCCTCCTTTCGCGTCTGCGACGTTCGCCATGACTGTCTCAATGCAGGGTCGCTCTCTGCTTGTAAAGCTGTATTACAAGAATGATGACTGTGCACACGTCGCTCAGTAGAAGTTCCGCGCGCTGAAGGGACTGAAAAATGGCGTTGATCCGATGACTGCAGTGGGTCTGGAGAAAATGATTCGGAAATTTGAAAAGACGTGTTATTTTGGTGTGCAACCTGGTAAAGATTCGACTTCAGTGGAACAGTGGCCACAACAATGCAGGAGGAGACGAGTGGTGGTGTGAAAACGTTTAGTGTACGGAGAATTGCCCGAACGTTGAACATATCCATGAGCACGGTTCTTAAAATCCTACGAAACATCCATCTTTGTTATTCCTTTCAAAATTCACCATGTACACGAGTTGCTTCCTGTTAACCTCCCACCAATAGAGACCTTTAATTTAGAATTTCTTGCTCGCACGGAAGTGGACAAGGATTTGCTGTGGAAGATCTTATGCACAAAATCGAACCCACTTCCATCTGACAAGATATGCCAATACACGGAATTGTCGAATATGGGCAAGGAGAAATGCACACGTAAATCAACCAGTACCACCTAATCCGGAAAAGGTCACTGTCGGATCCGGCTTTACGGCACCTTTTATCTTAGGGTCATATTGTTGCGAAGAGACAGATGATTGTTAGCTGTGTGATCACTGGTCGGCGTTATGAGTGCAACCACGTCATTCCAGCTCTCAAACAGCATGGGTATGTGAATAGGATCATTTTTATGCAAGATGGTGCAGCTCCGCACATTGAAAATCCTGTTAAGCAACTGCTGAAGCTCCAATTCGGGAATGCTACAATTATCAGCCGCCATTCCCCTACAACCTGGCCGTCCTGACCACCTGATCTTGATCCGTGAGTCTTCTGGCTATGGTACCAGCTGAAAGATGTTGTGTTCAGTGTTCCGATTGGCAACTTGGGTGCACTGAAATCACGCATTGCGCTACACATTCTGAACGTGACCAGGAAACACTTCGATCGCTTGTGGAACATGCTGTTTCTCGATTTCATCTTGTTGCAGGAAACGGTGGACGGCTTGTTGAACATGTTTTGAGCCAGTCACACGGAAATTAATAAACCCGATTTGATTTTTATTAGTGCATATTATGCGGTATTTGGTCTCAGGACAATTAAAACCGATATGAATGATGCTTTTTATGTGCTTTTTGGCGTCAGGAAAGTTAAAAACCGATTTTTCCAAACCGATGAGATATGACCTCGCCGTGATGGATGGGCTTACGTAACTAATATTATCACACTTGTACATCCATGCACACTGAGTAGTAAGAGTTTATTTAACGTCAGACGTAAACGTCAGGCATTGTTGTATGTATAATTTTTAATTTGTAGTCGACCATTATTAAATTATGATGCTTACAGCGCCATCTATTCTACCTTTTGTAACTATTTATTTTTCATCTGCAATACTTTTTCCCCCTTCTCCGACGATATTCCCTTGCAATTTGACGTCATTCCGATCAGTGGTGTTATTTCTACAGCATTTTGAAATTTAAACTTTAATTATAATTACCCTGTATATACTTCATCCATATTTTACCGCTATTCTCCTATTCTTTATATCAGTTTTTTTTTCGACACTCACTGAACCTCGCCTTCTCTTTCCCCTTCCCTCCACCTCTTCCAAACCTCTCCTGGCCGCCCAATCGCATTCCCTCTCCTTGGTTTCGTACCTCCTCGTTTCTTACCTGCACGCCATAGCTCCCAGTTAACTTTACCTCTCACAACAACTGTTTACTTAAAACTGTCCATTTCAGTCGAGTTCACTGCGTTATTCTATACTAGACACATTACTGCCTGCATCACTGCTCTTATCTCACTTTCTAGATATATAATGATGGAAATAAATCCGAAACCTGCCAAGTGATCAGTTGGAGTAATAACATTTTTGACCGTCGGTTGCCTTTTTGGAGCGACCATTCCAGCTGCTATATAGTACTACATTGTAGCGTTAGAGAGGAGACTGGATTCAGATGTTGCTTTTCGAGTAGTGAAGTTTGTGTTCTTGGTTTGCTGCAATCGATAAATACATATCAAACACCATGGTAAAAGGATGAAAACAGTAAAAGTAGTGATTCACTGCACGTTCCTGTCACCGACCTAGTTAGAGGATATATCTTAACGCATTGTGTGATATCAAAAATCTCGTAGATGACAGGTGCGGCATTATTATTTCACTTTCGAGTCACGTAAATAAAATGCTTGCGTAAGATCCAGTGCAATATCTAATCTACGAAACGCAGTTATACAAACCCATCACGGCAATAACGTCTTCTACTTCTTCATGAAGATCACAGTATTATTCAGCATTTCGTCATATATGGTTTATATTTTCGATGTGAATCTGGGACACAGTAAACATCCTGTGGAAATGTCCGTGGTTATGTAGAAACTAACTGACGGATTAACCATCTGTCATAGAACGAAAATGGGAAGACGAGGAAGAAGATGGTGAGATGACCAGAAATAATGTGGTGAACCATCATGCGAAGAATAGTACGTGACACAAAGAAGTAGAAGAAATTGTGGGAGGCCTTTGAACAATAGAGGGACCCTAATTACTAGTATCAAACAGAACCAGTAAACACTCACAACCGAAGAACACACCACTGGATGTTATTAGTCATGCCCTGGGCTAGAGTCTAAGTGTTGAACTCCTACTAGCTGTAATATACTCATGGTGCTGACTGTGGATGAATGACTGTAACTGAGGTGGTGTCAAAGGGGTTTTTGGATTACGTTAGACATAACATATTGATGTGATGTTCGTCTCTCTACCTTCCCAACCTGATGATGTCGGCGATGTCGACCACATTATGCTGTTGAAAGGAATAATACCGACATAGTTCCTGGATCATTCATCAAGTGACTGAGTACACACCAAGACACAGAGCTTGCACTTAGGGACAATCAGTTTCGCCAGCCATGGTGGCCGAGCGGTTCTAGGCGCTACAGTCTGAAACCGCGCGACCGCTGCGGTCGCAGGTTCGAATCCTGCCTCGGGAATGGATGTGTGTGATGTCCTTAGGAGAGTCAGGTTTAAATAGTTCTAAGTTCTAGGGAACTGACGACCTCAGAAGTTAAGTCCCATAGTGTTCAAAGCCATTTTTTTAACAACCAGTTTCATTTGCTAAACGCGAAGCTGTTGTGGCGAAAGACCAGCTTCCGCGTTTCCAGTGTCACTGTTCGCTGACGTCTGAGGAAAGAAGGACTGGTTGCATGAAGATCCGTTGTGAAACGGGAATTGAGAAGGTGTATGTTTTAAAGCGTCTGACAATTGCGAAGCTCCGTCTACACTTCAGGGATGACAAAGTGTTTTCCACTGCCAACGATGGTTTAATAGTGGTTTACAGACTGCAAGAGACGAGACATCACGAAGGATACGTAGCGATGACAAGAAGTTGGTGGCTAACGGTTTCCCTCTGGGGCTGCATTAGTGTAATAGGAGGAGAAATGCCTCACAGTAATGAAGAACACCTGCCGCGGTGGCCGAGCGGTTCTAGGCGCTTCAGTCCGGGTTGGGGTAGGGTTGGTTTGGGGGAGGAGACCAGACAGCGAGGTCATCGGTCGCTTCAGTCCAGAACCGCGCGACTGCTACGGCCACAGGTTAGAATTCTGCCTCGGTCATGGATATGTGTGATGTCCTTAGGTTAGCTAGGTTAACGTAGTTCTAAGTTCTAGGGACTGATGACCTCAGATGTTAAGTCCCATAGTGCTCAGAGCCATTTGAACAATTTTGGAGTGAAGGACACTTCGCAGCCGTCGGTATGTATATTCAGCGAAGTAAGTGATTCTGCCTTGAATGAGATCGCTATACACTGCAGAAAAATTGATGTTACAAGAATGTCATTCTCCTGCGAATACGTCCACATTCGTTTAGTAGCAGTTGTCCAACATGAACGTTACCGTTATGTACTGGCCACTACAGGTGGCTGATATGAATCCAGTGGATGACATATCGGTTAAACTAGCACAGTCACAATCAGATATTTGCCTGTGACACAAACCAGCTACAGCTGACCCCTCTGAAGTAGTGGCCTTGAACCCTGGCACGAAGCTGCCTCTTCTGGCAATAACGTCTGGCGGCCCATAAATTAAATTCCGAGACGTATGGATGAAGTTAGAAATGATAGGGTTTCTAGACACAATATCTAAGTATCGGAAACACTCTATTTCGTCTATGTGTTGTTTCGTTCTATTTCCTCTCAGTGAGATCCAGTTTACGTGCCCACAGAAATGTATCAAACCTGAGATAATAGAAAATGAGTTAGTTTCCCCATAAGTTATTTCTTAATTGAATTTTATTTACATATATTTTATGTATATTTCATTTCCCTCTTATTTCCTCTCTTTCTGTATACTTCTAAAGTAACAAATCAAGTCGGAGTTTTAAGACTAATTTTTGTTATTTCAAATTCATATCTCTCTTTTCCCCTCTATTGCCACTCCTCGCATTCTCCCAAAGATAAAGTAAAATATTCTGTCAGTTTATAAACAAATAAAGCAGTTTTTTTTGAAATTATATTTTTCCCTGTAACGTCTCTTTCTACCTCATACCTGTTTTACTTTTCTCCACTGTTATTTCTTCCAAAGCGTTTGGAACAGTTCTCTCTTACATCACCTGGTCCAGTACCAAACCTTCGTTCTGAAAACGATCCTGTCTTATTCCTTTTCTGTCTACTAAGATAAAAACAACTGCGACATACATTTCTTGCACTTCAGTCTTTTATTTGGCACCTCTACCATTCTCCCTGTGGTTCCATGCTCCTTACTTTGCTCCAACTCTCCCTCCTGCTTTCTCCTTCCCCTTCCCTCTGTCCCCACTCTTTTCTCTCTTTCTCTCTCCCGCTCTCTCTCAGCCTCTTACACACACACACACACACACACACACACACACACACACACGAGACAGACAGACCGAGAGAGGAGACCCCTTTCACCGGTCCTGTGAACAAGAGCTTGTGCAGACGGTGCAATTTGCAAGATACTTTATGTAAATCGTTTTTTATTTCGGACATGACAGATAGTTGCATAAGATCCAGTTATGGCAGTTTATACAGGGGGAGTCACCTAACATTACCGCTGGATATATTTCGTAAACCACATCAAATACTGACGAATCGATTCCACAGACTGAACGTGAGGAGAGGGGCTAGTGTAATTGGTTAATACAAACCATAAAAAAATGCACGGAAGTATGTTTTTGAACACAAACCTACGTTATTTTAAATGGAACCCCGTTAGTTTTGTCAGCACATCTGACCGTATAAGTAAATACGTAATCAGTGCCGTTTGTTGCATTGTAAAATGTTAATTACATCCGGAGATATTGTAACCTAAAGTTGACGGTTGAGTACCACTCCTCCGCTGTTCGATCGTGTGTATCGTAGAGCACCGAATTACGTAAGGATCCAAAGGGAACGGTGATGGACCTTAGGTACAGAGGAGACTGGAACAGCACATTGCGTCCACATGCTAACACCTTTATATTGGTCTTTTTCACTGACGCACATGTACATTACCATGAGGGGTGAGGTACACGTTGATGGGCGTTTCATAGCACTTGGAGGACGCATAAATTGGCCAGCCCGTTCTACTGATCTTTCACCTCTGGACTTCCTTCTGTGGGGTACGTTAAAGGAGAATGTGTACCGTGATGTGCCTACAACCCCAGAGGATATGAAACAACGTATTGTGGCAGCCTGCGGCGACATGACACCGGATGTACTGCGACGTGTACGACATTCATTACGCCAGAGATTGCAATTGTGTGCAGCAAATGATGGCCACCACATTGAACATCTATTGGCCTGACATGTCGGGACACACTCTATTCCACTCCGTAATTGAAAACGGAATCCACGTCTGTTCGTGTACCTCACCCCTCATGGTAATGTACATGTGCGTCAGTGAAAAAGACCAATAAAAAGGTGTTAGCATGTGGACGTAATGTGCTGTTCCAGTCTCTTCTGCACCTAAGGTCCATCACCGTTCCCTTTGGATCCCTACGTAATTCGGTGCTTTCCGATACACACGATCGAACAGCGGAGGAGTGGTACTCAAGCGTCAATCTTAGGTTACAATATCTCCGGATGTAATTAACATTTTACAATGCTACAAACGGCACTGGTTACGTATTTGTTTATATGTCAGATGTGCTAACAAAAATAACGGGGTTCCATTTAAAAAAAAACTTAAGTTTGTGTTAAAAAAAAATACTTCCGTGATGACTGGGTGTTGTGTGATGTCCTTAGGTTAGTTAGATTTAAGTAGAATGAGATTTTCACTCTGCAGCGGAGTGTGCGCTGATATGAAACTTCCTGGCAGATTAAAACTGTGTGCCCGACCGAGACTCGAACTCGGGACCTTTGCCTTTCGCGGG
Source organism: Schistocerca nitens (assembly GCF_023898315.1). NCBI lineage: Eukaryota > Metazoa > Arthropoda > Insecta > Orthoptera > Acrididae > Schistocerca > Schistocerca nitens. The sequence goes on along the minus strand of NC_064617.1, from coordinate 163,018,834 downwards.
CAAGTGCTCTACCAAATGAGCTACCGAAGCACGACTCACGCCCGGTCTCACAGCTTTACTTCTGCCAGTATCTCGTCTCCTACCTTCCAAACTTTACAGAAGCTCTCCTGCGAACCTTGCAGAACTAGCACTCCTGAAAGAAAGGATATTGCGGAGACATGGCTTAGCCACAGCCTGGGGGATGTTTCCAGAATGAGATTTTCACTCTGCAGCGGAGTGTGCGCTGATATGAAACTCCTTTCTTTCAGGAGTGCTAGTTCTGCAAGGTTCGCAGGAGAGCTTCTGTGAAGTTTGGAAGGTAGGAGACGAGATACTGGCAGAAGTAAAGCTGTGAGACCGGGCGTGAGTCGTGCTTCGGTAGCTCAGTTGGTAGAGCACTTGCCCGCGAAAGGCAAAGGTCCCGAGTTCGAGTCTCGGTCGGGCACACAGTTTTAATCTGCCAGGAAGTTTCATATCAGCGCACACTCCGCTGCAGAGTGAAAATCTCATTCTGGAAACATCCCCCAGGCTGTGGCTAAGCCATGTCTCCGCAATATCCTTTCTTTCAGGAGTGCTAGTTCTGCAAGGTTCGCAGGAGAGCTTCTGTAAAGTTTGGAAGGTAGGAGACGAGATACTGGCAGAAGTAAAGCTGTGAGACCGGGCGTGAGTCGTGCTTCGGTAGCTCAGTTGGTAGAGCACTTGCCCACGAAAGGCAAAGGTCCCGAGTTCGAGTCTCGGTCGGGCACACAGTTTTAATCTGCCAGGAAGTTTCAGGTTTAAGTAGTTCTACGTTCTAGGCGACTGATGACCATAGATGTTAAGTCCCATAGTGCTCAGAGCCATTTGAACCATTTGAACATACTTCCGTGCATTTTTTATGGTTTGTATTGACCAATTACATTAGCCCCTCTCCTCACGTTCGGTCTGTGGAATCGATTCGTCAGTATTTGATGTGGTTTACGAACTATATCTAGCGGTAACGTTAGGTGACTCACCCTGTACATGCCGAAATCTGTCACCAAAACTAAAGTTATAGTAAGACGTCTTGGCTGTTGAAACTTATACTTGTATATTGAACATTACTCTAGATCACTTCCACACTTGAACGGCGTTAAATATTATTACTACTATTGGCATATTGTCTGCTATCGAGAGTTCGTGGCCCTATGGGCGCAAAGACTTCTAAGATATCTCTCTCTCTGTTTCTCTCTCTCTCTCTCTCTCTCTCTCTCTCTCTCTCTCTCTCTGTGTGTGTGTGTGTGTGTGTGTGTGTGTGTGTGTGTGTGTGTGTGTATGTGTATTACAGCTAGGCAGCTTCCTGCCACGTTTCAAAAATGCAATCCCAAACGAGGTAAGCTGCATCCAGTTTGTATCATGGCCAGATATCTTAGAGTGAATGTGCTAACTCAGCCCATATTTTTTCCACAGACAGCAGTCTCTGGTAGTCAGTTCATGACGTTAGTGCTGCTGAATCAATATGGACTTGTGTGCAGCACAATGATCCTTTCACTGCATAGCATAGGAACTTCGCTACATTGGCATATTGCCTGCTGTCAAGGGTTCCTGGACTTCCGTGAGGTACTCCGGATCCTGTCATAGAAATACCGCTTCAGCAGGAAACCGAAGCCGCCACTTCTTGTCGTCGCTTTGTACTCTCTAGCACTTCGCTGTATTGGCTTATTGCCTATCAAGAGTTCCTTCTCTTCCGCGAGGTACTCCTGCTCCTCTCATGGAAATAATGCCCTAGCAGGAAACCGACGGCAGCCACATCATATCATCGCTACGTATTTTCCACGAAGTGATGTACCTCACGCTATGAAAACCACTGCTGGAACGTCGTTGGCCGGCCGGTGTGGCCGAGCGGTTCTAGGCGCTTCAGTCTGGAACCACGCGACCGCTACGGTCGCAGGTTCGAATCCTGCCTCGGGCATGGATGTGTGTAATGTCCTTAGGTTAGTTAGGTTTAAGTAGTTCTAAGTTCTAGGAGATTGATGACCTCAGATGTTAAGTCCCATAGTGCTCAGAGCCATTTGAACCATTTTTGAACGTCGTTGCTTCCTGAAATTACATTTTCCCATACAGCGTTCGGATGAAGCTCCACGGACGCCAAACAGTATAAAATGTTTTCCGCTCCGAGTTGCTGTTTCACAGCGGAACTCCGTGCGTGCAGTCCAGCTTACCGCAGCCTTCAGCGAACTGTGTCGCTTGGATCGAGGAAGTTGGTCTCTCCGCAGTTAGTCTGTTGTTAGTAAATACTCGAAGGCGTATCAGTATGGTACGTGCTTTGTCACAGTATTCACGTCTATTACATAAATAGTGTGTGACGAATTCCTGAATATCATTGTAAACACCGTGAAGAAATTTTACACTTTTTTGTCACAGACAGATCTCTGTAACTCAATGTCACAGCGTCACAATTCCACTGGACCCCACGGAAGTATTTTTGTCATGACAATGAAAAGTGAAATAGTTGACCTGTACATGTGATGGACAGTATTTGTAGATATTACGACGTTCTGCTTCACTAGTTCAGTGACAAGACGATATTGCGTAACTGGATTTTTATTGTTTCCATCCTTTCACCACAGTGTATGGTTTTTATTGTACGAACTATAGCGAGCGAAAACATCACTAACTGTATTCACCACATTACTCGAGAGGCGAACACCTGATTTAATACTCCTCTGCAAAGACTTGAATTGAGGGCATAATTCATTTCTTGATGTCCATAAGAGACTAACAATATTAAAGCTAATGTTTTCAGATAAGTTTGTTATCTCATAACGTTGTAGTATTAATGTGATAATACTGAATATTGATGAAAGATTTAGTGCAGCTACTGTGTACGTCCTAACTTGTAAGCTGTTGGTCGAAGTACTCGAAAGTTTAGCTACACGAAGAAAAGCATTTCAACCACAGCAGAGCTGATACGCAGAGGGTCAGAAATGTCGTTACTCTCACACATTATTCCATAATTTGGGTCTACGTCGTCCGCAATATCGCTGTTCTTTTTTCTACTGAATTGGTACAGATTGTAAAAATTAGGAAACGTGTAGCTTTGAACTGTGCACCTTGTGATTACTACTCCATTTTTCTAACCATTATGTCATGACAAACAGATATAATAGTGGTCCTCTTGCACAAGTGAGTCCATACCGTGGTGAAAGGTAATCACGTTGCTTTATTCTTCATTCCAAAACGTGGCATATTACCATTGTAAGTTACAAATGATAAAAAAATATACTTGTCAACTGAAATGGCCTTTAATTCGTATCTAAGCCAGAATTGGCAGATAGTGAGAAATTGTAAGAGCTTAATTGAAAGTTTAGTACCCCCTGTGTCTTACATTTGCTGGTATCCAGGTTCTGTTCCTGCGATTCGAACATACAGTCAAGTTCATAATCTGTGTCGTAAACTAAGCAATCCTAGGCACACATGGCTCGGGTGAAGACATCGTGAGCTACCGAAATGGCGCTGCAGTCTGGAACAGCAAGACCGCTGCGGTCGCAGGTTCGAATCCTGCCTCGGGCATGGATGTTTGTGATGTCCTTAGGTTAGTTAGGTTTAACTAGTTCTAAGTTCTAGGGGACTAATGACCTCAGGAGTTGAGTCCCATAGTGCTCAGAGCCATTTGAACCATTTTTTTGAGCTACCGAAATCTCGCTTTTCCTGGATCAATTACCAGCTCCCTCTGTCTGACGTCACGCACATGTCAGATTTTTCCGTTGTTACTCCCTAATGGTCTGATTTTTTTGCCGTTTTCTCAACAGTGTCAAATTTTTTTTTCTTTCTTGTGTACACTGTGACAAAAAGCAGAAAAATCTAATGACATCACGGTTTATTGTGTAAATCCATTGATTTAGCCATGGCACACCTGGTGTAATGCGACGACAGTTACCAAGTGTCAATGTTTTTCCATTAATGTTCACTGAATTTCTATTCATCTACTGTGATTAGTTAATTAACTCAAAGACTACAAGGATATAGACGTATGTCGGTGATTCTTGTCCTCACCACTGTAATTCATTATGTATTGGTAACTTCGTTTTGCAAATCATTTGATTGTGAGCTGTAGAATAAGTCCATCAGTTATCGTTCAGTGGGTTTATATCGTTATTAGAGGCAATGTACCATCCAACACTGTTTTCCAAATGGATTTCTATAATTTTAGCTTGACTAATTGACCTCCATTTGAAATTTTATTTCCCCTGTATAAGATGTTGTTAAATAGCTTTGCGAATTTCTTGCCTAGCGCTTCTTTCATACGAAGCGGGTATATTTCTCTCAAAGCGGTCGTCCTCTGCTCTGGATGTGATGCTGAACAGTCCGAAAATTTTGCCTGCTCCCATAACTGCACACATTAATAAATTTATATGATGTTGGATTATTGACCCAAGGATATAGTCTTACAGATGTTGGGCGACAATACAAGATGCGGAATAAATGAGGGGTAAAATATAATTGGTTTCAACTTAAAATTCCACAAAATTTTCTGTTTGATTACTGGGAGACGCAACGAATATTGAAATGAAATTCAGTGTTACTGATTTCATATGTAATTGAAAGGGAGGTATTAACAGGTATTTTGCATTATTGTCTTCGCACGCCAGCAGGGTTATTTTAAAAGTCGAATCTGCAACATGGTCCTAAGATAATTACAACTATATAATTCAACATTAACCTCTAAGTAATAAATAACAAATACACTAAATTTATTGTTTTAGCATTGAACGTTACATTAACACAAATAAATGTAAATGCCACTCCGAGTTGCAAAGGCTGGTGGAGGACGGGCACTGATGATGGGCCGTAACGATCAAGTCAGAAGAACTAACTTGAAGCTAGCTCCTGTAGTACTTAAAAGCATTCTGGGCCGTAGTAAGATATTATCACGTAGGGCAGAGGCCTCTGACATCAATCACACCATTAAGATCTGCACAGCATATCAGCTTTACGATAATCTCAAAATCAATTACTATTACGTGACGGTACCTGATGGAAAACACAAATGAAAAAGTCAAATAAAATAGGAATAAATTAATCTCCACAGGTAAATAAAATACGTACCAGTACTAGTGAATGCAAGTATTTAACTAACGCAGATTGTAAGTTCCTACACTGAACTGCGTGTACACCTAAATAAGAGCTGCAGTGACAGCAAGTTGCATTGGACTGTACGAGAGGAGATGCGCCCTCAGTCATAAATCCGCCACGGGAAAGAGCAGCCAGCAGAATACGTGAAAGGCACGGAAGGACACATGCAAGGCACCTCGGCCAGGAGGTCGGAATGCACAGTGCTTTGAGAGAAATCGCCTTGTTGTGCAAAAGGCAATCTGAGATAAAGTTGCACTCACTGTGTGCTACTCTCACTCATGATTAACCGCTCTGTCACACTAGCTGACAACATGGGAAACAACTTGGAAAATGGAGAGATATTGTGAAACTGTTAATTAAGACACTGTTAAGAATAGAGGAAAGCTAGAAGAGTTTCACAAGAGCATGTGCCTTACAAAAAAGCGCGCATGAGCCAGTCATTCCGAAAACACATGAAATCTGAAACATCCTGGCAGATGAAAACTGTTGCCATAGAACTTAAGGGAACACGTCAGACACTGCACGAATCATACAAAGACGTGCCGCATTTACGTCTTTATCATTTAAAGTCAGAGGGTAGACTGCTTGACAGATGAGCTTTTGTCTTCTAGTCTGAAAACAAAATACAGCCTACTTCGGGCACGTGATCTGCACGGCAAGCGTACCACACACTGGAGGATTCCAGCGGCAGAGAAGACACTTCTAACTAACATGTTTCATTACACCGATTTTTGTGCCACTTTCTGAGCTAATTTATAGTGACGCAGAATGTTGGTTTTATGACGTAAAATTTTCAGCTAATCGAAGAACTAGAACGAAGATTACATAAATGAATGTATAACGGATCACCTTTACTACATAATTAACGTTAGTAAAATTAACTGATTTGTTGATGAATCAAATTCCGTTTTTTGCTAATGATAGATAATTCTCTCAAGAGTTTAAATTAAGAGTAAGCTCGGTATTCTGTTTTATGTAAATTATATGTTTACTCTCTGATTCACATTATCATCTGCATTTGTACCATTCTGTTCAGTATTTCCCGACTATTCAGTTTTGAAGTCAAGGTGCTACTAAGTTTAAAATTTTTATTCGGTGCTAATCGTTTGAAATTTTTTGAGAGAAACGCAGATAATTATTGCCAACTATTTTATTTTTATGATAACGTGTCTACCTGAGTATTAAGAATGAGTTCCAACTGAACATGCAACTACAAACCGAATGGTATTCCACAATACCCGAAACTACTCTACATGATAGGCAACTCTTTATGATCAGTTTCGAGGTCTTCAAATACTTCCATAGGGGAATGTCAGCATTAAGCCATATTTCAGCTTGTGTACTCTGAAACTGATACATAACTTTTCTTCATAGCTCATACTACAGAGAAGAAAATATATGCAAGCATTCAGGCAAGTGACTAAATGGGAATGTAGGAAACAAATCGATAAATAATTGCTCTACGTAGTTTACTTCAGTATACGGCCATACTGATGCATTTCGGACGATACTCTTCTTTAAAAGTCATACATCTTACATTGAAATTTACCCATCACCTTTCCTTGACGTCTTAAATTCTATTTCTGCCAGACGTCCCTCGTTTTTAGACGACTGCCCGAGGCTTCTGTCCATTACATTATTTGCCGGTGGGCCTCTGCTAGCCGAACTTCGCAGACAGTGTTCTTCGGTTGTGCTTTAATTAGACACACCGACTCGTACCGCGACTAACTCTTCCGTAATTGTAGTCGCCGGCGTAAGAATCTTGCTACGGGCGCGGCTCCATGCAAATTACTCAGCCAGCACCTGCAGAGTTTGGGGATGGGACCACTCCCACTATCTGCACTATTACACTGTCCTCTTTACGCAGACTGGGGGATGGCCTTGCAGAAGGGTAATTTTTCTGTAAGAATTCTGTCGTATGTTTTTGAGACATACTCGCAGGTCTTGGAAACACATTTCCACATGGTCCCGGGTTTATGTGTCGTATGTATTGTCGTAATGTCCTATTATATTGCACATTGTGCTCATATGTATAATTTATAGGACGTTACGAGATGTGTTCTACGTAAGAATAAAGAGATGTAATATGTAACATTTCTTTCATCAGGTAGTGATGTTCCAAAAGTTGAAATATAATTTAGCGCTGAAAAATGTAACAAAACGAAAAGCATGGGTTGAAACATAAGATTCGAAACAAGAACGAGAGAGGTGTGAATCTCCATCGCGCTGCCAGAGGTTAGATTGCTGTTTTTCCCCTTAATCACTTATGGTAAACAACGATTCCCAGTGAAATGTGACCATACATTTCCTAAGTGACCCTCCTGCAACTGAACATTTACGACTGGAGGAGGCGAGCGCTTAGTGCCATCAAAAGAGAGTTTGATGTGTTAATCTTTTATAGGTGTTTTCTGATTAATACTGGCTTATCACTAGATGTTGTAAGAGGTGAGGTATGCGCTATAAGCGATGCCTGCAATAGGCAAGGCATAGGAGAGTCTCTGACCAGAGAGCAGTATGTCGTTAGTTGTTGCTTGTCGCTAGTCTGCGCTTGTCTGCGCGTGTCGACAGTAGTCTGGAGTAGTCTGCATGAGTCGGCGGCAGTCGGCGCGTGTCGGCTGTCTGGTCTGCTCGGGACTCTGGTCAGGGCTCTGGAGGATGAGTATTGTTATAGAAGGTAAAGAAGCAGCCTTGCGCATATCTAGTAATGTACATTAATTGTCATTTAATTTCTTTAAAAAAATGCCCCAATAATAATTTTTATAATATAAAGTAATTGTTTTTTAAAAAAAGCATTCATTTCAATTTTAAAGATTTTTTTCCAATGAATAGTTATTCCTTTGACGAATCACAAAGCATAGGCCAGGACTGCACGGAGCTGTGTCGAAAATTTTTATGTAAGAGCAGATATATTTGCAGTTTGTCTTGGGGTAAGAATTTTTGCTTTTTTTTTATTCAGAATATAGGGCCGAGGCGCAGCGTTGCTGTCGTCATAAAATTTACCAGGTTACTGAATTTTTTTTTATTATTTCCGGGTTTAGGAATAAAATTTTGTGGGAACATTAAATGTGAATGCATTTCTGCACGGAGACTATAATTGGGAGCCAATTTTGTTCACAGGTTACAATATTTAAAAAATTCATTTAATTATTATTTTCTGTGAGAAGTTTACGCATGGTTCATTTTCATTTATATAAAATTGTGGGGAGGTTACAATGTATAACGAGTCACAGTGCATGTCAAAGTGGCACATGGACTCAGTTTGTACACTCTGTACTAACTAAGGCAAGAGTTATTTGTTATTCTCTGAAACCCTGCCTTTGTCTCTGTCTAAAGCAAGTCGTACGATGAGTTCATTACAATTAGTATTTTTAACATAACAGCGAATTTTTAAATCTTATCTCGCATACTAAACGCATAGGTTACACCTGTGTAATGTAAGTTAACATTAAGCACATAAATAATCCTAGTTAACCAGAAATATCTTTAAAGTAAATTAACAGTGACAATTGGCCACATGAGAGGAGGACTCGATCTCTGAGGGTTCCGTAGAAACTTAATTACGTGTGTAGACAGTTCATTCACCCTCGGAGTCAAGAATTCGACCAGTTTTGCCTAATACTATCAGTGTTACCGGCAAAGATGTCGATCCGCGAAATTTCTAAACTTTCCAGAATATACTAAATTTAGGTTTAAAGTCTGATAACAAATAACTGTGTCGTCGCAACTGCCGTCTGTGTCGCGTCTGCTGTGCAGCGAGCTACGTTAATTTAAGTATTAACTGTATTTTTCTTACTTGTCACTTCTTCTCAATGTGTTTTTGCTTTTAGGAAGCTTTAATTGTCGAGTGCTAGTAATAGTGTTGCATAGATTTCGTGTTTGTTTTGAATACAGTCAGAGAGAATTCCCTTTAGTCAGCCATAATGCCAGTAGTGTCAGTGTTTGATTTCAATACAGTCCAGGGACAGGTAGTGCTATTTTCATTGTTTTCTACAAGAAGTGTCTAGCAACCACAGTTTAGTCAACAATCAGCCGCCTTTAGTGAATTAGCAGTCTAGTTAAAAGTTGATTAACTCTCTACAGTAAATTGATTTATTAGGATGGATAAGATGTGTGACTGCTGTGTACGGACGCAGCAGGAGCTGGCCACTGTTCGCAAACAGCTTAACGTGTTGATGGCCGCGGTCAGCCGTCTTCAGGCTGCTGCCTCGGAATGTAGCGGCAGTGGGGAGTCTGGTGCGTCGCATGGTACACCCCAGGTGTTACATGCTTCACCCACTGTCCCTGCTGTCGAGACATCTTCGCGGGTATCGGGCGCGGTTGGGCCTCCCTCTCCCCAAGAGGAGTGGCGGCTTCAGCGGCGTTCGCGGCGCACGAGGCGGAGGGTCAATGTGGAGGCTGGCCGTGTGGCATCGCCCGCTCTGCCTGCGAGTGGACATGTGGCCGCTCCTTCAACAAGGTCCGAGCAGGCACACGGGGGGAGGGGTTTATTAGTTATTGGGAGTTCCAACGTTAGGCGGGTGATGGAGCCCCTTAGGGAAATAGTGGAAAGGTCGGGGAAGAAGGCCAGTGTTCACTTTGTGTGCTTGCCGGGGGCTCTCATCCGAGATGTGGAGGAGGCCCTGCCGGCGGCGATAGAGAGCACTGTTCGCACCCGACTGCAAATTGTTGCTCATGTCGGCACCAATGACTCCTCCCGTCTGTGTTCAGAGGTCACCCTCAGTTCGTACACGCGGGTGGCTTATTTGGTGAAGGCGGAAAGTCTAGCTCGCGGGGTGGAATCTGAGCTAACTATTTGTAGTATCGTTCCCAGAACCGATCGCGGTCCTCTGGTTAGGAGCCGAGTAGAAGGCTTAAACCAGAGGCTCCGACGATTCTGCGGAGATCTGGGGTGCAAATTTCTCGACCTCCGCTATCGGGTGGAGAAATGTAGGGTCCCCCTGAATAGGTCAGGCGTGCACTACACGCAGGAATCGGCTACAAGGGTAACGGAGTACGTGTGGAGTGCACATGTGGGCTTTTTAGGTTAGAGAATTCCCTCCCTAGGCCCGACAAGACGCCTCCTGAGACGCGGCAAGGTAGGAGTAGGCAAAATGCTACAGGGAATAACAATATTAATGTGCTAATAATAAACTGCAGGAGCGTCTATAGATAGGTCCAAGAACTGCTCTCATTAATAGACGGTCGCAATGCCCATATAGTACTAGGGACAGAAAGTTGGCTGAAACCAGATGTAAACAGTAATGAAATCCTAAACTCAGACTGGAATGTATACCGCAGAGACAGGCTGGAAAGTGAAGGGGCAGGCGTGTTTATAGCGATAAGCAGTGCATTAGTATGGAAGGAAATTGACGGAGATCCAACATGTGAAATAATTTGGGTGAAGGTCACGGTTAAAGCAGGCTCAGATATGGTAATTGGATGTCTCTATAGGCCCCCTGGCTCAGCAGCTGTTGTGGCTGAGCACCTGAAGGATAATCTGGAAAATATTTCGAGTAGATTTACCCACCATTTTATAGTTATGGGTGGAGATTTCAATTTGCCGGATATAGACTGAGGGACTCAAACATTCATAACGGGTGGCAGGGAGAAAGAATCCAGTGAAATTTTTTTAAGTGCTTTATCTGAAAATTACCTTGAGCAGTTAAACAGAGAACCGACTCGTGGCGATAACATATTAGGCCTTCTGGTGACAAACAGACCCGATCTATTTGAAACAGTTAACGCAGAACAGGGAATCAGCGATCATAAAGCGGTAACTGCATCGATGATTTCAGCCGTAAATAAAAATATTAAAAAAGGTAGAAAGATTTTTCTGTTTAGCAAAAGTGACAAAAAGCAGATTACAGAGTACCTGACGGCTCAAAGCAAAAGTTTTGTCTCATGTATAGGTAGTATTGAGGAACAGTGGACAAAGTTCAAAACCATCAAACAATATGCGTTAGATGAGTCTGTGCTAAGCAAGATCGTAAGGGATGGAAAAGAGCCATCGTGGTACAACAACCGAGTTAGGAAACTGCTGCGGAACCAAAGGGAACTTCACAGCAATATAAACATAGCCAAAGCCTAGCAGACAAACAAAAATCGCGCGAAGCGAAATGTAGTGTGATGAGGGCTATGCGAGAGGCATTCAATGAATTCGAAAGTAAAGTTCTATGTACTGACTTGGCAGAAAATCCTAAGAAATTTTGGTCTTATTTCAAAGCGGCAGGTGGATCAAAACAAAATGTCCAGACACTCTGTGACCAAAATGGTACTGAAACAGATGATGGCAGACTAAAGGCCGAAATACTAAATGCCTTTTTCCAAAGCTGTTTCACAAGGAAGACTGCACTGTAGTTCCTTCTCTAGATTGTCGTACAGATGACAAAATGGTAGATATCGAAATAGACGACAGAGGGATAGAGAAACAATTAAAATCGCTCAAAAGAGGAAAGGCCGCTGGACCTGATGGGATACCAGTTCGATTTTACACAGAGTACGCGAAGGAACTTGCCCCCCTTCTTGCAGTGGTGTACCGTAGGTGTCTAGAAGAGAGTAGCGTCCCAAAGGATTGGAAAAGGGCACAGGTCATCCACGTTTTCAAGAAGGGACGTCGAACAGATGTGCAGAACTATATACCTAAATCTCTAACGTCGATCAGTTGTAGAATTTAGGAACACGTATTATGTTCGAGTATAATGACTTTTCTGGAGACTAGAAATCTACTCTGTAGCAATCAGCATGGGTTTCGAAAAAGACGGTCGTGTGAAACCCAGCTCGCGCTATTCGTCCACGAGACTCAGAGGGCCATAGACACGGGTTCACAGGTAGATGCCGTGTTTCTTGACTTCCGCAAGGCGTTCGATACAGTTCCCCACAGTCGTTTAATGAACAAAGTAAGAGCATATGGACTATCAGACAAATTGTGTGATTGGATTGAAGAGTTCCTGGATAACAGAACGCAGCATGTCATTCTCAATGGAGAGAAGTCTTCCGAACTAAGAGTGATTTCAGGTGTGCCGCAGGGGAGTGTCATAGGACCGTTGCTATTCACAATATACATAAATGACCTGGTGGATGACATCGGAAGTTCACTGAGGCTTTTTGCAGATGATGCTGTGGTGTATCGAGAAATTGTAACAATGGAAAGTTGTACTGAAATGCAGGAGGATCTGCAGCGAATTGACGCAGGGAATGGCAATTGAATCACAATGTAGACAAGTGTAATGTGCTGCGAATACATAGAAAGATAGATCCCTTATCATTTAGCTACAAAAAGCAGGTCAGCAACTGGAAGCAGTTAATTCCATAAATTATCTGGGAGTACGCATTAGGAGTGATTTAAAATGGAATGATCATATAAAGTTGGTCGTTGGTAAAGCAGATGCCAGACTGAGATTCATTGGAAGAATCCCAAGGAAATGCAATCCGAAAACAAAGGAAGTAGCTTACAGTGCGCTTGTTCGCCCACTGCTTGAATACTGCTCAGCAGTGTGGGATCCGTACCAGATAGGGTTGATAGAAAAGATAGAGAAGATCCAACGGAGAGCAGCGCGCTTCGTTACAGGATCTTTTAGTAATCGCGAAAGAGTTACGGAGATGATAGATAAACTCCAGTGGAAGACTCTGCAGGAGAGACGCCAAGTAGCTCGGTACGGGCTTTTGTTGAAGTTTCGAGAACATACCTTCACCGAAGAGCCAAGCAGTGCTCCCTCCTACGTATATCTCGCGAAGAGACCATGAGGATAAAATCAGAGAGATTAGAGCCCACACAGAAGCATACCGACAATCCTTCTTTCCACGAACAATACGAGACTGGAATAGAAGGGAGAACCGATACAGGTAATCAAGGTACCCTCCGCCACACACCGTCAGGTGGCTTCCGAAGTATGGATGTAGATGTAGATAACAGAATAAATTATCTTTTGGAGTAATATAATGACAAATTATGATATTTGTGATGTTTTTCCTTCATATATACTATGAAGCCTTATCTCTTGCCGTATTTCCTGAATCTAGGTCAACGGGATGTAACCCATAGGTTTTCATGAATTAGTTTGCTAGTTCAAATTATGTTTCGTAAACAGCAGTATATTTTCTTTGCATTGCCGTAGAAGCTTAAATATTTTGCAAACCCAAGGACTTCAGACCTTCGTATGTGACGTAATTTCGAGGTGATACTTTCACTGATCCTGAGAAAAAGGCCTCTAAACAGGCAGACCAGCAGCGAGACATATGACAACTTCTTTTGGGTGTGTGGTATAATTAACGAATTCACAAGTTCAGATTATTCCTTCACTTGCAATGTGAAACCTTGATTCTTCCAAAATATCATGATTGTAGATGTACAGGAATTGTACTATAGGTTTTGATTATTGAGTGTGCGAGTTTGAAAATATGCTATATAAATGGGCGTATCTTTTCATTTCATTGACTTAGAAGCTGAGATTCACTCCAATGCCAAGGGACCACAGACCTTAGTACTTGGCATTACTTTCAAGTTGGTACCTCTGACTTCCTGAGAAAAAGCGTTTTTAACAATCGGACAGACAGACAGACAATAGAGTTATCCAATGATGGCTCGGCTTTAGCCTACTGAGGTAATAGAAAATAAATAAATAAAAGTAAAAGTGTGTGCTAAGCTGCTTTTACAGCTTAAAACTATGAGTTTTTCATTTTACGCCCTTTGTTCGAAACTATATCTGTAGGTCTCAAGTTTTGCCTACACCGTGTGGAAGTATATCCTACTTTTGCAGCCATATGTGCTATTTTTTCTAAATATTATTCCTAAGTATAGTATTTGTAACCTTCTAAACATCCGGTTATGTTGTGTGTGGCTCGGTTGTTTCGAGATGACACAACTTCTTACAGGTTATATACATCATCTCTCTTGTCCGTTAGTTCTAAGATACACTTAAAACTACAATTCTAATAAATTGTGTGATAATTGTACACCTGTGCGTAACCTTAATGTCTGTGCAGATGAAGATACCGTCCTCTTACTCATTAGTAATATCTCTCTCAGCGCGAAGTCCCAAGCGACTGGAAAAAGAAGTGTAGTTGACTCTAGTATACAACAATGGAAAAAGGACGGACGTACAGCGTTACAGACCAATTCCTTAACTCTGGTTTGCTACAGAATTCTAGAACATTTTCTAAGTTCGAATATAATAAATATCCCTGAGAGAGAAAAACATATGTCCACAAATCAGAACAGATTTAGAAAATATCGCTCGTGCGAAATTCTTTCTGGCCGTGTTTCACATGACATCCTATGATCTATGTATGAAAGTTCGCAGGCGGATTTCATATTCTTTCTGGAGTTCCGGAAAGCGTTTGACACGTAGCCTCACTGCAGACTGCTACGAAATTCCGATAACGAGAGTAGGCTCCCAGATGTGTGAGTCGCTAGAAGGCTTCTTAAGTACAGAACTCACCAAATTGTATTCGACAGTGAGCGTTCGTCTGGGACATCGTCAGGACTGCCTCAAGGAAATGAGACAGTGTAGCTCTATTTCTCTATAATCACAAACGACGAGACGATTATGGTGAGTAGCGATCTCTGACTGTATAGCAATGACGCTGTGGTACATAGGAGTCGTTGAGTTTCTGTACAAGGATAAAGGGAGACACTGACCGAATTTGTATTTTCTGTGATTGTCAGCTTGTTCTAAGTGTGGAAAAATGTAAGTTAATCAAGATGAGTATGATGAAAAGTACTATTATGCTCGAATGTAGTTTTAGCGGTGTGCTGCCACAGAGATAGCGTTAAACAACTAGGAATAACGTAAAGCTTTGTGCACTGTTCAGTCGGAACATTACGACAATCCATCTAACAGGCGGTATGTCAACCATTAGCATGGATAAAAGCAGCGACGCGTTGTACCATGGAAGCAATGAGATCTTCATAGGTCGCTGGTGCTGGCATCACATCTACGCACACACACAAGTCACCTAATTTCCGTAAATTCCCGGTTGGAGGTAATCAACTCTGTCGCCACATTCAATCACATCTCAGATGTGTTCGATCGCGTTCAGATCTGGACAGCTGGGGGCCAGCACATCAATTGAAATTTGCCATTGTGTTCCTCAAACAACTCTATCGCAATGACCTTGTGACACGGCGCATTATCTTGTTGAAAAATGCCACTGCCTTCGGGAAACATGGTCTTCATGAAGGGATGACGTGATCTACAACAAGTGTACGTTACTCAGTGGCCGTCATAGTGCGTTGCACAAGCTCCAGTGGACCCAAGGATGCCCACCTGAATGTTTACCAGCGCACTGGCGCCATCTTGTCTCTGTCCCACAGTACACGTGCCAAAGAGTTGTTCTCTTGAAGGCGAAGGATTTGCTCCCTCCCACCGTCATGGTGAGGAAAGTATCAGTATTTATCAGATCAAATAACGCTCTGCCACTGCGCCAACGTCCACCGTCCGTGGTCACGTGACCATTTCAGTTGTAGCTGCACGTGTCGTGGTGTTAACATTTGCACATGACTAATAGGGGGAGTTTTGGCTCTAGAAATACTAAAGCTTCTTTCCATAACAAAAGGGGGGGGGGCACTTTGTGTGCCCGCCATCAAGAACAATTTAAAAAGAAACGAATTCTTTAAATTTTTTTAACCTTTATTATCAAAATACTTTTTTTTTAAAAAAATAGGTACTGATATGTAAGTAAGATACAGAACCAGAAATTATCTTTCAGCACGATTTCAGCAAGACAAATGTATTTTCTGTAATTTCTACAGTAAGTAGAACACCACAAAAAATTTTAAAAAATTTATATCTTTAATTGTCGGAGCATTTCATACCTTTCAGAACTATACAAATATGTAAGATGGGGAAAAAGCCTCGAAGTATGAATTTAACATTTGTTTTGAAGTCACATTCACTACTGAAGGCTTAAATTTTTGGGTTAAATTTAAGTGAAAAATTTAAAACAGTTACGGAATCTTATAAATGAAATCATTAAAAAAAAGATATATTTTTCAAAATTTTAAATTATAAATTATCAGACACAAAGTAAATCCCCCTTCCACACTTGATACTGCGAGACTTATCAAGAAGACCGTGCACAGGACTCCAGCACGACCCGCTCTCTGCTGGAGTGTGCGTGATCTCAGCCACGTAGGGGCGTGCTGCTAGTTTCCTTACTGGTGGGTTGGATCAACAGACGAGTATTACGGACATACTTTATCAGCTCAAATACGAGTCCCTGGAAGTAAGACGACGAGACGACGAACTTTACGCAAAACACTATTCAGAAAATTTGGAGAACTGCCACTTGTTTTTGACTGCAGAACAGTTCTGCTGCCGCCAATGTGCGTTTTGCGTAGGGACCGCAAAGACATGTGAAATTGGAAGTATATACACAATGAATTTTCCCTCGTTCCACTCGCCAGTGGAACGGAAAGAGATATGAGTATAGCGACTGAAGATATCCACCTTCCCTTCACAATCCACCGAGGCCTGTGGACTATGTACGCAGATGTAGATATATTAATGTTTTCATATAACGAAGTGTTGAGCTCGTTATCACTGCAGACACAACACTTCACTGATCTCATCTTCTATTTTACTTCTATTTAAGCCCTTCAAGGATTAGGAAATATTGCGTTTTCGGTTTAAAGACATATCTGACCACTGCTAACTTAGTCTTTCCAGAAATCTTTTTCCCTCAGAACCATAGTATAACACTCTTATTGGGGACATCCCTTCGATATATTATTAATGTGCTGTACATTTTTTTTGGCCGGTTCTGAAACAGAAACGCGTCCATGGAATAGGAGTTCTCTAAAACAAATGATTTTAAGCTAGATTTAAAACTTTATCTGCTACCTGCCAGACACTTTAAGTTGTTGGACAAATGATCAAAGATTTTTGTTGCTGAATATTGTACTCCTTTTTGAGAAAGTAACAGCTTCATTAACGGATAGGAAAGGTAAATTTTCCCTCTAGTGTTGTACGTATGAACATCACTGTTCTTCGCAAATTGAGATGGATTATTCATAACGAATTTCATTGGCGACTATATGTACTCTGACGGTGCAGTTGAAATACCTAACTCCGTGAATAGGTGCCTACATGACGTCCTTGGGTGAAAACTAATTACTCTCACTGCTGTCTTTTGTGCAATGAATACTTTGTCTAAGTGATGAGTTACCCCAGAAAACTATTCCATAAGACATTATTGAGTGGAAATGTGCAAAGTACGTTAGGACGCTGATCTGTTTATTACAAAGACTAACGATTATACGAAGAGCGAAAGAAGCTGGACTTAATTGTTTGAGAAGCTCAGTAATTTGTTTCTTCCAGTTCAAGTTGTCATAAATGTGAACACCCAGAAATTTGGAGAAATCTACCCTGTTACCTGAGTCCTGTTCATATGCTACATCAATTGTCAGTATGACTCTATTCAGTGTACAGAACTGGATATAGTGAGTTTTTCCAAAATTAAGGGATAGTCCATTTCCTGAGAACCACTTAATAATTCTTCGAAAGACATCCTTAACAATATCTTCAGCTGCTTTTTCTGAACTGAGATTTGTTATAACCCTTGTGTCATCTGCTAAAAGTACTAGTTCTGCTTGCTGAAAGTTAAGTGAGAGGTCATTCACACGAATAAGGAACAGCAGAGGATCCATAATTGAACCCTGTGGGACTCCATTCACTAGAATTTATCACCCTCCCAACATTATTTGTGTTATTCAGCACAACGCTTTGCTTTCTGTTCGTTAAGTATGATTCAAACCAGCTGTATGTATAGCCTTCATTTCCATAAAACCTGAGTTTTTCTAAGAGTGTGGCACGATCCACACACTCAAATGCCATGGACAGATCACAAAAAATTCCAACTCGCGATAATTTGTTATTCAGGGCTTGTACTGTTTGATGGGTAAATGTGTAGATAGCATTCTCAGTCGAGTAACCGTTCTGGAATCCGAACTGTGACATGCTGAGTAAATTACTTTCAGTTTAATGTGAGACTGCTCTTGAATACATAACTCTTGTATTTTAGAAAATGAAGTGAGCAATGAGATTTTCAGTATATTTATAATTCCCTTAATATAAGTGGGGGATTTTGGTGCTATTTCTAAAGATCTAAAGTCCTAGGAATGACATTTTAACATATATTTTTGCTTCTTCAACTGAACCCTTTAACCCTACTTTTGATGCTACATTCAGAAAGTGATCGCTATAAACATTCGCAACTTGTGAATTAATACTTTCCTTAAAATATTACATTATCTTTTGTAGTAAGCAAGTAACGTCAGATCCTGACTTATTCTGGCCTGTCCATATACTTCCCTCTTCCTCCTACACGATATCTTAATTCCCTTAGTAATCCATTTCTTACTTGATTTTGTAACGCCTTTTTTTGATAACGTTTTAGGAAAGTAACTCTCAAATACTGAGGCAAATTTACGGTGGAATAAACTGAATTTGACATCAGCATCATTTTCTGTGTGCGCTTCATCCCATTCTACTTCTTGTAGCCTCCTCTTAAAACAGTGTACCCTGTTCGCATCAATAGGCCTCTGTGCCATGTATGAACCTGCCTGAAGCCTATAATGTGCTATATGTGTTATTTCCATTAACTGTGCGTCATAATCAGGTAGCCCATTTACAACTGGGTACACATTGTTTCTGCCTGAGCTTGTCTATGAAAATGTTATCGATAAGTGACCTACTATCCTGCTGCATACGAGTTGGAAAATTTACAACAGATACTAGACTGAAACAACTAAACAAAGATTCTAGCTCATTTTTCCTATTTGTATCTTTTAAGAAATCTTCCTTAAAATGACGACAAACCACTATCTGCTTCTTTTTGTCTGATAGGTAGCTCAATAATGCCTCTAGAATTCTCATGAATAGCTGAAAGCTACTTTGAGGGAATCTGTAGATTGTTACAATTACTATAGACGTATTTTGCAGTAGCAACTCACAAGCACATGCTTCAAGGATATGATCTACACAAAAACTATTTGCTTCAATATTTTTTTTACTTTGTGTCCAATTTTTACTTAAGCAGCAACTCCTCCTTTTTCCATGTTGACTCTACATGAATAAATTGCTAATCTGTTATCTCTTAAATTTAACTTCTCCATCCATGTGGTTACATGGTGTTCAGAGAGATACAAAACATCTTCACCTTCATAATTTATCCGATTTTCTAGTCATACTAGAAGCTCATCTGTTTTATTTTTCAGTCCTCTAATGATATTATGAAATACCCAAAGTTTATTTCTTTGGATACTACTACAGACATAATGCCACTGTTCTGTTTTAATCTCTTTCAATACTGTCGGTCTGTAACCTGACTCTAACTTAAAAAATGTGTCCCTCTGACTCCAGTAATCACAGGTATTTTGTCTTGTGTGTGTGTGTGTGGCCCCCTTACATTTTCGTCAAGAAGATGAACTAATCTATCCTTCCCCCTCCTATTCAGATGTAGGCCATGACTAGTTTAACCCGTACTCCAATTTGCATCAACAGGCACAGTACAGATATGAGATTTAGTTTCCGCCAACAGTAACCCCTTCCCCCTCCACCCCTCCCCCCATCTCTCTGTTAACACCGTTGACAGGCGTATTAACCCGGGGCTGGTCAAAGTGCTGCAAAACATCAACAAACCTCACACGTGTGTGTGCTGTTGCTGTTCCTATTACATCCAGGTCACACCTAAAACTACAGTCCGAATTGCTAGCCAGGCTGTTTGCTGCTCCTATTACTATAAGAAGATGGTTTTCACCATTAAAATCTTTGCAAAAGGCCGCTATGTTTTCTGTAACCTGGCTAAGCTTAGCACTGGATTTCATAATACTTGTGACCTGTTACTCGACTCCTAGCATATCCTGTAGCAATTGGTTTACACCTCTCCCATGACTGCTGCCTAACAGCAGGGCTCTTTTCTTTCTGCTTGACTTTACTCCCTACCTAACATTACAATTGTTACTACGAGTGAGCAACACCTTACGGTGCTCAAAAACTGTTTGAGGCTGTTCTATTTCAGTTAACAAATGAAACTGATTGTTCACATGATTTTGAAAAGTGATTTCAGGGGTTTTCTCCTTCTGACTACGACTTGTTACCTATTCCCAGCTCCCATTGTTTTTTTCCCCTTCAACCTGTCTATTTCGAAGTACACCATTTCTAGTTCAGCCTGAAGGGCACAAACCTTTTTTCCCTGTTCCACGATTTTCTTGTCACGGATACATTATCTACAACTGCATTGTCGAGCCTCATCTGGCACTATATCAGCTTCCCTGATACAATCAACCCAGTGAAACACCAACCCAAGATGCTGACATATAACTCCCTTGTTCTAGGAAAACATTCACATTTGTCACACATGACGGCAGATTAAACAATACAAATTTCACAACAAACAAGCAACACAAATACATACAATACAAATTACACTACAAACAATTCCGATACACCAATTAATACTTAGTCGAAAGTAACACAGCTTTCAGTGAGATGAGCACAGAACTTCTGGAACTCAGGCGAATGTAGTAGAAGCCTAATCTAGAAATGTTAATAGTTCCGGGAATGTCCTAAACAACGTTCTCATACACTTTCACATGTCACCGAGTCTGTAGCAACAGAGCAAGAAAACAGGACAGAACTACGAAGTGTAAATTATGATTAATAATTACCATAATTTTGCAGCAGCCTTCAAGAAAGCTACAGAAATTGACATTAAACGGCACAGCTCGCTAATAGCACATAAACACAAGTTGCAACGACCAGAAACATATACAAATAGAAGGAATCTTGGTAACAAAACGTAATACTGACTTTCCACTATGTCCAACTTTTATTCGATGGAGCACACACGTTTTAATGGTGGAAATGCGACAAACAGGCATACAACCATTTTGCTTACATGGGACAAACCGTGTATGGGTTTCTCAGATCAGCTAGCCTATAACTATGCTGTGTTTCGTGGGACTGCGGCGACGTAAGACGAAAATGAAGTGATGCAGTGTACATAATTGCAAATTTTTTGTTTTAGAAGAAATGTGATTTCTGAAATAAGTCGATGCTCTACATCACCGAAATTTTTCAAACATCATAATTCCTCTAAAGTAGCTCACCTGCAACTGTGTACACTGCATCAGTGAATTTTTGTCTTATATCTTCCACAGTGTCAGAAATTAGAACATTGTTAAAGGCTAGATGACACCCAACAATGAGTCATTTCGCCCTGTCAGTGCTATTTTACAAGAGGAGTGCTTACCGAGAGCTTGTGTGTATTTAAACATAGAGGTATGGAGTAATAAACTGGTTGGAAATGTTAACTCACTTCCTGCTGGAGACAGTCATTGGGGATTCTAAGACCTGTCATGTCACGTGCTGCAGTGCATGCCTCAGAGCCCATATATCTAGTTGTTCCCATCCAGAAGCGCAGTATAAAAGAAGCGTAGCAGTATACCCTCAACAGCAGCACCTTGATTTCTGATGTATGCAGCCCTCAACATCTGTCTTGTACTCGCCACATTTCTGACCTCTTTCATTCAAGAGCATCGACAGTACAAGCCTAATGGCGAACCCAAAGTAAGCAATCTGTAGAACAACATACGGGAGTGATATTGAGATTCACTAAGGTGTAAATATTAGGAATTGACTCTTTATTGTTATTCATCAGTAATGAAACAGTGTGAATGATGCATTGTGAAGGTTTATATTTAACACAAATCAGTGGCAGAGAGTAAGATGTAGTTAGTTACATGTTACATACCTTACACTACATCCATGACAAAGCGTGTGATGTGGAATATGTCAACTGAACAAACATAGAACACAAACTTTAAGAAAATTAAAAAAAGAATTACATTGTTACATGATGCCTTTGTAAACCCTTTTCACCAGTTTTATATACCCAAATCGCCAGTTTTGTAAAGGCTTCGTCGCTACTTCTGTAAAGGCCAAGTTGCCACTGTTGCTACGGTAGGCCGAGGTTATGAGTTCGTCAAATGGCTTGACGGCAGTAGACGGCTAAAACAATATCTCCCTGTCACTATTACACAGATATGCCCCAGGCTCACGTAACATGATAGCAGAATGAAGGTTCCACAACACTCCAACAAATTAGTAACAAAGTCACACAAATATGTTAAAAAGGTTTACTTACCTTTGTGACACGTTTAATAAAGAAGGCGGCAGCACTGCTTGTAATATAACACAAGAAAGGCCCTCAGTGGCTAAGTGCAAGTAATCGTAGGTAGACTTCGGACGACACAGCATTGGCATTTTTTCCATTCAACTGTGTGACTGTTTCTATTCAAGCATTCCTCTTTGATACAGAAACAGTAGTTAAGACGGCACATCTTTCATATACATTGGAAAACACTTCTATCATACACTTTACTTCAGTGAGAAGGTTATGAAAGAGTTTTCTAGATATTCCATCCCTGTCTGTGCCCAGATTTGATTCATTAAACTCTAACACTGGTAATTGGTTCAAATGGCTCTGAGCACTATGCGACTTAACTTCTGATATCATCAGTCGCCTAGAACTTTGAGCTACTTAAAACTAATTAACCTAAGGAGATCACACACATCCATGCCCGAGGCAGGATTCGAACCTGCGACCATAGCGGTCGCTCGGTTCCAGACTGTAGCGCCTAGAACCGCACGGCCACTCTGGCCGGCTAGCACTCGTAATTCTTGTTTTTAGTACTGTACATGCGAATATCTCTGTAGTTCTGAAATTCAGGTGGGCTGTTGATAAGAGATTTCATTCGTGACGAAGTATACTGTGACGCTTTGGTTGATATTCCGAGTTTTTTAAACGGGTTCCTGGAAGTTGTTTGCTATGACATCCACACCTAATTCTAATTACTTACTTTTGTGTAATGAATACTTTAAGTTAGGAGATAATACAAAATATTTTCCGTGTTGCAGAAGCTAATGATATTACACGAAATTTGTTATTTCACCGCCTTCTGTAACCAAACTTTTAACCTCAGGATCAAAGTAGCGACATATATGGTCCCAAATAATGCTAAACATCTAACTGCAGTGACTTTGTTAGTTAACAGAAGTATTTCACAAACATCAGTTGAGCCTGTAAATCGTTGGTGTAATCTAGAAAACCTCCGACTGTAACTGACATTTATCCTCTCGTAATAAGAGTTTATTATACCGTCACAGCCAACGGCCTTGCCGCAGAGGTGACACCGGTTCCCGTCGTATCACCGGAGTTAAGCGCTGGCGGTGTGGACTAGCACTTGGATTTATCCCAAGATACTTGAAATCCGACTAAATAAATCTCTGAAATTGTCTAATGGCTATCTTTCCCTTTGTGCCTGAATAAGTTGAGCAAAATCACACGTCACTCAATCGGTCTCGTTCTTACTAACCATTGAATACAAACCAGTCAACACATAGAAATAAATATACAAAGCCTACAAATATTTACTGTAATAGTAATTAGTGAGAAGCTAACTATTTGCTAATGTAACCAGATATGTGGAAAAGTAGCGTATTTATTCCTGAGGGTAATCTTGTTCCGTCGTTACAAAAACAAGAAAATACGAGTTTTCCTAACTAGACGCGTTACGCTCTGTAGAAGTAAAGCATCATCAGAGGTGCAAATTTTTGCCTTGGTATTGGCTTACATCAGGAAATGCTACTTGGTACCACGTCTTTCGGCCCCAATGGGCATTTCCTGATGCATGCGAAAAACCAAGCGGAAGTTACCACCACTGATGATGCTTTTCTTCAATAAAGTGGAAAGCGTCTGGTGAGAAAAGCACGCCTTTTCTTTTTAGTCATAGCGACGGAACAAATATATCCTCAGGAGTTGTAAAGCAGTTGCGGACAATATGGCCACACAAATGAAGAATTTAACGTAGGTATGTTTGGTATAATTTTTAATGGAATATAGTAAGTTAACAGATGTGCCTTAATGAAGTGTGTTAATAGTTCGGTGTAGCGTAAGGTACTCGTACCGAAAGTAATAATAAATGGTGACTATTGAAAGTGTCAGTTGCATACGTCGATAGAAATGCTAAGGAAATATAATTAACTGCGATAAAGATTAGTGAGTAAGTGCAGAAAATGATAATGTCATTTCTGTATGAAATCTGACGTGAATGTTGCTGTCAGCTAAATGTAAGCCTCTGTTATGTTTCACAACTAGAAATATCTCTAATCTCAAGTATTTAAGTGACATAAGCGTCGACTTTAATCTCGATTATAGCTCTCCATAAACGCATTTAAGGGAAGTATTCCAGCAATGACAAAGTGTAATGTTTATGTGGAACAGATGCTACTTCATACACACTCTAAAATGCTACCAAAGTTGCGATGTATCATACAACTGAAAATTCTCACTGCCTGAGGGAGAGAAATATCGCTGTTAATTGATATAATCGGTAATGCTGTTAAATCTTAACGCAAAGATAATACTGCTATGCTGTCTGTATTAGCTTTAATTTAATAGTTTCATGAATGTCTTTTATCACGTTATGCAGAAATTAAAATGGTTACTTTATGATAATCCTTAAATAATATCGCTGATCTTGTGAAGAACTGCAGATGGTAGTCTTGCTGCCAGTGCATTTCACTTGTTCCTCGAAGACAGCTGGATATCAGCTAGAAGACGGTGGACGCCCATTAATTAGAAAGCTAATCAGCAAAAATTTATATGGGTCGTCCAATGAGTATTGTTTCGTAGCAGAACCCACTGTAAACAAAACATGTAACTCTTTCCCAGTACCACGAAGTATAGAATATGCTTTGTTAATAAATTTAGCAGATACGATATCTTCACTTTCAGCAATGACGTCGATGTGTATTTTAAATGTCAGATTGGTCCTTTATTAGTTAAAAAGAAACTAAATAATTGGAAAATCAGGCCCTCACACAGTTTGCCTAACGTGTGAAAGGAATTCACAGTTCGATGCACACAACAATATCGGTTGATATCCAATTGGAAGTCCGTAGGACAATAACGTTCACAGCCTCTGTTTCGTCTTAAGTCTAACGGAAAGTAGTTCCGTTATCTGCTCTATTAAATAATTAACTGTTACACGTATTTCGGCTGCCCTCTTCCCGTCGTCTTCTATGATGATCTAGAAATATCTTTTGTTGCTTGGCTCTTCTTTGAGGTATTCATGGCTTGCCCTTCCCTCTTTTGCTTCCATTTTCGAAATAAAGTCTTCTTCATGAAGTATCAGAAATCATGGCAACAACAGTGAAGCAATCGTTTTCTACAGGGAAGTGCTTTTTGCCCGCTTCTCTATGGAAAACTGCAGAGTTCTCGGTCTCAAAACGGTCTCTGAGATGTCGCAATCTTCTCCTCCTTCCGCCATTGCTGAAATTAACCTTCTTTTCAAAAACTAATACACTTCCTCAAATTTATTCCTTGCCGATGGCCAACTGTTTCAACACGCTCCAGTTCCGCTGTGAACCAACAAACTTCTCAAAAAATAGTGAACAATATTTCCAAACTGCACATTTAATTTCTTCGAAAACCAACTTCCAACGATGTTGTTTCGAAACAGTCTCCTTATAAAGTACAACTGCATTTCTCCAACGTTTAGCCATGACATGTCTGACTACCTTAATACGTTCAGTTCTTTCAGTTACCCTGACTCACTGATCAACTGTCACTTCCTTCATTTCTCCAACATTCAGTCCTGATCAACTGTCACTTCCTCACTCACTATTTTTGTCACACAGGAAGAACATGTCCTAGTGGAGTGACCCTTCCAGAAATAAACAGGCGATATACGAGCGGTTGGACAAAAATATGTAAACGCCAAATACACAACACATTACCAAGCAAAATACGCTTCAGGAAAGCCGTTGGCCATCAGAACAGGTTCCAGTCAGCACGATGACCGACTCAACATAACATTTCGTCCGCTGAGCGAGTTATTGGCTGAGGTTTCTCCACTTTCTCTGTATCAAACACTTCAGATACCATGGCATAGAAGCACCCACCACACGATCGCAAACAATTTGCCCATGTTGGAATTGTAGTGTCTTTGTAAATTTCTGTCCACCAAAGTTATTGGTGTTGATGTGATACCAATGTTTATTATTCTGTGGACCTGTTTACGTGGGTACACTATTATTCATATTGTTTCACTAAAGAGGCGATTGCTTGAGGGCTCTGAAGAAACCGACATAGCTTTCAGACGTGAAATGATTTTGGCTTTTGTATGCCATCTTGTTTTTTTACTGAATTTTAATTGTTTCCGCACACAGACACAAAAAAACTATATATATATATATATATATATATATATATATATATATATATATATATATATATATATAGTGAGTAACTAACTACTGTCACCTAGAATAACTCCGAAAGAATTATTCTAGCTGAGATGTTTTTGGGACAAATGGACAAGAAGGGCCACAATATGATGTTGCTTTATTGTTGCTAGGTATGGTAGCTTCAGGGATACGATTGTCAACTTTGTTTTTTTAAACGGGGTTGCTATAGTCTGTCACTTATTTTCTGATAACGGCTATCGAGACGAATCCAATGATATGTAACAGTAAGGTCTTTGAAGGTCAACGAAGGTCAAAAAGGTGGCATGAACGTCCATTAACAGAAAGTGTTCGAAGTGACCATTGGTATCAATGCAATGGTGCTATATTTCTATCATGGATTGAGTGGTATTCCTTATCACATTGGAACTTATCGAAGCACATGCTCTGACAATTCTCTCTCTTCTATTGGGCCAATAGTTAACATTTGCCGAATGCGGCGTATCCATCTAACGTGCCATTGACATATTCATCATTTGAATTTGCCGCTCCTTGTGTTTACCGTGTTTGCAATTGAAATTGTAGGATGTAAGGTCCTCCAGTTATGCAAAATATCATATTTTTCCCAGTTACCAAACATGTTTCAGCACCACTGTGCCATCAACAGTGGGTTTCCGTTTTGATTAATCTTCACACTTGGTGTGATTGAATTTTCAGGAGCATTTGTGTATTATTTATTACAGATAGCTTGTCATGTTTTCGTGTGCCAAGCCCGTCGAATCAAGCGAATGTGAATGATGTCTTCCTTCGAAGAACAAGTCTATATTTATCTCATTCACGGAGAATGCCAACGAAATTCAGTGAGAGCCAGAGACATATACGCTGAAAGAATTTCTCAACGTACTCACCCTACACGTCGTACATTTTAATATGAGTATGATAAATTGCGAGCAACTAGATCTATAACACATCGGAAACATATCCGGCAAAGGAAAGTTACTAACGAGAAAACGGAAACTGGTAATCTTGCCAAAATGGTTCGAGATCCTTGTGCTAGTAGACGTCAAAGCACAAGGGAATGTGGCATGAACAAGAGTAGTGTTATTCGTGTTCTACATCGCCATAAATATCATCCTTACCGTACCAGTCTCTACCAAGAATTAACTGTTACGGATTGTATGTGTCGAATTTAATTCTGTCTATGGGCCCAACTTCAGATTTAAAGGTATGACATTTCTGAAAATTAGATTTTATTTACTGACGAGGCCACATTCATGACCCATGGAAATCTTAATTTGCATAACATGCATTATTGGGCAACTGAAAATCCATGTTGGCTGCAGCAAGCTGCACACCAAAAACCGTGATCGGTAGATGTATGGTGAGGGATTCTGGAGGACAGAGGTATAGGGAGACTATTTCATCGAAGGAAATCTTAATGGTAGGAACCACACCACATTAGTGAAAGAAACATTAGGCCTGTTATTGGAAGAAATACTTTTAGTAACAGGGAAAAGTATGTGGTATCAACACGATAGGTGTCCGACACATTTTTCGCTGATGGTACAAATGAGCTGATGAGACAATTCCCAAATGGATGGATTGGACGCGGAGGAGATGTGTCGTGGCCAGCTCGTTCGCCAGACTTGACGCCTCTGGATTTTTCTTGTACAGATTCGTAAAACACATTGTTTATGAAGACGTTCTAACTACACTCGAAGATATTCAAAAGAGAATTGTCAGAGCACGTGCTTCGATAAGTGCCGATGTGATAAGGAATACCATTCAGAGCATGATCAGAAGATTGCAGCACTGCATTGATACCAATAGCCATCACTTCGAACACCTTCTGTAAATGGACGTTCATGCTACCTTTGTGACCTTCGTTGACCTACAAAGACCTTACTGTTACATATCATTGGATTCGTCCCGACAGCCGATGTCAGAAAATAAGTATCAAACTACAGCATGCCATACTAATGTTGGCCTTCATATCTCTGAAGCGACCATACCTAGCAACAAAAATCCAACGTCATGTTATGGCCGCCTTTTCCCCATGAAGTTTTGTCCCACAGACTTTTCAGCTCCTATCATACATTCGGCAATAGTTAGTGACTCGTCTTGAATTAATTTTTCTGCTTGATAGCCGAGAATAGCTTCAAATTTCACTCTTGCTGTCAAGTCTCGGTGAAGCATATTAATAGTTAAGTAAAGGTCTAAAAACTAACCTCGGTGACAGATACTTGCTACCAGTTTCGATAGATTACGCCGGCCATAAACTGCCTAATAGGGACACCTTGGACATGTTGCAGCTTTTTAGCAACCATCTACTTTGACGTTAAGGGACTATTCCGATTTAATTAGCTGAAATGAAGAATAACAAAGAAGGCAATCGAAACCAAAGAAATTTTTAATTGTAAAATCATACTGGCGACACTGCAATGTGACGAAGGAAACTGTAGGACATTCATTGTAGATAATTTATTTTATTTGTGAGACTGTATTAATGACTTTTACGTATTTAAATTCCATGATATGGCGCTATGAGTCGTGGGCACGGACAATTACTTGACGGGAGTGGACTGGAGAACTAGATGGTAACGTTGCTAAAAATTACAAGAAATTTGAATACACTTTAGTCATTTACTCCTCACTTTGCTTGTAACCGGGTTGGAAAAATTGTTCACAGTTCAATGTAAATTTGATTTCCTTCCATTCTAGTACTTAATATGCATTAAAAATCAAGAATTTTGCAGGTGATATTTTCTGTTAGAAGGCAGCATTACATGTCTTCTTATTGAAATATGTGAAGGTAACCCAATATTGTGCTATATTCAGCCCATATCATCGTGTGAGTATTGATGATTTCCGAATTAATATTAGGGAAGATTTTGATGGTTTGTGAGCTTAACTTCATCTGGTAAAGACCAGTAGTTAGATTAAAATGGAAGCTGTAGAAGGAGGTAATGTTGAGTAGATCGTGGAGGAAAACGGACGCTAATGACCAATCTCGTATGCATACGCTATTGGAATTATTTTGCGGAAATGGAAACTAGTTGGGGGATTAACCGGAGGCTTCGATCACCTCAGCCTAGAGTCTCAGAAATAAGTCCATGTCTGAAAAACGAAACTGGAATGGATTTAAGGAATACTCAACTGCCTTTTGCAAAGAGATTTCCGAACCGCACATCAATGGGCCAAACGAAATTGTTGAGCCTCACACAGTGTTACGTAAGAAGATTTTTGACTCTCACGTTATCTTAGCTAATGAGATAGCCTAGTTTATAACGGCACATAAGGATTTGCCGAATCAATTTCTTGTTTATTCATGGAAGTAGTATATCCACCACATTCAGGAAACTATTCCCGAAATTTAAGCAGTTCTCAAATAACATCACGAATATGTCTCTCGAAAAAGACAGAATGATAAATTAACAGTTTGCCTTATAAAAGGATTAGTTATTTGCTGACCAGAAAGTTTGGATTGATGTTAAAGGTAGCCTGATAATGTATAAGGTACACAAAAAAATTGAAGCCGCAGTAGAGATAATCCGCAGCATACAAAGATGGCATTACTGGAGACCTGGTGAATTGATTTCACGAGACTGGATCCCAACTAGGAGACAGTTTTGCTTAGTGGTGAGCCATGGTCAAAGACCAAGCCGAATTTGTAAGTAAGGATCTCGCTGATGTGAAGGAAGTACTACATGATACCCAGACAAGTGTCCATGAAACTGAATGGGAACCACCCTTGGCTCCAAGGTCAGGACATCCACACTATCAACAGACAGATCTTGATGTGAAAACATCGCCTCCAAAACAAAGAATATGGGGCGATGACGTATTATGTTACAATGATCTTTGAAGGAAAACTGGTTAAAGAGATACAATTTCATGTCTTTACCCCAGATAATAAGAGCATTTATGTGGATACAATCATATAAGCTTTTAAAGGTTCACTACCTAAGGAAAACTGATTAAACAGAGACAATTCCAAGTCTTTAGCCCAGATAGAAAGAACATTCATGTGGATACAATGATAAAAGTTTTTAGAGGTGCACTACCTTGTTTATGGATTGAAATAGAGAAGACAGGCCATGTGAGTGACTTTAGTCATGCAGAAGCTACTCTCAAGACAGTTGAAGCCACTGACGACTGTGGCACACATGAAGAATTTGAAAAGGAATTTTTTGGCGTAACACTCATCTAGCAAGGTCAAGAGAGATTAAGGAAAGAGGACTTTAGTTCTGAACTCTTCTATTGTAAACAAGGTAACCTGTACCAATATTTTATGAATTTCATTAACACGGACAGATATTGAGACTAATGTATTTGATACCAAATTATCTTATGAATATTAAAAACTAATATGACAATTAAAAATCACGGAGAAGTAGGTTGTTGCAGTTGAATAATCTTGAAAATCCTAGTTGGTACTAGACACGTATGATCTTTTGCTTGAAGATGTAAAAGCAATAACAATACAAGTTATAAGACAATCTGGTGAATTAGGTACATCAAATAATTAAGGGTTCAGTGGAACTGGAAATTGCTGGAGAAACGGAAATGATAACCAGCCAGCCACTTCATGTAACCAGTATGCTGACGATGGTGGTAATAACAAACAGTATGGAGACATACTAACAACAGGAATCGAAACAAGACCAGAGGTGCAAGCGATTATACAATACAGGCTGTCCATACTAACAATCAGTGGCAGAGTAGCAAACCACCAAAGTTAAATAACACTGATTTGAGGTATAATAACACTGCTGCACCTGAATCTTTGGTAAACAAAATGCAACCAACTATTGCATTCAGGGGGCCAGTCATGGATACACTAAGGGACCTTGGTCATAAATAAAGCATTTCGATATAAGAAGGAAACAGAAATCAGTGATGAGCTAGGCGAGATACTTACCGTTCCAAGTTTAGGAATTCGTCGGTGTCCAACACAGAAACTGTAGGAATCCAAGTTACAATATCTTAGACACAGGCGCATTCATTAATATTGCTTTGACTGCGTTGTTCGAAAGTATATATGACGAGGCTCTCGTGTCAATGTATCCAAATAAAAATTCGTATTATCGAAGATGTAGGAGGATGATCATACATTGTGAGACTGCAACATGGCTTAGTGTATAGCTGGGAAATGTAACAGTTCGGAAGCGCCTTCCTGTCGTTCCAAATCTGGTCATGGAGAGAGTTGTAGGGCTCGAACTTCAGAGGAACAAGGATGCAATTTTCCACTTTTCTTTAGGGAAGATTCACTTTATGAGAGACTGTATTAGACTTTCAGTAAATTTATTTAGCAAACACAAAGTCTATGCCCAATAATGTCAGAAAAATGGATGGACGAAGGTATTAATGCATTAAGATGACTGCCACTTTTACCAATGAACACCCCTCTGTACATGACAAATTAAGTGTACGGTTTAGGAATACAGTGCATAGTCTCAAGCACAGCAAGCTGAGCTATTGAACCCTCATCAGCATTATGCTCAGGTTTTTGAAGAGAAACTAAGAGTAATATGAGGTACGTCTGGTACCTGGATGTTGTACTCCATTAGGTATACTACGGAAGTCTCTACTGTATTCTGTAGGTGAGGAGATCTGTTGCTGACCAAGAAATAAATGCATGGTCCAGAGGAAAATACACAATAATTCCTCAACTAACTGTACACCTGCTGGATTCACGTTTGAGAAAACCGGAAGAAATGATTGTTTGGATAGACTGCTGAGGATTCTAAATGATACCAACACCTGGAGCAACTAATCGATGAAGCTGTGACGATCCTGCATATAGCATTGATACTTACTTGCCATTGACTTTGACCAGAAAGTTGTGTTACAACGTAATTACTTGAAGTGAACTACAACAACGAAAACAACGAGAACCTGAAAAAAATATTATTTGACTTCAATAATATAGTACTCAATTAACTGCAAAATAATGCACTCGCTACGACATAGAAGACTGTTCTAACCACGACGAACACTTTCAACGTATTAAGTACATTTGCACAGGCGCTTTTCGTGCTTAAATAGAACAGCGTAACATTTAGGCTTGGATAGTATTTGAATTCATGTTCAAAGAGGCTTTTCTCGTGGTATTTCTATATTTTTGTTCAAAGTCTGTGTATTGTTACATGGAAAGTAATGTTTAATCTCAAGTAACATTTTTTATTTATACATGTCCACGCATATAAAATTATGGAATAGAAAAAAATTTACGAAAAAATAGTACTATTTCGAAATACATTTTTATGGAATATTAAATTGATGGGGAAGCTGTTGCATAATCATTGAAGGGGATCAAATAATCCCCATTAGACTACATTAATATGTTCTTGCAGGTCTTCTACATTCAGCGACTGAACAGGAAATCAGTGCGTCCAGAGGATGACACTTAAATGCGAGAAGGTGTCAGGGATGCCTGAGAAGTTACTTTCGTTCCATTTTCCCAAAAACATTCTAACATCGCTTTCTGGTGTCTTGTCAACTAGTTGTCGACAGACTTTTGAGACTCTGATATCCTTGAAGCCACTCCAACGTGACGTCACCTTCTGTCATACTCATTTTTCATTTCACGTCTAATGTATTTCCTGATCCTCAAATTATGAATATATATATATATATATATATATATATATATATATATATATATATATATATCGTCCGAACGTTCATTTGAATATCGTTTACAAATTTCAAGTATACTCTTTATGTATTTATAAATTGTATACATTTTGTCCGTCCAAAAGTTTATTCAAGTATCCGTTATAAAACAGAAGTATGTTGCACAAGGACTTTTCAAGATTTTTGTAACAACGTTAAACTACGACTTGTCTTTTTACACACAAAAATTCTATTTTCCGAATTTCCCGCTGAATTTTCCATATATTTTCTTTCATTCAAATCTCTTCCGGACAATTATGAACACAGAAGCAATCAGCGAAATTGGTCGAGCCTTTTTCAAGTGACCATCTTTCATGCATGCGGCAATTGATATTTATTTATACTTGTAGTTCACTACTGGAAGCATTCCATCGTGCACCTTCTTTACCACAAAAATGGAAACTGCATAAAGCGACTTTGTTTGCTTAAGTACAGTAACTGCAAACATTTTATCGATAGCTACTTTAAGCTGTTTCATCTGGAAGAGGAGGGAGACAGAAATATCCTTAGTCAACTGAATCTCATATTACTCACTTCACACTTACCCTTACGGCTTAAAAACATCTCATGGAATTCGATACAGAGTTCTGTAGGATATTGACTTCGTTGAGGTTCGGAACGATCGGAGGCGTAAGGGTCCGCAGTGGCGGAGTTTCCTGCCACTGCACGATAATCTTGCTCCCTTTTCGGAGACACCAAGAAAACCAGTAGGCATGGCGACACATCAAATTCAAAGCAGTATCTGCACCACCCCTAACCTTGAATAAGCCTCACGCGATAAATGATATCGGCTCCAAATATGGTGCACACAGACAAATTCGACGACACACTGACGTTAAATCCCTATGTGAAATTTTTTACCTGCACCTTGATCCGAAATTCCCCCAACAAATGCATTTGCTCGAAATTGGCCACCTGCACTAGCGTCTTGGCACCTCCAAATTCGTGCATTCTCGTAAGTGAAGCCTGGTAGGGACCTAATTGTAAATTTCCCGAACTCCTCGAGTCTAAAAGTGCTCTTACAGGCTCTTCTTCAAAACTCACATACACATAGGTTTCATTTGACCCTGACATTGCTAGAACACAGAGCCATCGTGGCTGGACCCTTCGCTTTATATCAGATGCCCTCCATCCTACGTGGTAGAATGCAGTTGTTTGCTACGTGACGTGGCACCAGTAACATTTACACTAGGTTCAGTCATTCTACTGTCCTGCTGCATTTTGTTTCACTCCCACCACCT
Organism: Schistocerca nitens; assembly: GCF_023898315.1. Classification (NCBI taxonomy): domain Eukaryota; kingdom Metazoa; phylum Arthropoda; class Insecta; order Orthoptera; family Acrididae; genus Schistocerca; species Schistocerca nitens. Next base: position 162,984,615 of record NC_064617.1, on the reverse strand, counting down.
GTCTTTGAACTCATTCCTAATTGGTCAGCGTGTGTAGCCGCTTCTACCTCGGTGATTATTCTCTCTAATTGCTCAAAATTGGCTTGTTCCTCACAGAAGGCAATCCTAGTAAAATTATTGTGGTGTAAACCTTCCAAGCTGTAATGATTTCCTGCTTGCTAAGTTCCAAACACGCACTCCGTATCGAATTGCTTACCCTCTTCCCGTAATCTTTTAATATGTGGGATGGTGGGAATGAGGCCCCAATGATAAGTTCTCCGTCTTCTGGAATGGGTCCTGGTAGTCTCTACAGGAGCGATTAATAGGAGGCTGTATAACATTGCTAGAGTCCTCATTTAGTTCAATCATGATCCCGAAACTTACTTAGGGTAGTTGCTATCTGCTAGTTCTGCTGTTTCAGCGTTACCGTGTCAATGTCTCTTGTTGCTGTTGTTGTTGTTGTTGTGGTCTTCAGTTCTGAGACTGGTTTGATGCAGCTCTCCATGCTACTCTAACCTGTGCAAGTTTCTTCACCTCCCAGTACCTACTGCAACCTACATCCTTCTGAATCTGCTTAGTGTATTCATCTCTTGGTCTCCCTCTACGATTTTTACCCTCCACGCTGCCCTCCAATACTAAATTTGTGATCCCTTGATGCCTCAGAACATGTCCTACCAACCGATCCCTTCTTCTGGTCAAGCTGTGCCACAAACTTCTGTTCTCCCCAATCCTATTCAATACTTCCTCATTAGTTATGTGATCTACCCATCTAATCTTCAGCATTCTTCTGTAGCACCACATTTCGAAAGCTTCTATTCTCTTCTTGTCCAAACTAGTTATCGTCCATGTTTCACTTCCATAGATGGCTACACTCCATACAAATACTTTCAGAAATGACTTCCTGACGCATAAATCTATACTCGATGTTAACAAATTTCTCTGCTTCAGAAACGCTTTCCTTGCCATTGGCAGTCTACATTTTATATTCTCTCTACTTCGACCATCATCAGTTATTTTACTTCCCAAATAGCAAAACTCCTTTACTACTTTAAGTGTCTCATTTCCTAATCTAATTCCCTCGCCATCACCCGACTTAATTCGACTACATTCCATTATCCTCGTTTTGCTTTTGTTGATGTTCATCTTATATCCTCCTTTCAAGACGCTATCCATTCCATTCAACTGCTCTTCCAAGTCCTTTGCTGTCTCTGACAGAATTACAATGTCATCGGCGAAATTCAAAGTTTTTATTTCTTCTCCACGAATTTTAATAGCTACTCCGAATTTTTCTTTTGTTTCCTTTACTGCTTGCTCAATATACAGATTGAATAACATCGGGAAGAGGCAACAAACCTGTCTTACTCCCTTCCCAACAACTGCTTCCCTTTCATGTCCCTCGACTCTTATAACTGCCATCTGGTTTCTGTACAAATAGTAAATAGCCTTTCGCTCCCTGTATTTTACCCCTGATACCTTTAGAATTTGAAAGAGAGTATTCCAGTCAACATTGTCAAAAGCTTTCTCTAAGTCTACAAATGCTAGAAACGTAGGTTTGCCTTTCCTTAATCATCATTCTAAGATAAGTCGTAAGGTCAGTATTGCCTCACGTGTTCCAGTATTTCTACGAAATCCAAACTGATCTTCTCTGAGGTCGGCTTCTACCAGTTTTTCCATTCGTCTGTAAAGAATTCGTTTTAGTATTTTGCAGCTGTGGCTTATTAAACTGATTGTTCGGTAATTTTCACATCTGTCAACACCTGCTTTCTTTGGTATTGGAATTATTATATTCTTCTTGAAGTCTGAGGGTATT